>NC_062293.1:19739308-20070005 GCF_902655055.1 Lutra lutra
GATTTAATTATTTGTAATAAAAGTTTTAACTGCAGTCTGGTAACTGCCCAGAGGTGTACTGTTGGGCTTTTTTGTTGACTAAGATAGAGTACTTTATATTCTAGGAGTGTTGAGTTCAAGTGCAGTTTGTGGAAATTCTGTCGAAACATGTTTAGAGATGGATTAGTGTTATTCTTAAAAAAGACTCGTGGGGATAGTCAGCTGTAGAGGAAGCCCCATTTGTGTACATCTCAGTGACAGAACAGAGATGTTAAGCTAACTTGAAGGGGAGATAAAGGTTGCCTCCTTGATGATCAGTCAAGGTCACCCAAACAGTCCCGGTTTTCAAGCCCCTGGTTAATACTCATTTTCATGTCTGGTGTCCTCTCTCAATGAAGTGAACAGTTAAGGAAAAGCTATAAATATCTTGTTAAACAAAAACGAACCAACTTCACTAATGTTCTGTCTCCTCCCAGCTCCTTGACATTTTCAGTCTTGATAACGGTGAAAAGGACATGCTTGTCAACTTTAACTCTCTCTCTGGTGCAGAAAAAGGAGCATGAAGTTGGAATACAAAACATAGTTCAAAAAGATACTCGGAACTTCTGTATCCTGAGTCGGAGAGTACACAAAAGGAGGGCTGAGCGCGGTGAGGAAGGCTGTTTATACTTGGTGGGCTGAGCGCACCTGTGTTGGAGGCACCTCATGTGTTAGAGCCAGCGGAGGCCCTCAGAGCTCTGGGCTCCAGGTGGGGAGGAGCCGGCCGCTGTCGGGCAGGAGTGTTGGCTCCCACGCTGTGAGTCAGGATTGCGTAAGAGAGCTCAGCGATGCTTTCCAAGGCAATGCCTGTGATGCTGTGCAAATGCCCCACAACCTACGGAAGGAGACAGACTCCGTATTACTAAATAACCTCACTGTGTTTTAGCGCACAGACAGACACATCCCTTGGCCTGTTCTCTCAAGCCATATGTAAATTTTTTTGTTTCTCTGCATTTGCAGAGAAGATTAAATCCAGATCCCAGTGTTTGCCAATGGCCAGGTGACATTCGGATCCCTTTACCCTGATAGTGTGAGCCTGGAAAGTTTCTGCTAGACATTCCATTCTGCTGGAGATAAGGTCTATGAAATATGAAGATGGCATTGGGGCCTAGACATTGGCTTCTACTGGGGAGCGCATACTTACTGGACCTGACCGTAATAGTGGGTTGTCATCAGAAAGGGAGAGGAACAAGCTGAATGTTACCCTCCATTTCCAGTTCCATAAGGGGAAAACGAGAGGGCTTTTCAGGGCTGCCCTAGTGTTCCCGCCCCCCAAATCCTGCTTACTCATCCTCATGCTGGGTCTTGACTTATTTTTTATAAGTTGTCTTCTCTTTTCCCCTAACCGATGGGAGAATGCTTTCTATTGAGTGCATTCTGACCACACCAGTCCTGCTCAGTGGTGCGCACCTGGCTCCAGCACTCGTGGTTTTGGATGAAAGCACTCGCCGCAATGATTCCTACCGCCAACAGCATGAAGTCTTCCTTCACTGAAACAAACTTTTCCCTGAGTGATTAAAACCATATTAATTTTGGAGCTTGAATGGAACTTGACCTTCCAAATCCGAGGGCCATGGGACTTCACCTATGAGTTGTTTATGTTGATCATCTTGGACTTTTTTAGATATCGAAGGAAATGCCCAAGTGATGGCTAATTGGCCTCCTCCCCCAACCCACCTGGGATCAAAACCTGAGCCTTCTGACTGGTTTATCGGCCTTTGTTGTCCCATCTGCCTCCCTAACACATGTAACTGTGAGCCTTTTTACCAGTCTGACTTTACAGTAATCAAACCCTTTTGTCGAAGTCGCAACCCTGTGACTGTCTTTTTTTCCTAAGCGACTAAAAGGCAGTCCAGTAATCTCAAATCGAAACAGCAGTAAAGGAAGAACTATGAAAGAAAGCATGTTAATTACCTGCAGTCATTTAAATTTAAAAGCAAAATCCTTTCGGGTTTTTGCTGATGGGGCTCAGTCATCTGCATCCAAGCAACGTACTGGGAGTTCATTAAAACCAGTGACCTGTGCAGACTGGATGCCTTATTGGGTAAATTCCATTCCCGTGGTATGTTCTCGAGGTGTGCTTCAAACACTGTTTCTGGAAGGGGCCTACCCGAAGGAGTTGGCTTACCCTTGCAGCTGACTGGGTACAGAGTTTTCAATGGAAGCCCTCAGCAGGCTCTCATATATGGGTTCATGCAGGAGATAGACAAGGTCGAGCAGGGTCAGGCAGGTTGTGTGCAGCTGTGTGGCTGGGACCAAGCAGCCATTGTATCCTAGATGGAGTATGGGCATGGCAAAGAGCGGTAAGTGGGTCCTCTCTGATCACTATCACCGTTGACGTGTGACACAAAGCTCTTGAGCTAATGTTTTCTACTGTAGGAAACCTCTTTAGATGGAGGTCAATTTTTTTTTTTTTTTTTTTTTTTTACAGACAGATCACAAGTAGGCAGAGAGGCAGGTAGAGAGAGAGGGAAGGGGAAAGCAGGCTCCCTGCTGAGCAGAGAGCCCAATGCGGGGCTCGATCCCAGGACCCTGGGATCATGACCCAGGCTGAAGGCAGAGGCTTTAACCCACTGAGCCACCCAGGCGCCCCTAGTTGGAAGTCAATTTTAAAGGATAAAGGGGAAGATAGAGAAATCTCCATCTGCCGTGTACACACAATTAGAATATATTTGCTTGCTCCCCTCTTAATCTCATCCCTCTCTAGAAAATCACCTCGTTGATCCTGTAATAAGAGAGTGCCCAGTGAGACCAGCCAGACGCTGACACCTGAGTCTCCGTCCCTGACAGTTACCAAAGGAACACGGGATTTGGTCATCCCAGGCTTCCTGCCATTTCCCACTGGCCGGTTCTGCCCACTGCTTCCAAAGCCCTGGGCACATGCTTATTGCCTTCTACGAAGATGCCAACCCACACCCCTGACACAGTAGATACCTAACACCTCCAGAAGCATCTCCACATATGCCAGGGGAGTGGGCAGATTGATCTGGAAGTTCAGGGACTTCAAAACATCAAGCTCTGACTCCAGCAGTTCTTCTTTACTGTGCACATACCCTAGAGCCTGGAGGAAATTCAGGACTGTAACGTTGCTGATGATCTGAGCAAAGAAAAACAAAACAGTGAGAGAGAGAGAAGGGTGTCAGACTAAAGGTCACGCATCTTGGCGTAGCATACAAAGCTTTTCAGTCCAGCCCATGCCTTCATCTCGCCATCTCTCTTGGCAGTTGGCCCCTCACGCCCCATGCCTGTCACACAGGATTACTTGCAGTTCCTGAGACCGTCCAGCTCTCCAAGCCTGTACACATGCGGCTTCCTGTGTCTGGATCTCCCTCTCCCTTTCCTCTCTCCCTGCTTTCCTGAACCCCTCTCCCTCTTTCTTAGCATCCACGCCTACCTACCTCCCTTCAAGAAGTCGTTTTCTTTAAATACACTTGCTTGACTTTCCAAGGCCAAGGAGGTACACCATAGCTGTCTGTATTTACACTCATCAGCGCGCGCTCCCACGTTATCTGCCTGCGTGCCTTCTCCCATTGGATAATAAATTCCTTGAGGGTGCTGGCAATATTTTCACTTGTTGTACCCATGGCACCGAGTGCAGCCTCTGGCCACAGAAGACAGTGAATCCTTGTGGCAGGAATGATATTTTACCACACAGGCATCGGGTAGGGGTATGGAAACATTTTATCCCCTATAAATGTAACTGTTTGTCTGTAACACTGATAGGCCTGTTGGCAATTCAGGCACCTTACGTAAACTGTCCTTGAGTCCAAGGGGAGGAAAGGTGACCTGCATAAATGATGGCATCTGTCCAGCAATTACACTTTGGGAACAGAACCGCAGGCTATTAAAGAACTACCTGTGTGTGTGTGTGTGTAGGAGGTGTGCTTATTTAGAAAGCATAATTGCACTCTGGAATTTCTACAGGAGTCATAACACCTAGCTTAGGAGGAGGTTTCTCACAGTCGCCTGCGGACGAGCTGGTTTCTGCTACCACGCAGGTGCCCAGGAGGGACCCCCGCTCCTTACTTTGTAGTGGAAGGAAAGTTTGCTCGCCAGTTGAACACACGACACAAGACGCAGGATAAACTTGCTGGAAAGCTGCTCTTTCAGAGCTTTCCAATTCTGAGGCTCCTTCTTCTCACTCAGCTGGACCGTGGCTTGCCGGTACATATTCTCTGCCTGCTTAACCATAAACCTAGGAGGGAGGGAAGGGGAGAGTAGTCAATCCACACTCACTCAAACTAAAGGAAGTTTGTGCAGCAAGCTCTGCCCTATCTCCAGTCTCCAGTCTCAGTCCCTGGCTGAGAAACTGGACATTTGCAAGCAGTAGAGTGTGCCAAAGCAGGTCTCGTGCTGAAGGGCGACTGTCGTGTTTTTTTTTTTTTCCTTTTTAAGATGTTTTAAGGGTACGTTAGTCCTTCTAAGAGGTACCACTCACACAGGCCTACGCCCAGGGCTTTACCTTTCTAGGATTTCTACAGCCTGGTAGCTCACAGATTTCTCCAGACACCATTGTTCAGACAGGAGAAAAACAAACTCTGCCGAAACAAGAGAGAAGAGACTAATTCACAAGGTGCAACCAAAACCATTCTGTGAACTCCTGGCATTGTGTAAAAGCCATGAGGGGGCCGAGGGAAGAGGGTCAGGGGGTGAGAAAGGGGACTCAAACAACCCAAGCTGAGCTGAGTTCCCTTTCCTGCCAACAAGCAGATCAGAGGCATGAAAAGGAGACTGACTGAACGCCAAAGACAAGGGCTTCCCAAGCCCCCTCAGTGACCCTTGAGCCTTCCTGTGGGTCCCAGCTGATAAAAGCTTGGCCAGCTACACACAAACATACCAGCCTCTACACCATGCTGGGAACCTCCAGCTTCAAGGGAGATTCTTGGATGGATTAAAACCCCTAACCCCTATATTCTGTTTTCAGTGGAATGTTGACAGGAGCAGAAAAAGGCCCTCCTGGAGCTTCAATATTCTTTACAACAGTGTTTGTTTAGTAACCGCCCTCTAGAGAACTCCCATTGCTTTACAAACACGATTCACCTTACAGCTGGACACCATCTCCCTACCACCAGTTTGTTGGGTGAATCTGTGGTGGCTGAACTTCTCCCCAGGAGCAATTTTGTTACTATGGAGTGGCTAGTTTGGAAGAAATATCCCCTAGATCAGGGAACATAGCGCACTTTGGGGGAGGGGGGGCAAAGTCAATGGGAAGGTGGGAAGGGCAAGATACCTTGGCAAGATCTTAGGCTGCCTCTGTTTCTCTTTGGAAGAACAGCCCCAGATAGAATTCTGTTTAGTTTGCAATCTCATTAAGAGGGTGGAAACAAGGGTAAATGTTAGTTCTTAACAAAGGAAGCTCCTGTAGAACTTGGGACTTTTAGCACTGATCAGTAAAGAATTATGCACAGTCGAATGACCATGTGTCTTCAGAGAAAGTTCGACTTTCTCAGGTACATGGAAGTCATGCTAGCACAAAGCTGAACAGTCCGTTTGATGTGTTACACATATGTACAAAACTTTACTGTTACAGAAACTAAAACCCTGCTAGCAGTGGCCAATAAGAAGATTAGCTTAAGCAGTTAAGCAAAATACCCTAAAACACATAATTGTGTGTCATTAGTCCTTATATTTGCTGGAGTTTAGGCTTCCTTTCTGTTTTGTTTGTGAGTATACAGTTGTTTGGTTTTGTTTTGGTTTGGGTCTGAATTATCTGGGCGATTGTTTCTATTTTCTAGTTTAACTCGCCAAGAAAACTGAGGTAGGGTTAGGTGCAATGCAGAACGATTATGCCTCCCCGCCCTACTGGCTCTCCATCCTGCACTAATAAACACATCTATTAACTGAAAGACCCTCCCCTTCTATCCTCTTAAGCTACAGCTCTTTATCTCCCTAGTTTCCATCACTGTTAACCTTCTTGAAAGGCTGGCTTAAACCTGCTGCTTCCATTTCCTCGTGAATTCCCTATTGTTCTGCAGTTTGGCTTCTACTTTTCCCAATTTGCTACAACAATGATCTCAAAGGCCAGCAACTATGTCCAAATTATTAAATAACATCACCCTTTTGCAACCTTTATTCCATCATTCATATCCCTGAGGCATGTGAAATAGCTGACCGTCATCCTTCTGGAAACTCTTGGCTTCCCAAGGTGTCTGGGTTCTGTTCCTTCCTCCCAACCATATTTTTAGTTCCCTTCATGACTCTTCTTCCTACTCCAATTGCCTGAAAACAAAATGTCTCCTAGGGAACATTTTGACCTTGACCTGCTTCTCTTTTCTCCCTCTCAGACTCATTCTCGGCCAGTTTTCAACAGTATCATTATGAAGATAACTCCTAAAACTTTATCTCCAGTTCTGACTTCTCTTCTGACTTATTTTTTAAACAGCTCACCAGAAACCCTACTTTAGATGTTCTACAAGCACTTGAAACTCAGTAGGTCCAAAACCAAATCTGTTACTTTCCCAAACAAAGGTCACGTTTCCTCCTGTTTTTTTTTGTTTTGTTTTGTTTTTTAAATGAATGTGTGTGTTTCTCTTAACAGCACCATATACTCCCATTCTCTTAGGCTCAACCCTTTGGCACAGTCATCTTCGCCTTCTACACCTCTTAAATTCATCCACTGCAGAGCTCCAGATTTTATCTCTGAAATGTTTTTAATCCATCCTCCCTTGTCATTCCGTCTGCCCTGTTGCCTAACTACTGACACAGACTCCTCTGGTCTACCTCCCTCCTCTCTCTCTCTCTACTCCAAACCATTCTTTACATCAGAGCCAACATAATCTTTTTCTAGGGCAAAGGCTAAAGTCACATCACTCCCATATTTGAAAACCTTCAATGCCGTCCTGTTTCCCTAGTAAGCTATGTATAAACTCTTCCCTTTGGCATTCCACACGGAATGTCTCCAAACTTTTCTGGTCTTAATTTCAACTCTTCTTCCACACTCACCCCAAGCTTCTCTATGTCCATGCTTTACTCGGTTATCATACCCTTTTGGTAGAAAAGCTGTCCCCCTCCTCCACCTTCGCCAATCAAAATGTCATCCTTCCTCAAGGTCTACCTGAATTCTTCTTACCCTCACTTCTCCCTATCACTCCTTTCGATTCCCACAAAAGCTTCTTTTATCTGGCATGTCACTTATCTAACCATCCTTGTTGTCAGTTACAGATTTGTTCTAATCTGCATCTCCGTTCTACCCCGCTCTCCCCCAAGTGGTGTGGGTAAGCACTCTGTAGGGGCTGAAGTCAAGGGTGGGGTGCTGCGGGATCTCGTCCGTTACCACATCCCCTGGACCTGGCATCTGGTAGTTACTAACAACACTTATTTGGATGAATAAGGTAAACGGAATCTCCAGGTCGGTGACTCAAAGACGGGTGCCCCCGGTCTCCCATGAAACTCGTTCCCCAGCCCGGCGTCCACACCCACGATCCGGGTCTCCCTGAAGCTGCCCGTCCGGCCGGCAGCCTCCTGCACCGCTTGCTCATTCTGCTGCGCCAGGTGAAGCAGAGCGTCTTCGATTGTCTCTGTGGCGACAGCTCCGAACTGGAAATCACTGAGGGAGGCCAATCTTGACCTCACAGGTCTGTCCATCTTCAGAAGCCTCGGGGGACACCTGGGCGACTCACTGGATCCATAAACCCACCCCCTTAGCTTAGCTGCAGACAGAATCTTTCGCCTTCCGTGTGCTTGTCTTCACCTCAAGGGCGAGGAAAACCCAATGCCCACTGAGGCCTCGAGCCCTCCACAGCCTTTTCCCGCCCCAACGGCCGCGGACCCCTCAGCCAATCAGAATGCTCGGCCGCTTGCCACCTCCCCTTTCGCCCCCACCGCTCTTCCGCTAAGGCGAAGAGCCGCACTCGCATCGGGAAAGAAAACGCGGACTACAACTCCCAGGATCCCCTGCTATTCCCAGCAACCCTCGCGCCCTGGGAGTACAGAGGGCGGAACTGCAACATGGCAGCCCCGGGAGCTGGTGACCCTCTCCATGCAAAGAGCGGAAAGGGCCCTGTGGCTCAGCGCATCGACCCGACTCGGGAGAAGCTGACTCCCGAGCAGCTGCAGTTCATGCGGCAGGTGCAGCTCGCCCAGTGGCAGAAGAGTCTGCCACAGCGGCGGACCCGGAACATCGTGACCGGCCTGGGCATCGGGGCCCTGGTGTTAGCTATTTGTATCCGTCCAGACTGTAGGCTCAGTAGAAGGCATATGGGGACAAGGGAAGGGGAGCAGAGGCGCGTAGTAGGGCAATGTGGGGGTGCTAAAAAGAGCCCGAGCTGTGAAAGTCTTGGCCATTTCTGATGCCGAGCCAAGCGTTTAAGGTACCTTATTTTGTCATTTTAAAATGCTCTTTTAATATGACTTATTAGTAATAACGGAATCGGGGTCAGGGCTCAGAAAAGCAGAGGGCAGAAGATCGAATCACTGATTTGGGAGGGTGAGAGAGTAACAAGGGTGGTGGAGAGAGTCTGGGAAAAGGCAATATGCATACTCCCAAGAGATTTCCTGAACCCACTTTCCCAGATGGCTACACCTTCTACTCCGTGTCCCAGGAGCGTTTCCTAGATGAGCTGGAGGACGAGGCCAAAGCTGCCCGAGCCCGCGCCCTGGCGAGAGCATCAGGACCCTAAACCGGATGGGCACTGCACGTCTCCAACCTGCTGGAACCCCTTCACATGGTGAATGATGCCCCATGACCCTGTAGAAGTCAAAGCCTGCACCCAGCATTGCTGGCCTCAACCTTGGACGATGATTGAGCCCAAGAATTTTTTGCATTTGGCCAGGTCAAGGGAATATTGCCCACTTTACACAGACTGTGTCCAGTCACTGGCCCTTCTTGTATTTTGTTTCTTTGTTTGAGAGTTATACGACCTTGGCTTTTCTCAGGATTTCTGACTTTGTGGTTTTACCCTCTTTACCTCCCAGGGGTTTAGCTGTTGTGGGGGTGGGGGTGGCAGCTCTATGTAATGTTGGAGCCTAAAGTAGGAAAGATGGGAGTTAGGTTGAGAGTAATAAACTGAGTCACCTCTCTTGGAGCCACATGAGTGTGTTAAGGCTGACGAATGACATGACTGTTGGAAAGCTCCACAGGCCATAGCTGCAGCAGTGGTTTTGCCCCAGGGAGCTGTAAATGTTTAACTAGAATTACTTTTTCCGTGAGATCTTTTCCATTTGATTTAAGGGAGAGATCATGGTGGGTCACTGGGCCATGTGAGACTGAACCATGTCTTCGGGGAGGGAAGGTCACTCTTCTGTCCTCTACCCTTAAAAACAATACATCCTTACTCCAACTTTCCTGCCTTTTCCCACTCTGAGAGAGAGGGGTAGATGAAAGATGAGGGACAGTCTTCCTTCTTTTTACACTTGGACCTGCCTCTCTAGGCCTAAGTTGGGGTCTGGATGAGACCTTAGTTTGGTTGAGTGGATCATTGACCTTGAGGTTTCCTCACAAACTGCTGGCAGGAAGTCAGAAGGCTGGAGAGCTGCAAGCCTTGATTCCCATTGTGAGGAGAATCCCTTCTGAATTTTCCCCTGCTGTACCCCACAAGGCTTTACCTCCAGTTCTTAAAGGCACAACAGATACGGTGTCACAGAATCCTAGTTTCCAGCAGTTTTATTGGCTGTTGTGAATTCTAGTGTGAGCACACCCCCTACACTTGCTCAGCTAGAGTGTGCCCTCTAGAAGCATTAGGGCTTGAATGGGATTGCTTAGTGGTTGACTCTGGGCTGGGGAGGTGGAGGCATGAGGATGGTAGGCTGCAGAACTGACACCTACACACAGTAAATAGTTCCCGCATGTTTGGCTCTTCCCTACAATGGAACAGCACTCTCCATGCCCCTTTGGCCTTCTACTCCCTCAGTACTGGGGTCTTCTTGCAGAGTTGTGTTGGTCAGCAGATTCTGAGAGCACAAGCTCCATGGTGGGCCCTGGTGTGGGGGAGACACATGGCTTCTGTTCTGAATTCACTGGAGGGAAAAGAAAAAACACTGAAGAAACCTCCAGGATGGGAGGAGGGTGAAGCTGCAGTCAGCTACCATTCCCTGGGCTCGCCCTCCCTTGGGCCCGCCCTCACCATCCTGCCAACATCCCCGGCGAATGTCACCCCCTTGCTTGCCCGCTGCTCCTGGGAGCCGGTGCTGCTGCCACTCAGAGAGTTCCTTCGCATGATGCCTGGTGCAGGATGGGGAGGGAGAGCACTGAGTGAGGGAAGGGGCCATGGGGAGAGGGGGGCTAGTCCCCCCACACCAAGGGACAGACCCCCAGGGCCTGGAAGAAAGCCAGATCAGTAGGGAAGGGGACCCGGAAAAGATGGGAGCTGGGCCACTGCAGTCTCACCAGGGCCTGGGGGCTCAGAGCGCTGCAGGCTGTTGCGGCGGGAAGTGGGGAAGCTGCCCTTGGAAAGGCGGCGCTGGCGGCTGGACAGCATAGCAGCTGGGGCCACGATACCCGGTGGGGGCTGCTTCCCAAGCCGGCTGTACAAGTCCTCGATTTCCTTCTTCTGCAGTGTCTGTAGGGCCTCCACCTCTGACAAGTGCCTGAGGATACACCAGGAGCATGAGCGCTGGCCACACGCTTTGCTCTCCCGAGTCTACCTCTTGTCCTTCCTCCCCAGACTCACTTCTGCCGAAGACTCTGCAGCTGAGCCCAGAATTCCTCATCCTCCCCACTGCTCTCGGATTCCTCACTGCTCAGGCACAGGCTACTGTATGAGTAGTTCATCCATACTGGGCTGGGATGGCTCTGGGGTGGGGGGCTGCCCCCCACTCGGGGTTCCTTCCCATCGTCCCCTTCCTCAACTCCAGCCCCTAGGCCTTCCGCTGCACGGTCACTCTCAGCCAGAGCCTCTCTGGCCTCCGGCCCACTTCCAGCACTATCCTCTGTGTCTGAGCTCTCCGAGGTCAGCTGAGGGGTTGGAGGCTTCAGGGAACTGGAAAGAGCTGGGAATGCCGGTTGCAGGGGAAGAGGCTCAGCCGGTTCCTTGGATGAAGTCACTTGGAAACGCCCCACAAGCTGCGGCTTTCCCTCTGTAGCATGACAAGGAAGGAGTCATGGAAGGAGGGAGAGAAAGCAGGGGCAGGATATGAAATGAGAATAACGGGCGGGGTAAGGTCCATGATCAGAAGCCTCACCTTCAGAGATGGGCTCGAGTCTGGCTTCACCCAGAAGGGGCCGAGCAGGATTTGGCAGGGCCTACAAAGTGTGGGTCCATGAGGAGGGGCATGATCCAGAACGAAGTGCCCCTAACCACCCCTCTTGGTTTCCTACTCACCTCATTCTCCATCTCAGCCGCTGAAGGTGAAGGCCTATCCTGGCCACAAGGAGCAGCGGGGGGAGGTGGGGGCAGACTGGGTAGGGGAGCAGGGGGGGCTGCAGGAGACTGGGACAGGAGCCCAGGTGAGGGGGACAGCAGGGACTGGGCCACAGTCATCACAGCCAGTGAGAAGGCACTAGCCAGAGAGAGGAGAGGGGCGGCTGTGGTGGAGGGGAGGGGAGATGTGGAAGGGTAGGGGGGAAAGGAAGGAGGAGTCAGAGTGACCTGGGAGCCACTGGGAGAGAAGGCAAGTGGAGAAGGGAGGACAGAGCTCTGCAGAGTATGAGAGGCTGGGTCAGGGACCTGGGTAGCACTGGGGGAGAACGCAAGTGGAGAGCCAGGGGAGTGTGGCGAGAGATTTGAAGACACTTGGGAGAATAGAGAGGGGCTGGAGTATGGGGGAGAAGTGATAGGGAAGATGGGACTTGGGGAAACAGGGGTTCTGGGGGAAAACAGGTTTCCAGGGGAAAATAAGTTTCCAGGAGACAGAGGGGTTCCAGAAGAAGATGAGGAGGTGGAGAAGGCTGCCCAGCTCCTCTGCTCCAGGGAGGTGCAGCTCTGGAGCTCTGCGGGTGAGGAAGGAGTGTTGAGTTCCAGTCCCCCATTCCTTACGCCCTTCCCAGAAGCAATCCCAAGGATTGTGAGAGTAGGGACAGAACTCTGTACATACCACGGGATGGGTCTGGGAGGGGGCCCGAGAGGGCAGGCAATGATGCTGGCTCCTCCTGAGGGAGAGAATGGGGCCCATGGTCACAGTGGGGAAGAGCTGAGTCTTAGATGGGACATTCAGAGCAGGCTTCAGCTAGGACCCATGAACCTCTAGGAGTCCATAAAGGACTTTCAAGGGACTCAAAAGTGTATGTGTTAAAATATTTACAGGTAAAGGAGTATCATGTCTATGATTTACTCTCAAGTGGTTCAGAAAACAGTAATATGTGCACATACATGTAGAGAGGGGAGGGAGGAAGCCAGTGATAAAACTAATGTGACCAAACACTGACAATTGGCAAATCTGGGCAAAGGGTATCTAGGAGTTCTTAGCACAATTCTTGCAACTCCTCTCTGTGTCTGAAATCCTATCAAAATAATGAGTTGAAAAGTATGCATTCAACACATT
Source organism: Lutra lutra (assembly GCF_902655055.1). Classification (NCBI taxonomy): domain Eukaryota; kingdom Metazoa; phylum Chordata; class Mammalia; order Carnivora; family Mustelidae; genus Lutra; species Lutra lutra. Next base: position 19,751,744 of record NC_062293.1, read on the forward strand.
TTTCTAGAACGAGGGCCCACAGCGTTCACCAGATTCTCAAATGGGGCAAGAGCCATTGTGTTAGGGTCCCAGAGATGAAGGAGTTACAGCCAAGGGCACTGGTGAAGGCAGAGAGGAGTAAGTCTGGAGCAGAGAGGTGGAGGTGACCTGAGGGGTCTGACCTGGGGGCCCAGAGGGTCCTCAGCAGCCTCCACAGGGCCAGTGTCTCTCTTCAACAGGGTCTCCACTCGCTGGATAATCTCCCGAATACGGCTCAGGAAGCCGGTTCGCTCCGAGGGCAGAATGAACTCGTTATACACCTGGCAAGGGGTCAGCAGGAAGGGGAGAGAGGGCTCAGTGATCCCACTTCTCCCTCCCCACTGCGCTGATCTTTAAAAGCCAACCCTTCACCACTGCTCTGCCAACCACCAACTTGCAGTGTAAGAACGACAGCTTGGAGAACAGGAGCTAACATTCCTAGGATGCATTCTACCCCAGATCTTTCCTTCCAGTGTCTTATCTCATTTAATGATGACAATGGCTCCCCAGGCTCTGTATTTACAGCCCCATTTGAGAGTTCAAAGATAACCAATGCTCAAAAAGGTTAAGTTCTGTCTGCCTAAAATCACAAAATTTGCACCCAAATTTGTCTAAAGCCAGAGCCCAAGTTCTCTGCACTGTCCCATCTGCTAAGTAAAAATAAGGCAATGGATGGTAAGTGTAACATTCAATTTCACAAACACTGAGCACACAGTATGTACCAAGCATTATTGTAGGTGAGGAATACAGAGAAGCATAAAACAAGATCCTGACCCCAAGGAAGCCCACAATCTAGTGAAAGGGAGACGTATACATAATATATGGCAAGTCAGCCTGTGGTAGGAAAGGCATTGTGATCAAGGTATAGAGAAAATGGTATCCCAGCAGGAAGAAAGGGAGAGTTAACGGTATAGAGTTTCTGATTTGCAAGATGAAGAGGTCGTGGAGATCTGTTTCACAACAATGTGAATATACTTAACCCCACTGGACTATATATTTAAAAATGGTTAAGATGGCAAATTTTATGTTATATGCTTTTTGCTGCAATTTTTTAAAATGCCATTCCCAAGAGAAAGCAGGTCATGCCATCCAGGAGGATAAGGGAAGCTGGGATGGCTTCACAGGGCTGAGCCTGGAAGGATGAGTGAGAAAGCAACCCTTCACTGAGGACTTATCATGTGTGGATACTTCTTACATAATTTCATTTCTCAAACATCTATCACCTCTCATAAATTATATGCTATATCAGAACATCTTGGCAAAATGAGTATATCATCTACATTACTGAGTGATACAAAGTTTATTAAGGCACAGTACAAAGCTCCAGAAGAGGGCGGGGACTGGAGAAGGTTGCCCTTGAACTCAGGTCTTATGTGAAAGCCCAGCCTTTCCTCAGTTCCATGCTGTTCATCGGGAAGAGAAGAGCAGGGAGAACAGCGTGAGTAGTAGCTCTGAGGCATGAAAGGACCTGGCACATTCACGATGCAGTGAAGACCACAGCAGAGCTGGGAGTGCTGTGGATTTCAAAGGCCATGCTCCAGAACTGGGACCTCACTCTAACCATAGGTGGTTAGCCATTAATGGGGTAGGGCCAAAAAAGCCAGAGCAGATCCAAGCCCCAGGAGAATTCTGCTGCAGAGGAGTGGAGGGTACAATGGTAGGGAAAGAAAAGAGAGCAGAGGACCCTGTGGTCCATCGGGGGGCTCACTTTGGCTGTGTGGGATCTGAGTGGGATTAAAAGCCTGGTGAAAGGAGCCTTTCAAGGCAAGACACCCCTGAGCAGATGGAGACAAAAGTGGAAAGGCACCCAGCCTCTTCAGAGGACCACTCAGAACCCAGTGTGGCTAGAGGGAAGACGATAAGCCTCTGCGCCACGTGGTATTTTGTCTTTGTGCTCGATACAAGGTGAGTGACATGACGAAGGAGAAGCTTTAAAGAGAGTTCCTGAAGCCTGATGCTTCTCTCATTCCCCTCTCTCCTTCACCATTGGCATCCATTGCCCCCACTCCACTGAAAGGTCTCCCACAAAGACCTTCTCCTGACAAAAGCCAGTGTGGTCTTGCCTCAGGCTTCATCCTATGTCACCTCCTTGAAACTCTCTGTTCACTCAGTTTTCACTAACATCTTCAGGGGCTCCTCCAGCCTCTCGGGTTCCACCCCTGTGTCTTCTGGGGACCTACTCCTCCCCATCCCAGAAAAGAGGGTATCTGCTGAGACCCACTCTCAGACCCTCTCTGCCTCTGGCTTTGCAAGCTCATATCCTCTCACTCTCCCTTCTGTACTGGCAACTCCTAGATCCACTTCTGGATCCTAGATCCAGCCCTGCCTGACTGTATCCTGCTCCTAGGGAGGCTCTTGCCTGCCCCTCTGTTATTCAAGCTCATCGTGACCCTTTCCAGATTCCCTCTCCTTTAACGGTCTGCTCCCACTACGACCACTACTATCTTCTCCACGCTACAAGTCACCCATGAAATCCCTTCTTCCTAACCCCCTATCATTTCCACTCAAGTGTTCACTGAGCATCTACTATATGCCCCATATTACATAAAAAAAATGACTGGATTACAGAGTAACGTATTTTCCTGAAACAACTCTCAGATCTACTCCTTTTCTTCTTCCTTTTCCCTATAATCCATTTTCTCCTTGAACCACTTGTAGTTTATCATATTCTTCTGCCAAATGGACTCCCTCCCACCAACCCTCTCCCACTTCCCCTAGCAGAATGGTCTTCTTAAAACCTATTCTCACCATACTACACTCTGTTTAACTCTTCAGACTGTCTCTAATCTGTGCCTCCTCTTCCTGCCCAACCTTGCTTCCACATTTCTTCTCTAGGAACCCTTAGTTCTAGTGACATGGGTTTCTTCATAACCCCCTCGCCCCCCACAAGCCCCACATTCCAAGTCACTCCCTACTTCCATGCCTTTCCATATGCTGTACTTCCTCCAGACTCGCCCTTTCCGGTCTTCACTGCTGTTGTCAAGACCCGGACTAAGTTCTGCCTCTTCCCCCCTGCTGCCCCCAGGCCACCCTTTACCCACAGACACAGGATCACATGTGTAGCGTGTACTTGACCATAGCACTTACGGATACCCTCATGTTATCGGACTGCTCCAGCTGAGGATCTGAAGCTCACGAAATAAATAAAAATCTCCCCCACCTTCCAAGGGCAGAGATGTCTTCAGTGTTCCTGTGCTTTAAAAAACCTTGCTGTTGGGCGGGAGGAAGGGGGAGTTCAGCACCAGGGGACATCAGACGGGAGATTCCTGTCCTGGAGCCAAAGGCTCTGTCCTCCTCTCTCTCCCCCTCACCATGGCAGCTGCAATCTCTTCTGGGCTGTCCCCATCCAGATCGAATCGGAAGGTCACCATCTTGCTATTGTGCGTCTGCAGCTGGCACTCAACCACTCTGTCATTCTGGTCTGAGACCTTCAGATTCAAAGTCAGCAGAGGGGAGGATGTCAGGCCCTCTGTCCTCATCACATATCCCCACCCGACTCCAACCAAGTGACAGTGGGCAGACTGGAATTGAGAGAAGCAGACTCTGTTCCCAAAGCCTGGTATCAGAAACTAGACTGGCTGCCTTTAGGGTACCAGTCACATACTACCCTCGCTTTTTTGGCTGGCCTCCCTTACCCCCCTGGCAGTTTCCATCCTGGTCCTGTAGGTTATTCCCCATCCCCTGTCCCCCTTTCTCACACTAGTGACCCGTAGCCGGGATCGCGGTCTGCGCCGGGGAGTTCTCCCTGGGGGTCTCCTCATGCGTCCCATCCCTTCTCCCACATCACTAAGGCCTGACGCTGCATCCGAGGCATAGCTGGAAAAGGAAAGGAGATAGGAGTGTCAAAGTGGACACTGGGACCCCAAAGTGCCATATGTGTCACTCCAGCACCCCAACTCCTACCAGAACCTACCTGTCTCCTGGGGAAAAGTCACTGCCAGGGCCAGAACGTGGAATGGATAGGGCAAAAGCCTGAAATAGGAAATTTTTTCCGGAGGTCAGAGGATGATAATCGTTGGGGTCCAGGGGGATGGGGTCAAGGGTGCTGGGGCACCAGGCAGAGGGAACTAAGGAAGATGAAGACAGAGTGCAGGACTTCCAGGGACATGGGGCCAGGTCATGGGGTTGGGTTTCACAGGGAGAAAGATAGGTCATAGGCTTGGAATAGCTGGGAGCCCCCCCGAGTGACCCCCTCTCACCGAGGGCAGGCAGAGATGGGACTCAGCAGGGCTGGATGGCACCCCCCCAGGGGGTTGAAAGGCAGGGTCTGAGGCATCCAGGAAGCCAGAGGAGCTGAGGTAGCCATCAGTCTCGCAATCCGCTGGTGGGGGAGGGAGGGGATCAAGAAAAGGGGAAATAAAGGGGAATGGTGGCAGAGCAGGGGGGCTGCCTGAGCAAGGAGGGGCCTGGCACTGTGGGAGTTCCTTTCCAGAAGGAGTTCACAGCTAGATGTGGAAGGCAGGGGAAGTGACGGTGCTGCTGGACCGAACTTCTGGGCAGGGGGCAGAGGCCAAGGGTTCTGGGACCAAGGTCACATCCCAAATCCCCCAGTCCGGGGTGACTTACAGGTGGTAGATGAGTAGCTGGCATGGCGGAAGAGGAAAGGCTGGTGCTGGTCCGCCTCGGGCTCCTCGGGCTCCGGGGGGAAGCCGCTGGGGGGACCACCAGGAGTCATGGGGACAGCTGCTGGTGGAGGTCCTGGTGCAGGGGGGTGGGCCTCCAACTCCCTAGCTTTGCGCAGCTTCTCACGCTTTCGCTGGATGGCAGCAACTCGTTCACGTACTGCGCGGGCCACTGGCTGGTAATCAGCTTCGCAGACTAAACCCAGGGCCACCTGGAGTTAAGAGGGGGAGGAACAAAGTTTGAGGTGAGGACTCTGCTCCAAGACACATCAGGATGCCTTCTTGGGGCCTCTAGAGTATTTCTCCAGGAGAAAGGGCACTAACATTCGTTGATGAGGCATTGTGCCCATTAACCAGCAATCCGTTACATCACCATCATGAAATCCTCCCCGCAACTTGCCAAGGGAGGTCTTAGCTCTGTTTTAGACATAAGGAAAGCTGTGACTAGTTCATGGGTATCTAGTAGGTCAGTTGCACTCAGGGGGGAAAGGGGAACATGTGGCAATATCTGGGGACATTTGTAGTTGTCAAAACTCAGTGTTACTGGCATCTAGTGACCAGAAGCTAGGGATTCTTCTCTACATCTTTACATTCTCTATAGTCCCCTAAAGATGTCACTGGTGTCATCAAGAATCCCTGTAAGTGATGGATCAAGGTCAGATCCCAAGTCAGGTGTGAGCTGTGCTATGGAGACCCACTCTTTCTTATGCCGCATTTCAAACACATTCTCAGTTTCCTGACCCAGACCCACCACAGATGATCCCTACCCTCTTAACTGCCATCTTTCTTTTTCTTTTCTTTTCTTTTTTTTTAAGAATTTTGTTTTTATTTTTTTTATTTTATTTATTTATTTATTTATTTATTTATTAAAGATTTTATTTATTTATTTGACAGAGAGATCATAAGCAGGCAGAGAGGCAGGCAGAGAGAGAGGAGGAAGCAGGCTCCCTGCTGAGCAGAGAGCCCGATGCGGGGCTTGATCCCAGGACCCTGAGATCATGACCTGAGCCGAAGGCAGAGGCTTTAACCCACTGAGCCACCCAGGCGCCCCTCTTTCCTTTTTTCTTTTTTTTAAGGTTTTATTTATTCATTTGAAAGAGAGAACACAGGCAGGGTGAGCAGGAGAGGGAGAAGCGGGCTCCCTGCTGAGCAGGAAGCTTAATGTGGGGCTTGATCCCAGGACCCTGAGATCATGACCTGAGCCAAAGACAGACAGACACTCAATGGGCTGAACCACCCAGGTGCCCCTCAATTGCTATTTTTCTATCAGGAATCTCATACTCGGGCGCCTGGGTAGCTCAGTGGGTTAAGCATCTGCCTTTGGCTCAGGTCATGATCCTGGAGTCCCAGGATTAAGTCCTGCATCAGGCTCCCTCCTTGGCAGGGAGTCTGCTTCTCCCTCTGACCCTTCTCCTTTTCATCCTTTTTCTCTCTCATTCTCTCTCAAATAGATAAGTAAAATCTTAAAAAAAAAAAAAAAAAGAAAGAAAGAAAGAAATCTCAAACTCTCTTCTTGCCTTCCTAAACCAGCTCTCCATCTTCTACCTCCCAGGTATGCCTCTCTTGGTCTGGCAGCTTCTGTTCACCATGTCCTTATTCATCTCAAGGACAAGCTTCGCCGTGCATGTAAGGGAGGTGGGGTGGGGTGCTCTGACTTAAAATCTAAACAACCCAAGTTTAAATCTAGCTCTGCCACTTACTCGCTCAGAACCTTGGACAAGATATTCAACCTCTTAGAGCCCTCCATCTCCTCGTCAGTACATCAGGACAAAATCACTCCACACAGGGTTGGTAACAACACTGACAGGCACGTGGAAGTGCTTGAAGCCATATACAAATGTGGGATTATTAATGAGCTCCAACCACGTGCCATGCACTGTCAGAGACGGAAAAATCAATAGAACACAGTCTCTGCCCTCAAGGAATTTACAGTCTAGTAGAGGAGAAAGACAGGAATGTCCTCTGGTATAAAACAAGACCGATGGTGGTGGGTCCTGTAATGAAAAACCTGTTGAAGTGGAAAGAAGCATTTAATTTTGACTCTAGAGGGAATGGGTTTCCTGAAATTCATGGTTCTGAGCATGGAGGAAGACAGCGGCAAGGGGAGGGGTGGACACAAGGTTGGTGGAGGGTGAAAAGGAGAAAAATAAATAGACAAATTGGAGAGAAGAGCATTCCAGGAAAATTGCATCAGCAGAAAGTAGAGCACTGGAGGAGTGGAGGCTGGAGGACCCAGGGTTTGCTCTGGAAAAGGAAATCTTTCAGGGAGTCTGCACACCGGGTGTGCGTGTGAGTGTGTTAAGATGGGAGGGGCCAGGAGATGCTTACAAAACACTCTGCGAGGGGTGAGCTGGGTGCTTGTCCCACCACCCAGGGACCCCACCCGGGGCCCTCCAGTCGACGCCCACAGCCCCGCCCAAGCTCAGCGGCAGGTCAGTCTGTCCTCTGCTCACCATCTCCTGCGCCACCTCCTCTGCGGCGTCCCGGCCCAGCTGGAACAGGAACTCTATGGCCTGGTTGTCCCGTGGGCGCCCCCCACGCCGCGCGTCCTCCATTCGCAGCCAGAGCTTCAGGCCCGGCTTCTCCCCATCGTCCTCCTCCGCTAGCTCCACGTGCACGCCGCGCTCTTCGCGGAAGAAGGCGTGAGCCAGGAGGTCCTGGATGGTGAACCTGAGGGCGGCGCCGGTGAGCCGAGCCTGGCCGCCGCCCGCCCTCCAAGCCTCCCTAAACACCCACCCTGCGCCCCTCCACCCCACCTCTCGTTCTTATCGGTGCGGATGCAGCCTTCGATGATCTCCTTCACCTCGGGAATCTTCACCTTATAGAAGCTGTTCGGCTTTGTGCCCTGGAGGAAAGGGGTTTGCATGAGGCCTCTGGACCTCTGCGCCCCAGCTCTCTGCTTCCCCCCCACACCCCACCCGAGGCAACAGAGCGTGCAATCGTCAAAGCCCCGCCACAGCTACTAGACGGTTCGATTCCAAATCCCCGTCCCCCCACATATCGACAGTATGACCTTGAACAGGTCTCCCTGAGCCAGTTTTCCCGTTTGTAAAGCGTAGGGCACAGCCGAGGACCTCCCTGCTCACCCTCCGCATGAAAGATCAGAAGTGAAACCGTTTGTAAATTCTAGGGATCGCTACACACATCATTATTCTAAACAGCTAGTACTGGGGAGGGGGGCCGGGGGGCGTGGGGTGGGGGGAGCGTGTGTGCATCCGCTATACTTCGGTGTTTACCAGAGCATCTTTGCGTCTAGCCTGTTTTCTTTAAGGGAAACGGCATTGACCACAGACTGACTGGGCAGGCAAATGGGAGGTGACCTGGAATTTTCTGTCCTCCCCACCCCCTCTCACCGAAGTGACCTTGCGGTAGATCTGCGCGGCATTCTGGCACTCGGAGTAAGGGTACTCTGAGGTGGCCATCTCCAGCATACACATGCCAAATGCGTACACGTCCACAGCCTCATCGTACTTTTCCTCGTACATCTCAGGGGCCATGAACTCCGGGGTCCCTGTAGGATCCACAGTGGGCATCAGGCTACGGAAAATTCCTCTGGCTTCCTCTCTCCTCTTGGGCTACCATCAGCTAGCCAGGGGGTGCCGAAAGGAGCAAACCCCCCCCACACCCCGAGTTCTGGAATACTAGTGAGGACCCTTCCCCACTGTGTGTGTGTTGGGTGGGGGGAGTTGGAGAGGATGCCATAGGACTCCCCATGTTCCCCATGCTCTCCTAATTCCGTGCAACTCAAAGGGCCTTTCTGGGAAGAGAGGGTCCCCGGGGTCTCTTCTGACGTTGTTGGGGAGGGGGAAGTTGGGGAGGGGAGAGGTAGGAATAGCAAGGACTTCCTGGAGGGACGCACCGATCACGCTCTTGGCAAAGGAAGCGCGTTTGAGCGTGGCCAGGCCCAGGTCGCCGATCTTGACCGAACCTGAAGGGCCCGTGATAAAGACGTTGTCGCACTTGAGATCCCGGTGCAGAATGGGGGGTACCCGGGAGTGTAGGAAATGAAGCCCCCGAAGGATCTGGCGGCTCCAGCGCTGAAGGACTCGTGGTTTCATCTCGCGGAACCGCCTCAGGTATCTGGGGGAAAGGCACGTTGCCAGGGTCTCGTCGGGAACACGGAGGCGGAGGCGGGGGAGTGGACCCCGGCTGGGAACTTCCCCGGCTCCCACGGGCACTGCCGCCTACACATCTTCTGCCAGCATTATTCTAGCTCAGGTCCTCACGGCGTTCCAGGGAGAAACTGAGTTGGGGGCGTGGTGGCTAGACGTGAGAGTACAAAAGGGATCCGGTGGTGAACTTGTAGATAGGGCAGCAGGGCAGCAGAGAAGGGGCTGGGGAGCTCGGGAAGAGATGACTAACCGCCTTGGGCATGGGGGAGGGCTTCAGAGTGGAAATAACTTTTGTTTCCTCTTGAAGGATGAGTAGGGGTTCAGGGTGAAAAGGGGAAGGGATGGAGAAAACTTTCCAGGCGGAGGGGACACTGGACTCAAAGGCACGGAGACTGCAACAGGGTGGGGTAGGAGGAGGTGCTGGGAATTCAGTTCCTGTGGAACCTAGGCTCAAGATGAGGCTAGATCCTAAGGAATCTGGGCATAGGCAGAGTGTGGACCTTAACCTGAGAGTGGTGGGAAGCCTTGAAGGAATGGAGAGATTCCCCAGACTGTAGGAAGATAGGGTAGGTTGGAAAGGTGAGGGCAGAGTGGGGGAAGGCCTGTGAGGGCACTGCGGCAGAGCTCCAAACCAGCGAGTGCCAGTGGATGGAACTGGGAAGGCAGAATGGGGAATTATAAGGAGGCCTTGGAGACAGACTGATGGGGGAAGACAGATGCACAGAGTGGAGATAAAGGAGGCATCTGGGGAGATCGAATTTTGGCTGCAACGCTGGGTGGACACTGCCACTCACCCAGGCAGAGATGCAGTAGGGGTGGGTGAGAGGTAGTGAACCCGGTCTGGAACCTAAATCTAGAGTTTGAGGAGCCTGGGAGAAGTTCCAGAAGCAGTGGGGACCTCCCACCAACAGCTCTCCCACCAGCCAACACTACCACCAGGCACAGAGCTCACGTCTTGAGGGTGCCGGAGGTCATGAGTTCGGTCACCAGCACGATGCAAACCTGGCCCCTCAGCACTGACTTCCATGAGTCATAGAAGCGGACGATGTTGGGGTGCTGCAGCCCCTTGAGCATCTCCACTTCCTCGGAGAATCGCTGTCGCTCGGTTCGAGACAGTTTCCGAGTCTGTGGGGTAGGGGATGGGGGTCAAGGTCACAACAGGCCCAGGACTCCCACGGAGAGGAGGAAGGGACACATGGGGAGGAGCTGAGGAGCAGTGAGGGTTGGAGCCCACAGATGAGGCTAGGTCATCACTTGCCCAACGGGCTCTATACCCTGAATTCTCAATCCGCCCCCTTAGGCTGCTGCAAGGACACGCCCATCCTGGGCCTGGGGCCACCCTTGGACCCCCTGCTGGACACAAGGGCCTTTATGCAGCCCGGTCCAGGAGTCCTGAGCTCAATAGCGCCTTTGTGGCCTCCCAGGCCAGCCGTGGGGCGGGAGGGGATGCCTGGGGGCTGGCAGTGGGCAGGCAGCAGGCAGGCAGCAGGCTGACAGCGGGCAGAGAATTGGGGCCTTCAAGGGGGTTGGCCCCAGAAACTGGGAACTGCTAGATCCAGACAGGAGGCAGGAGGGCTGCAGAGGGAGTTACAGAGAAAGATCCAGGACCAGGTGCCAGAAGACCGCCCCCTGCCCCATGGCTGTCCCGCCCACCTCTCTTCCCCACCCCCCATTTGGCTGCCTTTCTGTTCCTGGCTTAGAGCCTGGGGAGCGGCACTGGCAGGCGCAAGGGGTGAGTCCAGTGCCAGGGCTGGAGGGGAGGACCCTTACCCAGGCTTTGCCCCCCAGTTTGAATCCAAAGCTTTTGGCCCAGACTTAACTGGGTTCTTCCCTCAGAAGAAAGAAGGTCCTTCACACCAACATCCCCCTAGAGCCCACTGGGTTCAGTGCCTTTGGGTCTGGGAAGGGAAAGCCCAGGTAGACAGTGAGATGAGGAGCAGGACTGGACTCAGGCCAGGGCTGGAGTACTCTGTCTCCCCCTCCCCCAGCTATGGAGAAATCTAGAAGTCTGACTGCTCCCGAAGGGGCCTGGGAGGGCTGCCGCATCCTGCCACCACCACTCTAAATCTTCTGGAAGTGGAGAGGATCCTGCCCCAGCTCCAAGCCTCCATCATCCCAGCCTCCCACTCGGCAAAGATCCAGAGTGAAAGAGGAGGAGGACCAGGGTCATACTGAGGGTCTCAAGACTAAGAGGAAAGGGAAAGGGAGAGATAGTAACCACTGCAGGAGACTGGTGAGGCCAGTCACCCTTCAGACCTGAACTGACTCCCTAACCGATTTTGCATCCTATCTTTCAACTCTCAGAGCTGAGTATAGAGACTTTAAAGTTAGAACGTCCAAAACCCATAGGGGTGCCACCCTATGCCTCTGCCTCAGTTTATCCTTCTGCAGCCCAGAATCAGCCAGATCCATTGATCATCAGAGCAACGGGGAGTGGGCAGGAGTGTCCCCACCTTTGACAGGAAAGATAGATCTCTCCCTTGCTGCTGTCCCCTAGATTTCTCATCCCAAAACCTCCACAGGGTCCCATCCCGAGGTGCCACAGAGGGGGCACCCAGCCGCACCTGCAGCTCACACCAGGCCACCTCCACCGTGGTGTCGGTGTCCAGCCCTCGATACACCGTCTTGAACGAGCCACGTCCAATCTCGATGTCAAACTTGAGGTATCGGCCGTCTGGGGACGTTGCCACGGCCTGGGTCTCCGTATCCTCCTTTTCCTCCTGCTCCCGCTGCCGCTCCCGAGCCGCGGCTTCGGGGACTGTCGGCGGATCCCGGGACCCCGGGCCTCCTGCAGAGCCCGCGAGCTCCGGACGCGCGGAGTCTGCAGCCTTCACGGGGGCTTCCCCGGTCCACGTGCCCTCGGGGGGCTCTGGACAACTAGGCGGTGGGCTCCTCGCGGGGCCAGGACCAGCAGAGTCCGGAAGAGCGGGGGTCTCCGGAACGGGTGAGGCTGGCTGGGACCAAGAGCTCAGCAGCCCCAAGTCGACTGAGCTGCGGCGGCTGAGACGGGAAGAGCGCGGCCGGGGCTCAGCCTTCCCGGAGAAGCGGCGCACCCGGCGCGGAGGGGGCCCAAGGCGGGGCGGACCGGCGGCGGCGGCGAGAGGCGGCGGGGGCCGCAGGGCTAGGTCGGTCTCCGCCTGGGACATGGGGATCGCAGTCTCGGGGGTCGGGGGTGCTAGCATAAGGAAGGGCCGGCGCCGCAAGGCAGTTAGCCGGGCGGCTGGAGGCGGCGGCCTGACAGGCGGACTGGCCCGGTGCGCTGCGCTCCGACTGAGCTCCCGCGGCCCCCAGTCCCGGTCCCGCCCCCCCGCAGCCCCGCCCCCGGTCCCGCCCCCAGCCCCACCGCCCCCAGGGCCGCCCCCTCCCAGCCGCCCGCCGCGCGCTGAGCGGGGCGCGCAGTCCCTCACCTCAGCCGCCCCGCCCCCGGCCCTCCCAGCCTCCCCGCCTCCCCGCGCGCCCTCCTACAGGCTCATTGCGAGGCTGACAGGGTGCGAGACGGAGGTGTGTCCGCTCGCACTGAGTGCGCAAACCTGCTTGGGGGCGGGGGAGGCACGATGCTGGGTCTGGGAGAGGAAACGTGACCGCGGCTCTCGGGCTCTAAAGAGGGGAGAGGTTCAAGGAAAGGTTACCACCCGCCTGCACGCCCCAGATAAGGTAGCGCCACCCCCTCCTGTTTGTCCGGGGTAGCCCCAGGCCGACAAAACAGAGGTCAGTGGAAAGGTTTGGTTTTCTCCCAAGCTGCTGTCCCTCTGGGCGGCACAGGGATGGGTGTGTGCACCCCAGGGCAAGCCCCTCCCCCAAGCCAGGGACCCGGTCACCCATCCCCTCCACCTCCTACCTTGGCCGCAGCCTGGCCCTGGCCGCAGTAGCCGTTTTTGCTACGTGGGCCCTCCTTCCTCCTCCTTCTGTTTGCCAAAGTTCCCAATAAACCAAAGTCCATATCCGGTCTACACCTCTTCAGCTCCCCTAGGCCTCAACGACCCCACCCAGACCAGAAGGATGGGAGGGAAGGGGAAGCCACTAAGTTACTCCAATTCAGAGAAAGCAAGCAGTCTGTCCCCAAGCTGTGTTCCATCAGCACTCCCCCACACAGCCCACCCAGCAGATGTGAAACCACAGGCGCACTGGAGCCTGCCAGCACTGGAGGACCTTTTCATTTACAAAGGCCATAGGCCTCTTCCCTCTCCTAGGCTGGGATTGACTCAGGGGGCAACGCTTCAAAGCCCTCCCCATGCCCATTCCAGTAGTAACTTCCAACGGCAGGCAGGCAAGTGGGGTTGAGCTTTTTAATATCGTAAATCACATAAATCAGTGTCCAGCCTGGCCTCTCACTGCCAGGCCCCTTCCTGGGCCTCCTATCTTCATATTGCCGGGAAGGCTGCCTGCAGCCAGGGCTTCTCCCATCCCCTAGGAAGGATCCAGCACCAGCCAGAGAGGGGAGGCAATAGCAGCTAAGGGAGTGGGGAAGGGGGAGGGACAGAAGCTTGTGCAGGCGCATGTGTGTATGTACTTACGTGTGTGAACACATGTGGAGTTAAAGGTTTACAGACCCTGCCTGGCTCGGGGACAGTCGAGGATGGGAGAGGAGGTAGGGCAAAGAGAAGCACATCTTTTTTTTCCCTGGCGCCTCAGCCTCACCCTTCCTCAGGGACAGACGCACCGGGTAATTGGGAAACCCATCCCTGGACTGGAGCCCTTTTGAGTCTGGTGGAGTCACAGATCCAGTCTGTGGGGTCACTGGGTCTGTCTCCTTTTGAAAGCCCTGGAAGGGTGGGAGGTAAGAAGTAAAAGGAGACAGGTCTCCGCTAGAAGAACTTGACGCCCCGACCATCGCTGACGGTGATGATCTCAGCCTTGTGCTCCTGCTGTAGGGCCTGCAGAGCCCGAAGTAGGGTTGCTTCGTCCAGCCCATGAAACTCTGGATAGGGAGAGATGGGGATTAGGGACACTCTGCTTCTGTGGGCTCAAGGCCCACGAGGAGCAGAGTCTAGCTGGAAGCTGAGACCCTGAAGCCAAGGGAGACATGTGCCATCGATACTGCTGTGGCTGCTGCCAACCCCTCCTGCAAACTCCTTAGAGTAAGGGCTGAAAGCAAGCCTGAGTCAGCATGAAATGAGAATTCATGCTTATTCTCCCCGTCCAGGTTCTTCTGTCAGACTCAACCCTCACATGTATCCCCCACCCCTGCGCCATGAGTGTCTGATATACAAGAATGACACTACCTGCTTGTGGACCACAGAGTGGGGGACACTGAAGCCTAGGAAGGTCAAGGTCCTTGTCACTGGATTCTGACCCTAGTTGGACCGATCAGGGTCCAACCCTAGTGCTGCCATCAGGAGCACCTGTCCTAACACAAAGAAGTGTAGCCATACCTCTGACCAGGAGACTGTTAAAATCCAGCACAGGTATCTGCCCTTACCTAGTTAAAAGGAACAAAGCTGGGAGCCAAGGGCCAGCTGAGTATGTGAAGATATGGCAAGATACCGCAGGGAGAGGTGAGAAGCAGGTGGCAAGCCCGAACAGGTTCGCACACCTCACCCCCCCTACGGGGGCCTACCTCTTGAGTCAGGGAGCTTGCTTTCTGAGGAAGCCTTTAGCTTTAGCCCAGCATGAGTGGTGGGCTGGGCAAGACTGCAGCACTGAAGTCATGGGGTGATGGTGGGAGTAGCAAGCAGAGGCCTGCAGGGCAGGGGGGAACAGCCAAGAGCTGTAAACTCTGTTATGGCAGCCAGGGCCTGGCACAAAGGGGCGGTGCCCTTTTTTCCCCAGCTGAGATTGGAACTTTTGGTGAGCCTGGGGATCAGAATGTGAAGCCAGAGATAAAAGAGCTAAGAATATATTTACACTATGTAAAAATCAAACAGTATACAAATCCTTGCCTGGCCAGAAACCAAAGTATTTAAAAGGCCTGGGGGTGGGGATGGGGGTATTGGCCCAATCCCTTCAGCTGACGCCCACAAATGCTGAGCCCTCTATAAGTATAAAGGGTGAAAGAAAGGCCTGTGTCAGCAAGGAATGAGATCTTCAGCTTAATCTCCTGCCCCGGTTCCTCATTCAGCATCTACACCAGTAATTCTTAACTTTTCATGGGTCACAGATACCCTTGAAAATCTTTTAATATGGACTCTACCCCTAGAATAATGCACATACAGTCCCAAAGGCAAAATTTGGGGTTATGATGCATATAAATTCAGGTAGTTTAGGGAAACCTTGGACATGGGTTAAGAGGCCTTGTATCATGCAGTATTTGGAATTCAGAGGCAGGGATGGGAAGTCTGACTGTCAAACAAGGACTGGAGAGGCTTCAGATCACAAAACTGGGGGGAAAGGGAGAAGCATTACCCTCATTCTCTGTGTCGTCCCCATTGGTCAGTTCATACAGGGTAAACACGGAGTTGTTCTGGCCACTCCTGGAAACCTATGGACACAGAAAATGGGGGTTGAATAAGGACCTGAAATCCCGGGGAGAAGGTGAGCTCACCAGCTCCACCTATCTGACCCAGGAATGGTACCTATTTCCAAACCAGGGCTCACTGTCACCTCGGCAGGAGTGGCCTAAACACCGCAAACCCCACAGGTGCTATATTTATACATGTACACACATACACGGAACCACTAAAACCACAGGCCTTCACATGTCTGAGCAGTGACCTCTCACTCTGTTTTCCTGTTCAGGAATAGGTGGCATGAGTTTGTTATATTTGGGTTGTTGATGCTTCTTCCCCTCTTCTCTCCCTTGGGAAAGTTTAGGGCTGGTGGTGGCTGTGAATGTGGGGGGAGAGTTTGTCCCCACACCCATACTGGTTCAGAATGTCTCATTCATACGGTGGACAGCCCCAAAGGGTACAGAGGGGGAGGGGCCCCAGGCTTCTTTTTTTTCTCTCTTCCTTCCCTTCCTTTCCTCATTTATCTTCTGTGGCCAGAGACTCCAGCCAACAATAGCACTCATGGTTCCAGCACTGCATTCTCCAAACATGGCCTCATGTAGCCTCTGGCCTCCTGCAGTCAAAGGCAGGGAAGTTCTACACAGCCAGGGAAATTGAGTCACTGAAAGAGGCATGCCTGAAGACCTATACATCCTCTTTCTGCCCCTGCCCACTTTGCTCAGTCTAGACCTGGGAACACCAGGTATCTGCTGAACATAGATACAATTCTCTGCCATGGGTCACCATGGTAGAATAGTCTCACCCACTGATAGATGAGTTTCCCCCATTCTTCTGGCCTTCGCCACATGATCAGGAAGCTAGACTTGTTCTTATCCAACCACTCCAGGTTCCCTGCAAAAAAGATACTTATGAAAGCATCTTATGCTAAGAAGGCACAGAAGGCAAAACCAAGGTGGAACACAGTGGAAGAGACCCAGCTCTCAGGAAGTGAAATCTGTTTTATTACTATCTGCAAGGCACCAATTCTCTTCCTATCTCTCTCCAGGTCTCAGAACACAGATGGAGAGATTTCAGTGGTGAATATCAATAGGGAAAAAAGACCTGGGAATTGGACTACCTATTGTACAGAACACTATGGGTTCCAAGCCAGGGGAGAGAAAAAAGTTGTTAAAAGCAAAGACTTGTGGGGCACCTGGCTGGCACAGCTGGTGGAGTGGGTGACTCTTGATCTCAAGGTTGTGGGTTAGAGCCCCTCATAGGCTATACAGAGTACTTAAAAAAAAAAAAAAAATCTTAAAAAAAAAAAAAAAAAAGGCAAAGTCTTATGGCAATCTGCCCTCAGGAAAAGTCAAGTAGGAGGAAAAATAAGGAAATCTGAGGCCCTGAACCCACCTTTCTTCCTTAGTTCCTCTAATACAACCTGAATTGATTCCACAGGAAGCTTGCCTGGTTTGAAGTTAAGGGAAGGGCACTGATGGACTGAGTTGGGTAGGATAAAAATTCTCAGGGCCAATGTCATGTTGAGAACCACCTGTCCCCTTCCTCTGCCTCCCACACACGTATATGTGCAATTCCCCAACAGGCTATAAATTGGCATTTCCTGGATATTGGGAGGAGGAAGGCAAAGAGCAACTAGTTCAATTAAAGGGAATAGCTTTAAAAATGAACGGTACTACCATCTGTCACCCTCTGTCCTTTCTCCTTCCTTCAGACTTTCTCCACAGATATTTTAGGTATGAATCAGGCAGCAAAAACAAATGACCTTTACTTCCTGGGAGGAAGAGAGTAGGTGGAGAAAATTACCAAAGATAATACCAGAGCTTGAGTTTCACTCAGAAGAGGACAGGAGATTCACAGTCAAAAGGGCTTGGGTTGAAAAGCTTGGGACCTGGCTTCAGGGCAGAGATTCTATGGCACCCAGGTCCTTGTCACTAGCCAGGACAAGGGGGTTTGAGGCTGCATTTGCGTTGGGGTTTGGGGATAAAATGGAAGTCAGCTATAACAAACACACCGGCTCTTTCCCAAGTCCAGTTTGGGTGGGAACCTGCCTACTGTGGGTGAAAGAGGGTATGAAGTCTGGGCATGTGGGAAAGCGTGGAAGTGCATGTGTGTGGGCTGTGGAAGAGCCTGAGGGAGGATACGCTGTAGCTTCACGTTGTTGAAGAGCGGGCTCTCCTGAGCTTCCATCACCGTCATGCTGGATTGTTTGTGCAGGCGGCAGAAGGACAGGACCAGCGAGCACCAGGCGGCCAGCTGCTTCTGCCGAGTGTCCACGTTCGGCTGCAACCTGCCGGGTGAAGGGGGTGGGGCGCAGAATTAGAGGGAGTGAGAGAGCGAGAGGCAGCACTTGCCGGAGGCGCGTCTGGGGGACAAAGTAGGGGACTGGGAGTGGTGGCGACCGGGTCCTTTCTCCCCCTCCCCATTTGAAGCATCAGGGCTGAGCCCGGGGTCTGGGGCAGGGGAGGGAGGCACAGCGGGGCTTCTCGGGGTCTGAGCCTCACGTAAAGAAGGGCGGGAAGCGATACTGCCACGGCCACTCGAAACTCATCGCCATTGTAGTAGCCCAGGAAACCCGGAACGTCCGGGCAAAGGACTTCCGGCCTCCGCTTCCGCACGTCCGGGCAAAAAGCACAGCAGAAAGGTTCCGGACGCCTCTTCGGAGAGGGACGGCCCAACGGAAAGGGTCTCGCTGATCAGCCAGTCCCTTGCCGTTATCCTAAAAATTCTTACCGTTTAGAGCCCCAAGAAGTCTTCTCATTCAGTTCTAGAGAAGGGCAGTGACTTCTCCAAAGCGGCACACTTTGACGGTAGAATTGCCTAGGCTTTTCCCCCCTCTGCTGGGCTTCCTTTAATATTAACATTCGTGTCGGTTGCATTTAACAAACACCTCACAATTCTCCGGTTTCCTCAGTTGCTATGTCCTTCGACTCCGCCATTCCCTGGTCTCCTGCAGCCCCCGTGGGAGCACATTTGTAGTTTTTATCTCTGGAAAAGGTTCGGCTTCCGTGATTCAGAGCTGCCCGCTTTGACCACAGCTCTATAACTCTCACGTCCTCACTTTCCTAGTCTCAAATCTCTGGACCCATTTTGGTCTTATTTGAGTCCTTACCCAGCCTAGACTACCCCATTCTGTCCCCCTTGCTTGTCTACCTGCTGGTCACTTAACAGACCAGGGTTGTTGCTTCCTGCCCCCACGTCCATTCCCCACCCCCCTTCCCCAATTCCTGGGCCGACTGGAATTACTGGAAAAAATCACAGAGCATGCTGGCTGAGCCCCAAGTTCCCTGACTGACTTCACTGCTGGGCTCTCAGTGCAGCCCAGCACTTTTATTGACTCCCTGTCCCATCCCTCCAGGTAACTAACTCTTCAAATGTTTCCACTCATCAAGTCATTCCACCTGTCTCCATCTCCTTTCTGCAGAATGCCCCTCCTATTTTGTGAACTTGAGGTCAAGCATTTGAACTTCCTAATCATTCGACCTCTGTCTGTCACCACACTTTTTTTTTAAAAAAAGATTTTATTTATTTGTCAGAGAGAGAGAGGGAGAGAGAGCAAGCACAGGCAGACAGAATGGCAGGCAGAGGCAGAGGGAGAAGCAGGCTCCCTGATGAGCAAGGAGCCCGATGTGGGACTCGATCCCAGGACGCTGGGATCATGACCTGAGCCGAAGGCAGCTGCTTAACCAGCTGAGCCACCCAGGCGTCCCCTGTCACCACACTTGATTCTTCCCACAAGAATTCCTTTCCACTTCAACTTTTTTTCTTTTGGACTCAAAGGAAGAAGTGTCACTCTTCCTTTATAAGACCAACACTTTGGGATATCTTCTTACCTCTCTTTTCCAGTTGCCTCTATTATGCCTGTGCATAATCTTCCCTCTTTTCCTTTCCTCTATCTCCTCTCCCCTACTTGACAAACATGCTCAGGTCACCCATATTTGAAAATATGTACAGCTTCCTTGACTTTGTCACCCTCTCAATTTCCTATCTGATCTTTAGCCTTTCTCCCACTCAAGTCCATCCTTCATTGTGCACAGTTCCTGATCTACCAAAGTGCCCAACAAATACTTGTTGCATGAATGGATGAACCATTCAATTTATAATGTTCTTTTAAAGGGCACGATTTCCTCTGCTTCCAGGGGACTGCTTTATCCTTGTTCTGCTACTGTCTCTCTGATCTTTATCTTTGTTTCATTGCCCCCCCCCCGTTCTTTAAATGTACATGTTTCAGGGTGCCTCGGTGGCTCAGTGGGTTAAAGCCTCTGCCTTCGGCTCAGGTCATGATCCCAGGATCCTGGGATCGAGCCCCACATCGGGCTCTCTGCTCAGTGGGGAGTCTGCTTCCCCCTCTCTCTCTGTCTGCCTCTCTGCCTACTTGTGATCTCTGTCAAACAAATAAATAAAATCTTAAAAAAAAAAGAAAAAAGGAAAAATATATCTGCATGTTTCCTAAGAACCAAACTCAGCTTTTTTTTTTCCCCCAAAAACGTCTGTCTTGAGAATGTCCATCCTTTTCATGGCTTCACTTTGCATTTCTGTGCAAAACACTAATAAATCTGTATTTCTGCTGCCACCACCACCACCACCCCTCCCATTTATAACTCTCCATGAGACATAAAAGCTTGTTCTATTGGCAGCTCATATCGTACATCCTTTTCTTCTTGCCAGCTCCTCTTCCTAATAGGAATTTTCTATCATTACTTCCATCATTGTCCTAGTAACTCAGATTCAAAGCCTGAGTCAGCCCTAACCTCTCCTCTCCTTCATGTCCAAAGTCCTGCCATTGGAGGGTTCCCTCCCCTGTTTTTAATCATCTCCTTTTTATTTTCTACTTCCTCACTCATCACTTCTTTGGCCCATGTCCTCTTTTTCTCAAGCCTAGGATATTACAGTAATTTCCTAATTCACCTTTTTTTAAAAACTCTCTTCCCTAAGGGGAATGCACTCCATCTTAAGGCCTAGTCATGTACTAACTCCACAATCACCCTCCTGTGATCACACCTCAGCTAGATGTGACCCTTCCTTTTTTTGCACTTAGATAATATTTGGTTTATATCCTTTGCATGACTCTCATCACACACTCCATTGCTTTTGTTTATTTGTGTACATGTGAGCTCCCTTATTAGACGGAAGTCACTGAGAGCAGAAACCAAGGCCTATCTTATTTTTTCAACAAAATATACCATACACAGTATCTTATACTAACATGCCCTTGATGTACATTAGTAAAACACATGAAGGCAAATATGGGCCAAGAAGAGAACAGGTAGGGGCGCCTGGGTGGCTCAGTGGGTTAAAGCCTCTGCCTTCGGCTCAGGTCATGATCCCAGAGTCCTGGGATCGAGTCCCACATCGGGCTCTCTGCTCAGCAGGGAGCCTGCTTCCTCCTCTCTCTCTCTCTCTCTCTCTCTGCCTGCCTCTCTGCCTACTTGTGATCTCTGTCTGTTGAATAAATAAATAAAATCTTAAAAAAAAAAGAGAGAGAGAACAGGTATATCCCCAGGGAAGACCAATGCATTCATGGAAAAAGAGCAAAGGATTATCTCAGGTGAAAGCTCAAAATGCCCAGGAAACAGATATGCCTCTAGAGAGACAGACATGTCCTGAAAGGAGAAGTCTGTCTCCGAGGATGAACAGGTAGATTCTAGGAAGCATACAAATAAATATCTATGGAATGGATTGGCATGTCCCAGCAAATGGATATGCATGTCCTCAGAGAGGTAAATATTTCAGAAAGGAGGGAACGAAAAGTCCCTGAAGAGGCTCCAGGTGCCATAAAGAATAAACAGTTGTCTTATGGAGAACGAAGTTGTTCTCTCGTATTTGTGATGATCTGGAAGAACTGGAGGTGAAGGTCCTCTGGCAAACAACTGTGCCTCACTGTCTGAGGAACATATAAGAGTGTCTATATATGAAATGATGAGTTCAGAGGCTATGTCCCTAGAAAAGTGGGAAGTGTCTTAGGGAAGTATCAGTATGGCTTAGGAAGCTGATAGAAGGATTCAGCTAAGAACTAGTGAGTGCTATGGAGATGACAGATGTCTGATCCCAGGGTCCAGTCTCCTCAGCCTTGAACTTCTTCCAGATCATGTCCTTCTTTTGGCTCTAGTGGACACCAGGGGGCAGTGTGCTGCCAGGCTGTAGGCCCCACCCCCAAGGGTCCAGGACAAAATAGGAGGAGGCCAGGGACCTGGAAGGGGAGTCCTGTGGTGGACTCAGTAAAGTCCCCACTGCCCTTGCCCTCAATCCTGAGGTCCTTAGGGATGGACTCTTTTTGGTCATATCACAGTTCCTATTCCCAGGCTGTGGGAGTAAACTGAGGCATGAAGAAGAGGGAAATTCAGAGCTCTTGGGTGGTCCCCCTTCCTCCTCACAGGAGTCACAGCAGAGATTCCACCCTTGCTCCCCCCCCCCCACCTCCAGAGCTGCTGTCCAGACCGGAAGGGAGTCTCTTTCCTGTATATTTCCTGGTGCTGGGTTTGGATATGGACAGGAAAGGCCCAGCCTTGGGAGGAAGCAGTGGGGGGGTGGAGGGAGGCTTCAGGTGGGGGGAGGGGGATAGTGGGGAGCAGGCAAGTGAACAAAACAGTGCTGCTATCCAGATTCTTCCAGCTCTGCTGCCCAGCCAGAGCTGTGAATGGCAGAAACTCTGGGATGGGGAGAGGACAGTACAAAAAAAATTTTATTTTGAAGATTACAGAACTTGTGCCATGACACCACTGGGTTTCCATTTTCATCAGTCCAAGGATCTGTGGTAGGTGTGGGACTGACAGAAGGAGGCAGGGAGGGGAAGAGAGACCTGGTGGTGGCAGGGAAAAGGAGTAAGATGTCTGTGGAAAAACTCATACCACCCTAGGCCTGGGCTTCACTGTCTTTACTCCTCCACACCACAAGGGTGACGAGGAAGGGGATGAGGCAGATGGGGGCTATGATCATGGCCAGGAGCACATCCTCCGGGGGGTCTGATAAGGTGGGCTGCACAAGGGAGCAGTTGGCAAAGTGGATCTGGTGAGTCTCAAAGATGATCTCTTCTGCCCAGGGATTTGGGAAGCCCAGATGAAATTCTTCTGCAAAATGCTCCAGGCAATACTGTAGGTCGCTATAAGGCCTGGGGGTAAGGGAAGACTACAGTGAGTATGGACTGGGCCAGAGAGGGCAATGCCCCTCACTCACTCAAGGCCCACCCAGGAGGAGGAGGCCCCACCCCTGGCCCAAGCTGCCTGGCACTGCCCCTACCTGCTAATCATGGCCCAGTCACACCAATCCTTGGGGATAGAGTCCATCTCCTCCTTATAAGATTGCCAGCAAAACTGGATAGTCCTCTCATAGCTCTCCATCTTGTCCTCTGTGGGCACAGATTGCTTCACACTGACCACAACCCCGCGCCTCCCCCCAAGCCCTCAGGTCCAGGTATTTCCACTGCTCCTGTCTTCAAACATGGCAAACACCAGGAGAGTCTCAGAAAGTCTTCCAAGGAAAGAGTCTCAGTTCAGAAAAATGTTAATGCCTTCCATGTGCCAGCCCCACGAGAACAGCCACACTCTTTTTCTGGGGTCTTCTAACCCACCGGGGAGGTGAGCCAGCTCAGAGCTGGGGGCGGGTCACGTGGGATGAGAGAGAGAAAGACCACAGGAACCCCAGGAGAGAACAGAAGGGGGTTTAATGCGCTGCCAGTTGGGGTTGCGGGAAAGGGACCCTCCCCACCGACCTGGCTCTCCTCGCTGTCCCAGGTCACCGTCCCAGAGCCTCGGGTACACACCTTCTGGCTTCAAGGGGCTTTCAGTGGGAGGAACCTGAGCCAGGGACTCCTGGGGCTTCAGGACAGCTGTGAACAGAAATGAGAGAGGGAGGTGGGATGGCGGGGATCTAAGCAGTGGAGTCTGGAGGAGGGGTCTGAGACCCTAGGAAGTCAGGGCTACTTTCAGTAGAGGAAAAAGGAATAATCCAGGCCTCCAAGGGGTGCCTCAGTGACTGGAAGAGAGGGCTGATACCAGCTCCCTCCCACTCACATCCAGACCCAAATCCTCCTCCTCTTCCCCAACCCCCAAGACCTCTCCGCGAGGCCCGGACCCTAGGTTCCTCCAAGTGGGAAGCAGCTCTCGCTGAGCCCTCACCGAAGTGGGGCCAGGGACGGCCCGAGGACAGCGCTGACCCTCCCGCACCCAGGGCCCGTTTCTCGTCCCGGCCGTCCAGGCCCCCTCCCCTATGGGCCTCCCGCGCCTCCCACCCGGGCCCCGGGGCGCCGCGCTCACCGCCCAGCAGGAGGAGGAGGCGGAGCGCAGCCGGTCGCCCCGCGCGGGTCGCAGGGAGCCGCGGGCCGCCGGCTGCGCGCTCAGCCCGGAGCGAGGCCATCGCGCCGCGAGCAGGCGAGGAGGGGCGGTGGCGCTGAGCCGGGCCCGGGCGGGGGCGCCTATATCCCCGGCACAAGCCCCAGGAAGCCGCGCCGCTTCCTCGCAAGGGCTGGGACGGCTGCGGCCACGTGGGGGGCGGGGGCGACGCCCGGGGCCGGCAGGCTGGAGGGGGAGTCACAGCCCCACCCGGCCCTGGCGCCCGCCGCTCCTTCTGCCGTGTCGGCGTTGGCCCACTCTCTCTTCTAGCTCACCCTGCGGGGCTGGACAGCTCCCCTCGTAACCCCAGAACCGGGATGCATTTCCTGGGCTCAGCTGCGTGGTGCCCAGGACTCGCCCGGGTCTCGGAGCATCGGCCCCCCGGGACCCTATTGCCCTTTCTCCTCTCGCTGCGGGGGCGAGGAAGGGGGGTTAGCGACCTTGTCTCGCCGACCTGGAGGAGGAAGAAGGGGCTGGGAGTTCAGAGGGCTCTCCACCCGCAGTATCTAAGGCAGAAGGTTGGGGCTGCCCTGGGCCGTGGGGGAAGGGGCGTCTGGAGCTGGACTCACAGTTCCCCTTTCCTGGGAACACCCACTGATATCAGTCCGCCTGCCAAAACTGGGGAGGAGGAGATGAGGGAGCCAGCCCTCCAGAATCAGGAGAAGGCCTGGGGATGGGGCAGAGGGGAAACCAGAGTCCAAATACCTTCCCTTCCAGGCACCTCCTGGGGCCTAGATGCTCAAACCTGGTTGAGGTAAAGGGCAAAAGTAAGATTACTTCATTCCTAGTAAGAAGGTGGCCACAAACGGGATTGGGGGGAGGGGCAAAAGTTAACGATTACTCCATTCCCAAGAAAAAGGTGGCTACTACTCTTCAAGACCAAGGTTGGGAGAAGGGTAGGGTTTAGAAACTGCTATGGGTGACTTCACTCATAAGGTGGGTACATTTTGTTCCTGTTTTACAAGGGAAAAAGCTAAAGCTCAGGAGAAAGAGCCCAGAACTTGAGTTCAGAGGCTCTAAATCCCACTTCTGTCTTCCTGCTCCATAACCAGATAGCCCACAGTGACTTTGGTTACCTGGAGAATGTTTCCCCCCATGTAATATAGGGACATTGTCCTTCTCAATAAGCAGTAGTGAGGATGACACATGAAAGGGCATTGAGCTCACTCAGTGGATGTTTCTTTTTCTTCTTTCTTAAGGACTTGCCTAAGGTCACGCTGCTGGGAAGCAGCAAGGCTGAGCCTGGGGCCCCAGGGACCCTGACTTCTGCCACACCACAGCTGTCTCTGTGTCCTGAGCCAGAGCTTCATTAGCTTGAAGCAGCCGAGCAGCCCAGGAGCTGGTTTGGCTCTGATGCTCGCTTCCAGACACAGCTGTCAGCCCTGAACTTTCCTAAATTACTCCCAGACACTGACCCCTGGACTCAGCTGCTGCTCTTGTCCCAGTTTACTGATTTCTGCCCACCACAAATTATCTTTCGTGATCTCTCTTCTAATCTTCAGCTCAGGGGCTTAGGCTCTTGCACAATGGTCACTGAAAGCCGGTGGTCCTCCTCCATCGCTAGGGTCAAGAGGGTGCCTTAGTAATGCATCTGGAAGAAGAAAGGAGGTGGCCCACTTGGCATGAACCCCAAAGCCCTCCTGGTGATAGTCGTCTTCTGCAATGTGCAGAAAAGAGCCTGACCGCCTCAGAGTCACTTCAGGCCAGCAAACAAATCCATTCGTGTCCTCCCACCCAAGATTGCCCTTTTCAAGAAGGAAACATGGTCAGGAGGGAGATTTCTGGTTGATGAGATGGGAGGGGGACCCATAGAGGGACAGAAAACAAAACTAGCTGCTTCCACTGGGCTGGGGCCAGAAACTCCTGAGCCCACTGTGATTTAGGACTGGGGTTGGGGTCAAGATGAAAATTGACAAAAACAAATGTTGGGTTTTAAATAGGGCAGTATGGTGCCATTGATTAAAAAAAAAAAAAGCAAGCATTTGTTAGGATTCTGAAGGCAGATTTTGTCTCATCTCGGAGCTCAACATTTTCACATGACGTTAGAATCAAAAGGGAAAATATAGGTGACTCAGTATAAAGTTTTATCTTTAGCCTGGAGCTGGGGTTAAGTTTGCAACAGGATGTGGAAACCTCCTATGAGGAGCTTGTTTTAGTCATTGCTGAACTTGGGAGTCTAAATAAATCTTCCTATTGGAGAATCTGGGAATTTTCCCGCCTCCTGATTTTCCTCTTTCCACTTTTCCTTACCAGTTGGATGTTTGTCTCTTTCATGGATCCCTGGGGGCATCCTGGTAACTGGGGTTCAGCTCTTGGGGTCCTTTGGGACTTAAAGAGGACCAGAGACTTCACTTTTCTCTTCTAAGTTGCCATATAGGAGATAGTCCCATGTTCTGCAGTGAGGGGACAGAGAAGGGCTTCATCAGGGACAGAGGCTGGTTTGTTCATGGAAGTCCTGTTTTCCACCCCTAGGGACCCACTCCTCTTCCCTTCCCAAGCCTATTTCTGCCTTAAAATATATACTTTAAAAAGTATATATATATATACTTTTTAATTGCAAGTAACACACAAGTTTATACTCATTGCAAAATATTTAAGTACATTAAACTTTATACCCTCATTCCTTTCTCACTCACTTCCCTAGATTTTTTGGATTTAAAAAAGCATAAATGGGATTTAATATCTCTGTTGTTTGGTGACTTCTTTTTTTACTTAATATGTCTTGGGCTTTCTTTCACATTGGCTATATAGATGTGCTTCTTTCCTTTTAACTGTAGTATAGTGTTATCTGTAGTCTTTGTCTTATATCCAGTGGAGTCTGGTCTTTGTTTCTTACACACCTCCTTTGTCCTCTCTCCCTATCCCACGCCCACTTCTAGTGCTCCAGAAGAGAGGGATCTGTTTCTGGTCCAGCTGGACATTGACCTGAGATTTCTGGCCCCAACCTAGATTGACTTAGGGATAAGGATCCTACTGCCGTGTAAATTTCCCTTCTTCTTACAGGCGAAGGAACATCTTGCCTGAAGTAAGAGGAGAGGTGACTTGATCCCAGGAGTGTCATTTCTAATCTTCAGCTTCCCCCCCTACACACTCACGTACAAATCCAGAACAACATACAGGGGAGTATAAAGCACTGGGGACCTCCTACACAATGAAATTGCATGCAGAGCATCCTGGGATTAGCATCTCTACAATGCAGAGACGTTCACACGTGCTGGCCTCTTCCCCAGCTATCTGCAAAATAAAGAACAGAGCGCAGGAGAGGACGTGGGGGAGAGTCAGGGTCAGGGGAGCCAGAGTCCTGGTTGGGAGGGGCTGATTCTTCCAAGCTGGAGAGAGGAGACGAATTTCTTTAGAGGGCAAGGAGGCAGCAGGGACAACCAGGAGAGCTATAGTCAGGGAGCCAGCTAGCTAAAGGAGTGAAGACAAAGGTGTAGGGACACAACAACTCCATCTCTCTCCATCTCCTCATCTCCAGAATAATGGCACACTCCGTGTGAGGAGCCTGGCCATCTCTCAGAGGCAAGAATGTTGTTGGTTTTTTTTTTTTTAAAGATTTTATTTATTGATTTGACAGAGAGAGGATCACAAGTAGGCAGAGAGGCAGGCAAAGGGGTGGGGGGAAGCAGGCTCCCTGCTGAGCAGAGAGCCCGATGAAGGGCTGAGATTATGACCTGAGCCGAAGGCAGATGCTTAACCCACTTAGCCACCCAGGGGTCCCAAGAATGGTTTTTGGAGAAAACTTTGGCTCTCAAGTTGGTAAAAAGCAGAGAAAATAGTCAAGCCATATTCCTCATCAACTGCCAGGAACCTAATAGTAGCTACCATTTATTACCAATTACTGTGTGATGCACAGTGTGTTCTCTGACACATGTGCTGAATACTTTGCAAGTAATTCTTAAAACCTTACTGCCATAACATCAGAATTATCTTGTTGGTGGGTAAAATGGGGAAACAGAGGTAATATGCCCAAGGCCCCAGAGGTAGTAATTGGCAGTCAGGATCTGAACTCAGGAGTGGTTGATACTAACTAAGCTTCACGTCTTAAGTCTTATGATTTATTATCTCCTTCTCATTCTATATCCAAATACTGATTTCCTACTGGGTCTTGAAAATGGGGTTGAAAGAGGAGAGAAGGATAGAGTTCCTTCCAGGACCAGATAGACCCCTCCAGAAAAAAAAAAAAAGATCTATTTCACCCAACTGTGTATACACAACCTCCTCCTCCCTTCCTTCTCTGACCCAGGCTAGACCATGACATCAGATGGTAGAGGCTGTTTTTCTGAAGGAAAAAAAAAAAAGACCAGATTTATAAGGATGACATTCAGAGAGCATGACTGAAGGGGATCATGGCCAAGTGACCATAGCACACACCCAGCAGTGCTGAGAACACTGCTGGTCCCTCGGCACCTGGGGCTGACTCATGGTTGCTCTCAGGACCCAATGCCAGATGCCAGGGTTGCTTTTACTCTTCCTCCGTTGCTCAGGACTATCTTATGAAACATCCCCGGGAACCCTTCTACCCACTCCCAGCACCCCAAGAGTTTTGATGTTATATAACATGGGGATGCCCCGAGGATGCCTGGCAGTATGCTCAGATTGTTTTGTTTAAAACTCACAACTCTACTAAATTAGGTGCCATAGCAACCACTTTATAGATGAGGAAACTGAGGCTTAGAAAACTTAAGTAATTTGCCCAAACTCATGCAACTCATATTGGCCGACATCCAGATCTTGATGCCAAAGCCTATGAACTTAACCTCTGCTCCACAATACCTGATAGATGTCAACTTGCTAGCCAACCTGCTAGAGAGAACCAGTTAGAAAGGGATGCAGAAGACCAGCCAGAAGGGCAACCAAGTAGAATTGCTCGTGGCACGGGAGGCCTTCTCTCTGTGCAATCCCTCTCCTGACTACGCCTGCTTCGTTTATATACAGTATCTTTTCACATCCTTGTCCCCAAGACCTTAAAGCATTGGGTGGACAATGAAAAACACTCATGATGTTACAAAATAGAATAGTTTCTAGATCATAACATCCAGTGTGTGTTAAGCAAATATGACAGTATGAGTATATGTTTGTTTAACGTGTGTGGTATCTGTGATATGAGCTTAATAATACTACAGAAGACAATATTTTTCTCACCTGCAGAATGGGGATAATAAAAATACTTATAAGTTACAAGATATAAAGCACTTAGAGCAGGATATTATTATTTATGATG
The DNA here is from genome assembly GCF_902655055.1 of Lutra lutra. Classification (NCBI taxonomy): domain Eukaryota; kingdom Metazoa; phylum Chordata; class Mammalia; order Carnivora; family Mustelidae; genus Lutra; species Lutra lutra. The sequence continues at coordinate 19,780,430 of NC_062293.1, forward strand.
ATGATAATTCCCATGATTTTAGTGGTTAAGAGCACACACTTTGGAGTCGAGAAGACTTGAGTTTGGATTCCAGCTCCATCTGTATGTGACCCTGCACAAATACTTAACTCTTCTGAACATGTCTTCTTATCTGCAAAATGGGGCTACCAGTGTGTATCTCACTCAGCGGTAAAGATAATGCAAGTCAAGCATTTGACCCAATGTCTGGTGCTAGAAACCCTGTGATAAATGGTATTTACCGTCAAAGTGTGTAACATATATACTTATGACAACTGCATTTCCAAGATATTCTGGGATCCTTCCAGTTCTAAAATTTTGTTCTTTTCATGACACAGCACTCCTTTTATTTAAAAGAATATAGTCTTTGGAGCCAGATAGAATTCCAGCCCTCCTACTAACCAGCCATGTGGCCATGGCCAATGTTCTCAATCTCCCTGAGTCTCAATGACCTTTGTAAAATGGGGCTAACGATGCCCATCTCTTGCAAGGATTACATGACTCATGGTTGCCTGACACCTTGCAAGGATTACAAGAAATAATGTAGATTCACACCCAGTCCAATGTCTAGTGATTACATGAATGTTAAAGATGACTTGTTAAATGTGTAAATAAATGTGATTTATGTTTGTTCCTTTATGTACAGTGGCATGGATATAATCTGTAGATGTATGTAATGTGCTTTTCTGCTCCAAAAGCATCTCTGTAGCCTGGTATCCCATCCTAGCTAGAGTGTTCAAAGGGCCATAGCATTAGCAGTGTGGGACCCTGCTGATAAGCCAGGGAAGAGAGTAGGGGAAGTTGCAGAAACAAGAGGAACTCCCCTTTCCTGTCTGGCTAGGATTTGTTTGTCTTTCACACAGACTGTTCCCTACTGATATGGGGGTCTGTAGAGTGTCCAGCTTTGATTGGCATCTCCAGCACAAAGGGAGTAAGGAACCCCTTACCCTTCAGGAACTGTTTTCCTCTGAACTTACAGAGTCCCAGACACATTTCTCTTTTCTGGCACCAATGGTGAGAACAGCAAGCCATGGAGAGAATCCAGAATCATGATATCAGAACTAGAAGATCTCATAGAAAGGAAGAGGTAGAGGGATGGGGTTCAGAACATGGGTTTGGGGATCAGAATGTCTGGACCCAAATCCTGACCACACCACTTACCAGCTGGGTAACCTTGGGCAAGTTCCAGAATCTCTTTAAAGCCTTAATTTTTTTCAGCTGTAAAATGAGGAAAAGAATATTACTGACTTCATATGAAATGAGGTGATCCATTATAAAGCACTCAGCACGATGCCGGGCACATACTGAATGGACAGAGTTTGAAGGCTATTAACAGTTTTCTAGTTCTGCAGTTTTATAGTTGAAGACCCTGATGGCCAGAAAGGAAGCACAGCTCATTAGCTGTCCACCCGTTCAGGGCTACTTCCCAGGCAAGGCTTTGCCAAAGGCGTTCCCATGAGATCAAGGCCCTGCATTCACTGTGCCAAGGGAGCAAGAATGGGTAGCACCACCCTAGCTGTGGGGTTGGAGCTTTCAGAGTATGTGCAAAGCAAGGCATGAATCCCACCCAAGTAATCCCCAAAAGAGAAAGTCCCTTCCTGCTGGCATTATTTATTTTGTAATTAACAAAGGCTAGGAGGCCCTTTCTCAATTTTGGCTTGGAGGCTCAGAGTTTAAACTTATAACAGCCACGAACAAGAGTTTATTGTGAGCTTGTTCTTACTTGCTGAATTGAATGCGTTATTATGATCCCTGTGCAACTAGGGGTCAAGAGCTAAGTACCTGGGTCAGAAAGCTGTGTTTTCTGAGATCAGGGGACAAAGTGTCCAGGAGTGGAGAGGCTTCAAAAATTGAGCCATGTTTCCAGGCTCAGTAGTGTCCAGACCGCAACTTGATTTGGAGCTGCCTTTGCCTCTAAATGTTCAGGGAGGGGTCTGGCACTTTAGCTGGCCCCACCAAGGCCTGGGCAGCAACCCCAGTTTCTGGTGACCTTCACGCAGGCTTTTAGGTTGTGCTTTGCTTTGTTTGTTGTTTGTTTCTTCACAGCCGGGTGGCCTTTCCCTACTTCTGGGTGGGAACTGGGGGAGGGGGGAGGCGAGAGGGAGGATAGTTTGCTCCCATCTCTGCAGCTGTGTTTACACTTCCCTGTCAGGGACTGTCTGGGGCCCAAGCTTTCCTTGGTTCCATGTGTCCCCTTGGAGAAACGCTATTTGATACCCCTATGGGCTTTACAAAGGAGAGGCAGAATGAGCCCAGGGGTCACCATTCAAAGGGACCTGGAAGGAGGAAGGGAGGAAGGTTGGAAGGGAGAAAGGAATATTGCAGAAAACACTGTTTTGAATTCTGGGAATTATCATCTTCTTCCCTTTCTACCAGTGGCCTGAAGACCAGCAGGGGACAAAAGTACACTTAGAACTCAACAGCCGCAAAAGGAACAGAACACATGACGTGTCATTTCTAATCACTGGATTGAAAAAATCTTGTTTTATGATGGGGATTTGGGTGCACAGAACAGAACAGTCTTCCCCAAGGCTTCACTTGGGGCCAGTGGTCAGATAGAGCAGGTTAAAGCCAATAAGATCATGTTGAAGTACATGCAAATTAAAAAGGATTTAAGAAAATGGTCAAGTAAATAATGCTCTTCTTCTCTGGGGAGCAAGTTGAGCTGGTATTAATCAGTAGTATTGCTGGACTTTTGGCCAAGCCTGGGAGAATGGCTGCCAAGGCAAATCAGGCATCAGGTTACAGAAATTAAACACATAATTTTATTTTTCCACAATAAGGAACTTTCAGAAAAAGAACCAGCCCTATTGGGCTCCTCGGCACACTTTGTCCACAGTTTCGTTCAGCCCCAGAGGCTTCCAAGTTTAAGAGCAAGATGAGCAACTAGAGTCCAGGAGTGACACAGTTATTCCTTTCTCCTATTAACAGCCTGGGGGTGGGGTTGGGAGGAGTGGGGCAGAGGTGATGGTACTGTTTTTCAGAGGTCCAGCTGCCACATTTGCCAACAGTTTTTCTATGAATTTATAGGACAAAAACCTGAAGGGCTGGGAAAAAAAAAGTTTTATAGAGGAAGAGCTGGCCAAACAAGCATTGGCCAATAGTGTGTCATGGACCACAGTCTTTAAGGAAGAGCCTGGTCTCAGAAAAAAGAAAAAAAAAATATTCTCTCCCATCACAATGAGGAAGACCCAGTCAACAAATTTTCGCCAAGAACCCCATGCTTAATGGTGATATGGGAAGTTGCTTTTAAAATCCTCCAGTGATCAAGGATTACCAATGCCCAATTTAGTCCTATGTCAAGTATCATGGTGGATAGGAAAGGGATAACAGCATGGGAGTGAGCATGAAGTGGTACTGGGGTTGAAGCAGGGGGAGATCCAGGAGGGCTGGGAGGCTTAGTGAGGAGGTGGAGCTTGAGCTGGGCTGCATGACTCTGATCTACAACTTTGAGGTAAACCTGGTCACCTTCTTTCCTTTCTGCTTCAAAATATTTCTGTAGCCATATATTCTTTGTTACCATAAAATTTCTTGTATCTTTCCTCTTGTCATTTGGCTTACTCTCCTGAAGCAATGCTATCCCTTCTCATGGTGTTAGCTACCAGCAGTGAGCTGATGGTACCCATATCTCATCCCAGTCTCAGTCCTGACATTCAGATCTTCTGAACATCTCTCCTTAGATAACCCCTTTTTTTTAACCTGCTGCCTCTCTCTCCCTCTTTTTTTTTTTTTAAGATTTTATTTATTTATTTGACAGAGAGAGAGATCACAAGCAGGTAGAGAGAGGGGGAAGCCGGCTCCCCGCTGGGCAGAGAGCCCGATGTGGGGCTCGATCCCAGGACCCTGAATGTGGGAACAATTATTTATGTGGCATAATGATTGTGAAGTTGGTTACACAATGGGATCACTTGGCATTCTCTTAGAACTCTTTTTTTTTTTTTAAAGATTTTATTTATTTATTTGACAGAGAGAGATCACAAGCAGGCAGAGAGGCAGGCAGAGAGAGAGGAGGAAGCAGGCTCCCCGCTGAGCGGAGAGCCCGATGCGGGGCTCGATCCCAGGACCCTGAGATCATGACCTGAGCCGAAGGCAGCGGCCCAACCCACTGAGCCACCCAGGCGCCCCGGCATTCTCTTAGAACTCTTAAAGCCCAGGCCATACCCCAGACCAATTAAACAGCCTCTCTGGAGGTGGGAGGCAGGCATCAATAGTTATTAAAGCTACCCAGGTGATTTAAATGTGAGCCACACTTGAAAACCACTGATCTAGGAGGCAGGGGGAAGGGAAAGGAGTGTTATTGCAAATGGCTAAGTATGAAAGAATATTTGCTTTGATTTGGTAAGCAGATAGAGGCAAGAGAAAAAAAGCACAGCTAAAGTTTCTGATATAAGGAAAAGAACACTAAATCTGGAATCCAGAGACCTGAGTTTAAGACCTGACAGAGAAATTTTTCATCCATGTAAAGCAAGTCTTTTAAGTTCTTTAGGCCAGAATAGTCTTGTGTTTAAAACTAAAATCCTCCCTACCTATTTCATAGTTATAAAGATTATTTGAAAAAATGAATATTACAGGCTTTTGTAATCATGTACTTGGAGACAAATTCAAGGTAATGGTATTTTGCATTTTAAGTTTTATTTTTCTAACTTTATATTTTGAAGTAACTTCAGGTTTACGAAAGAGTTGCCAGTGATAGTTCCCATATATCTGTCAGCCAAGTTCTTCAAATGTTGAGGAAGTACAATTGCCAAAACCAGGAACTGAGATGATAAACTACTTTTAACTCGTCTACAGACCTTATTCTAACATCATCAGTTATCCCACTGGATAACTCCATCAGATATCCCACTCTCCCCCCTTCTTCCCATCCAGGATTCAATCCAGAATCACACATTACATTTAATTGTCCTGTTTCCTTAGTCTCTTCCAGTCTAGAATAGTTCCTCCCTCCCTCCTTCTTTATTCCTTCCTTCCTGTCTGTCTTCCTTCCTTCCTTGTCTGTCTGTCTGTCTTTTTCCTTCTTTCTGATTTTATTTATTTGACGGGAGAGAGAGAGAGAGAGGGAGCAGGGGGAGTGGCAGGCAGAGGGAAAGGGAGAAGCAGACTCTGTGCCCAGGAGGGCGCCAGACCTGAGGTTCCATCCCAGGGAATGGGATGGGATAATGACCTAAGCCTGAGGCAGACGCTTAACCGACTAAGCCACCCAGGTGCCCCTTCACTCTTTCTTTGTTTTTCATGACCATCATACTTTTAAGATGCTGGCCAGTTATCTTGCTGATCACCTCTTATTTTGTATTTGTCTGATGATTCCTTATGATTAAATTAAACTCATCACTAGCGATGTTAACTTTGACCACTTGCTTAAGGCAATGTCTGCCAGCTTTCTGTCCTGTAAAGTTACTTCCCCCCCCCTTTGTAACTTATAGTTATCTTGTGAGGAGTTACTTTAATACAAGGCTATTCATTTGAATCTAAGTGACTGGGAAAACTTTTGACGGAAATAAGGAAGCAAGGCGTAAATAAAGCAAGAAGGATAATTTAGAGCTCGAAGACGGGTGTTTGGAGGTATGGGTAGGTGTGAGGGATCAGCATGAAGGGCTTCCGGGTTGGTTTCAAATGCTGAAGTGAAACGTGGCTTGTCGCCAGCTTGTGAAGATGGAGCAACCTCTAGAGAGGGTCTCCAAGAAGATATCAGTAGCTCTGGGAGCCTCCCGGAGAGCCCACAGCGTCGCCTTGGAAACCGTCGGGCTCGGGCGGCATCACCTGGAACTCCTGAGTTCGGGGTATCGGCGCCAAATGACAGAAGTGCGAAGAAGGAAGCCCAGGTGGCCCTACGGGCGGGGCGCGAGCGGTTCAGTGCGCAGGCGCCGGGAGGAGGCGCGGGGCGGGGCCGCGGCGCGGGGGCGGGGCCGCGGCGCGCAGGCGTCCTAGCGGCGGGTCCCTGCGGCTCGGGATGGAGGGTGAGTGAGTAAACAAGCCTGGGCCGGGTGGTGGGGCCGGGCCTCCGCACCTCGCCACCCGAGGTCTGAGGGAAGGAGAAGCGAAGGGGTCAGAGAATTGGGAGGAAGCGAAGGGGCACACTGCCTGCCTGGCCGGGGGTAGTGGGCCGCCCCCTCCCCGTCGGAGGAGGGCTGGAGGAAAGGGGGAGACGGGACGAGCGAGCCCCCGGCGAGGACCGCGTCTTAGGCGGGGAGGGCGGGCGGTGTGTCCGGGAGGAGGAGCGGCGGGGGCGGGCCCGGGGATGGGGACTCCCGTTGGAGGGCGGGGTGGGCTGGGTGGGCGGGAGCCCCAGAGCGGAGAGGGCGCGGGTGGGCGGTGGCACCTGCGGGGGGCCCTTAGCTAGGTGGACTCCCAGGGACTTGGGGCTGTGCAGGGGGAGGGTTAGACGCGGGGGCTGTTTGTGATGACCTTGGGGCGGGGGGGTGTTGAGGAAGGGGTGGCAGTAAAAACTGGGCTGGGACCAAGGTGAGGCGAGAGAGGTTCCTGGGCGCAAAATGAAAGGGGAGCTCACTCTCGGGGTCCAGCGGGTGCAGAGTGCCTCTTCAGTTTCTGCGCGCTGGGCGCTTCGCACGCTTCTCCCCAGTGCCGGCCCCGAGTAGCAGGCTGGCTGCTTCTCTCTAAATTTGGTCTCGCGCCAATCCTTGCCCACCCCAGGACTCTTCTGGGGATCGAGGGATAGAAAGGGAAGCGCCTTGAAGCAAAGGCAAGGTGTTGTATTTGGGACATGGCAGTCAGGAAATGCGGGGCAAACTTACTTCTTAACTGAAGACATTGTTTCGAAGGGAAGGGATGTAGAAGGATGTTAGTGCCCCGGTGGAATATGGAGAGTGGGCTTTTGATAGGTGGCATGTAGGATTGTAAATGGGGTAGCTGGGTGTCGAGCCTAGCGATAGAGGGGCGCGGATGAGGGTGAGCCGAGCCCGACGAACAACTGGGTGTGTGCAAAGACAGGCGTGGAAAGTGTGGTCTCTTCCTCCACGGTTACTGCTGTGATGTCTTTGAAGAGAAGTCCCACCCCCCAGCGCAGCTTTTAAGTTTAGGAAACCGGCGCTGAAGGAAGTTCCAGCCGGAGAAGGTGTTAACTCTATCATAGGTTTCTGTAAGAGCTTGTCTATTTTAAGGCTTGGAATCCCCAGGGCTGAGATGGTATGGCAGTGATAAAAGAGATTACTTACTTAACACAGAAGATGGTGTATGTTCGGAGTTGAGTACTTTTTTTTTTTTCTTTTAAGCACACTTAGAGGAAAGGACCATCTATACAAATGTAATAATACTGTTATGATGAGTGTGTGTCTCGTAGCCACTATGAATTAACTCTCTGGAGGAGAGCATGTTTGCCTGTTTTATTCACTGATATACCCTAAGCACGTAAAACAGGGCCAGGCACATGGTTAGGTGCTCAGTACATATTTGTGGAATAAACGAATAGTGGGTAGATCTATGGAACTTGGACTCCAGAAGTCTGGATCCTAGTTCTGCTACTAACAGGCAGAGTACTTTTAGACCAATTGTGGAACTTGATGCTAAAGCACAGCCTTAAAACTCCCTGAAGTGGAAATGACCAATTCACTATGGCGTTACTTTTTTTTTTTTTTAAGATTTTTATTTATTTATTTGACATAGAGATCACAAGTAGGCAGAGAGGCAGGCAGAGAGAGAGAGGAGGAAGCAGGCTCCCTACTGAGCAGAGAGCCCGATGCAGGGCTCCATACTAGGACCCTGAGATCATGATCTGAGCCGAAGGCAGAGGCTTTAACACACTGAGCCACCCAGGCGCCCCACTATGGTGTTACTTTAATTCTCTTTGAAAAAGCAATAGGATAAGGACCCTCGGATTAAACAATGAAATTTTACTCCCAAGAAGACTTTTGTGAGAAGGGGAAAGTGAGAAAATGTGGTCAGACTTGTTTACCTTATACTTAGTTGCCTTTCAACTAGCATGCCTTTTAAAAAACAATTTAAAATCAATTTTGTCTAATTCTTGAGATAGAAAGTTTAGTTTCCTTAGTTCTGTGGGTAACAGTTCCTGCCCTTGCTTTCTGCCTAATTGAAACATGTAACACTTCATTTATTAAGTGTATCTTTTTATTGTCTTGGAGTAAATGTAAAAAGTTTCTACTTGTTGACTAGCAACTTCCCAAAAAGATTTGAGGCAACAACACTAAAAACATATTACATTTTCTACATACAATAGTTAAAAACTAAAAAGAAAAGAGAAAAAAACTATATGAAGAGAAGGATTAGGATTGAGTGGAGGTGGGGGGAGGTTTAAAAAGGAAAAACTAGGGGCACCTGGGTGGCTCAGTGGGTTAAGCCGCTGCCTTCCGCTCAGGTCATGATCTCAGGGTCCTGGGATCGAGTCCCACATCGGGCTCTCTGCTCAGCAAGAAGCCTGCTTCCCTCTCTCTCTCTCTCTCTCTCTGCCTTCCTCTCCGTCTACTTGTGATCTCTGTCAAATAAATAAATAAAATCTTAAAAAAAAAAAAAAGAAAGAAAGAGCAGTTTGTAGCAGAAGTTTTAAAAAAAAAAAAAAAAGGAAAAACTACTCTTAGGGAATGCCTCCATTCCAGAAAGTCCCTAGCTTTTTTTTTTTTTCTTAATTTGTGCAAACATAATATTTGAATATTGGTTCCTTCCTACCTCTTTACTCCATCAGCCTGTCATTTGGGACCTCAGTGCTCCAAACCTTAAAGTCGTGAATGGATAGTTGGGGTTTAGTGCCTCTTGTGTGTTGTGTTCTCTGACACACTTGCCTTAATACTTTGATTTGAAATGGAATAACTAAAAAGTCTTTTTATTAAATGATAATGAGCAATCACTAAAGATTAGGCTTTGTACTAATGTAGTACAAAACCAGCAACGGTAAGGTTCTAGCCTGTTAGGGCACTGCTTTAGCTCTTCTAAGTCAGCACTTTCTGATGGGTCTCCTAAAGACTAATCCTGCTTTGAATTTTATCACCATTGTCTCCAGTGCAAATGATCTGATTCTCTTAATCAAGCAATGGTAAAATTAAAAATACAAAAATAATGCTATAATTTTCTTTTAAATGGAAATTCAGGATCAGAGCTTCCCATTAGTAAGGTTCTTTCTACATGCGGAGTGCCCAAAAGCTCAAACTAACAACAAATGTAAATACCTTGGAGACGTGGGAGGGTATAAATTAAGGATGTACTTAAAAATCCTAATTGCGGGACGCCTGGGTGGCTCAGTTGGTTAAGCGGCTGCCTTCGGCTCAGGTCATGATCCCAGCGTCGTGGGATCGAGTCCCGCATCGGGCTCCTTGCTTGGCGGGGAGCCTGCTTCTGCCTCTGCCTGCCATTCTGTCTGCCTGTGCTCGCTCGCTCTCCTCTCTCTCTGACAAATAAATAAAATCTTTAAAAAAAAAAAATCCTAATTGCAGGGTCTGTCAGGCTGTGTACTTAGCCACAGAGTTGATGTTAATGGAACATTGATGAAATTGGTGATCACCAAAATGACTCAATTGTGTGTTTCTAGAGCTCTTTGCAGAGGTAGGGTCATCACTATTATTTGTGTTTCAACTCCAGCGTGAGCTAAAAAGGAAAGAATGAGATGGAAAATTTAAAAATCTGTAGTGCCATCTGCCTCTGAAGCCTTACTTAGCCTGCTGTTTGATAAAATTACTTGTTGTAAAGTAGTAAAGATATTGAACGTGCCCCAAAGAGAAGCTCTTTGTGCAAAGGGGTCACTTTATGTGCGTGAAAGAACTTCATAGTCTGGAACTTTCGTATTCTGATCTTAACCTCTCTACATTTAAGAATATTGTTCTTTAAATGTCTTATCTCCGAACATTTCAATAAGGTTTTCCCATTTCCAACTAGTGACAGACTATATTCCAGTTTTAGCCTTTGAAACATATTGAGATCCAATTTTCTGGGGAAAGATTTCCATTTTTACAAGCTTTCTTTTTTTGGTGGAGATTTCACATGTAAATAAGGTAGTTTTGGGGTTTTTTAAAGATTTATTTATTTTGTGTGTGTGTGTGGGGGGAGAATCTCAAGCAGACTCCCTTCTGAGCACAAAATCCGACAGAGGTCTCAATCCCACAACCCTGAGATCACGACCTGAGCGGAAATCAGGAGCCAGTCCCTTAACTAACTGAGCCATCCAGGTACCCCAATAAGGTAGTTCTTGTTTCCAATTATCAATTAAAAAAAAACACTTAATTTTTTAGAACAGTTTTAAATTTACAAAAAATTATAAGGCTAGTAGAAGGAGTTTCTATAGATTCCATATCCAGTTTCCCTTATTATCAACATCTTACATTAGCATACAGGTAACATTTTTTTTACAGTTAATGAACCAGTATTGATCATTCTACTATTATTCATGTGAAGTCGCTCAGAGTTTTTTTTCTTAGATTTTATTTATTTATTTGAGAGCGAGATCATGAGCAGGGGGAAGGGGTAAAAGGAGAAGTAGACTCCCTACTGAGCAGGGAGCCCAATGTGGGACTCGATCCCAGGACCCTGGGATGATGACCTGAGCCAAAGGCAGTTGCTTAACCTACTGAGCTGCCCGGGCACTCTCACTCACAGTTTTTTTAAAAAGGTGGAATTGCCTACTGATCTAAAAGAATATATTATTTATTTATTTATTTGTCAGAGAGAGAGAGAAAGGACAAACAGGGGGAGCAGCAGGCAGAGGGAGAAGCAGGCTCCCTGCTGAGCAAGGAGCCGGATGTGGGACTTGATTTGAGGACCATGGAATCATGGCTGACAGAGCCACCTGGGTGTCCTTTCCTACTGATTTTTTAAAAAGATTTATTTATTTGAGAGATTTATTTATTTGAGAGAGAGAAAGCAGGGAGGAAGGGCAGAGGGACAGCGAATTTTAAGCGGATTCTGAACTGGGCATGGAACCCAGCATGGGAATGGATCTCATGACCCTGAGATCACGAGCTGAGCTGAAACCAAAAGTCCGACATTTAACCCTACTGTACCACCCAGGCACCCCTGACTACTGATTTTATAAGTAAAGGTCTCTAGAAAATTACTGGATTGGTGTATCATCAAGAAAGACTTATTTTTTTCTTTAATCAGCTTTACTGAAGTGAAAATTTACATATGATAAATTCACATTTTATGTATACAATTTAGCGAGTTTTCGTAAATGTGCATAGCCATCTAACCATCACCACAGCCATGGTATAGAATACTTTCAGAGTCCCCAAAAAGTTACTTTATGCTTCTTTCCATGGACTCACTCTCCCCAGCCTCAGCCCCTGGCAAGCACTGATCTGCCTGCTGTCACTGTAGATTTGCCCTTTGTAAAATCATTCTAGTAGAATGCAGTGTAAGTGAAATCATCTAGTACATAGTTTTTTGTGTGTGTCTGAATTTTTTCACTTAGCATAATGCTTTTCAGTTATATTGTGCATTTGTCGGAACGAGGAACTCCTCATTCCCTTTTATTGCTGAGTAGTACTCCATCCTATGTATATACTGTAATTTGTATCTATTCAGCAATCCGTAGATATTTGTGTTGCTTCTCCTTATTGGCTATTATGAATAAAGGTGCTATGAACATTTGTGTAGAGGACATATATTTTCATTTTCCTTTATATATTTTATAATATATATATATTCATATATATTTTCATTTATTTTGGATAAATAATAGAAACTGTATGCCAAGTTGTATGGTAAGTATATATTTAACTTTATTAAAAAAAAAAAAAAAGCTAGCAAACTGTTTTCCTAGGTGGCCCTACCATTTTGCACTCCCAGCAGCAAGGTATAAGGATTCCAGTTCCTCCACGTCCTCACCAATTATTGGTGTTACCAGTCTTTTTAATTTCAGACATCCTCGTGGGTGTGTTGTAGTCCATCATTTTGGGATTTTTTTTTGCTTTGTTTTTTGTTTTGTTTTGTTTTTGCTTTTTTTTTTTTTAAGATTTGATTTATTTATTTGATAGAAACATAGCGAGAGGGAACACAAGCAGGGGGAGTGGGAGAGGGAGAACCAGGCTTCCTGCAGAGCAGGGAGCTGGATGGGGGGCTCCACCTGGGATCATGACCTGAGCCAGAGGCAGACGCTTAACAACTAAGTCACCCAGGCACCTCCCCTTTTTTTTTTTTTTTTTTAGGGAGAGAGGGCACACTGGTGAAGGGGCAGTCTTAAGCAGACTCCACACCCAGCACAGAGCCTTTCTCCGGGCTTGATCTCATAACCCTGAGACTGTGACCTGAACTGAAATCCAGAGTCTGGTCACTTAACCAACTAGGCCACCTAGGTTCCCCCATCATTTTGGTTTTAATTTGCACTTCCCTAATGATTAATACTGATGTTGAGTATCTTTTTGTGCAGGGGTTTGCCTTTCCTATATCTTTTTCTAGTGAAGTATCTGTTCATATTTTTTGCCAACCTTTTTTTTAAGCCTTTTATTTATTTATTTATTTGACAGAGAGAGATCACAAGTTAGGCAGAGAGGCAGGCAGAGACAGGAGGAAGTAGGCTCCCAGCTGAGCAGAGTGCCTGATGCTGGGCTCCATACTAGGACCCTGGGATCATGACCTGAGCCAAAGGCAGAAACTTAACCCACTGAGCCACCAGGTGCCCCTTTTGGCAACTTTTTATTGGGTTATCTTATTATTAAGTTTTAGGAGATACACACACAAGTTTATTCTTAAATTTCTTGACCAAAGCAGCATATGTTTTAGAGTTTATTTTCAGTGTATAAGTGAATATAACGAAAAGCTCTTAAGCACTGGCCTAGTAAAAAAAAAAAAACAAAAACAAAACAAATCAAACAAAAAGTGCTGACCTAGTACTTAACTGGGATGTAAATGACTGTTTTGCATATGTCAGTAACTAAAGAATCCATCTAATAGAAATATAAAGTATTTTTGTGTGCCGCTCCCTTTGCCCAAGATGAATGAACCCATTTCTCCACATATGTTCTACTGAATGCTGAGTTTTTGTTTGTTTGTTTTTTAAATTGAAAAAAAAAATCTTTGAAGTGATAGTTGTTGGTCAGCATGCAGATGCTAGGAGAACCCATCTTTACGGCTGTGTTTCAGGTGTTTATTTAATACCTATCTGTTCCAAACAGTATGTCTTGTCTTCCTCATACACTCTGTGGGCGCTGACCAACTGCCAAATAAACCTTTAAAGACTTTGAAGACCCATTAAAAAGCTAGGCAAAATAAATATTGGCTCATGGTCGCATGAGAATCAAATATCACATTAATTGTAAAAGGAGGAAGTGTGACTTATTTTACATTGTGATTGGTTAAAATTCAGTGGCGTTTTCATGTGTGTGTGTGTATACTCCTCTGGCCAAATAAAGCACTTGAGTAAAATTAGAAATGGCACCATTAATTATTGGACTGTGTGTCCTTTCATCTCTTTTGACAGACTGTAGATCACATTTCTTTTTTTTTTTTAATTTTTTTTTTTAAAGATTTTATTTATTTGACAGAGAGAGATCACAAGCAGGCAGAGAGGCAGGCAGAGAGACAGGAGGAAGCAGGCTCCCTGCTGAGCAGAGAGCCCGATGTGGGACTTGATCCCAGGACTCCGAGATCATGACCTGAGCCGAAGGCAGCGGCTCAACCCACTGAGCCACCCAGTTGCCCTGTAGATCACATTTCAATTATAAGTCCTTTCTTTAACAAAAATGCTGATATTTTTCCGTGGCCATCTCTAAGAAATCTACCTACACATACCCTAGGAGCTGTGGATTTTATTCTTTTCCATTATTTGATCCCCAGTTTTAAAGGGACAGAGCAACCTGACATAAGCTTATTATTGCAAAAACAGAAATGTGCTCCCCCAGAAAATGGGAGAAGGATTGCAGTTCAAAACCATTTTTTAGGGATGCCTGGGTGGCTCAGTCACTAAGTGTCTGCCTTCGGCTCGTGATCCCAGAGTCCTGGGATCAAGCCCTGCATTGGGCTCCCTGCTCAGGGCGGGGAAGCCTGCCTCTCTCTCTCCCACTCCCCCTGCTTGTGTTCCCTCTCTCACTCTCTCTCTGTCAAATAAATAAATAAAATCTTTAAAAAAACTTTTTTTTTTAGGAGGTTATAAAGTCTCACTGAATTATGATCTATAACATTGGGTCTCAGTAGGGGTAACCTAAGGTTTCTGAGGGAGGTGGTTGTGTCCTAGATTTGAACCATTTTTTCCTTTTCTGGAGTAGATTTTTTTTTTATTTTTGGGGGGAGCAGACTATTATTATGCTTGTTCAGAACAAGAATTATATGGGCAGTGTATTTAATATTACAGGTGAGTGTGTTGTATGTACTTAAATAGTTTTATCATTCCAAAAAAACCCCCTCTTTGGCCCCATTCCATGAGGAATGAGGAGTATTTAAAAGATGTAGGAGGAAGAGAGATGGGGCAGCTTGTGAAAGGAAATTCAGATCTGTTTAATTTTTTTTTTTTTTTTTTTCCTGGTAACCCAGCACTTTAGCAGTCTGGGATTCAGATTCTTAGATTATGCTGTTTTCGTTTCATTCCCTTCCCCCAGAGAGATAATATTTAACTCACAGGGAATTCTGTTTTTAAGAGCTTGAATCACTTGATTGGGTTAATAGTAAACACAGTAAGTCTGTCTGCTTCTTTGCTAGTCTTTCCTTCCTTTATCCTCTAAATTTAGCATTGAATTACCCCAATCCATTTGGTTCTTCAAATGAAACAATCAGGTATAGTCTCTTTCTTAAAGTCCATGTGCATGAGATGTTATAATCATGTCTGACAGATATGAGACAGTGGGGCAAATTTTGCTGTTTTTTTGGTCAGTGCTGTCATTTCTTATGGAGAAAAATAGGTAATTAAAAAAAAATGCTTCTTTAGGGGCGCCTGGGTGCTCAGTGGTTAAAACCTATGCCGAATGATGGGGGTCCTGGGATCTCCCCTCCCTGCTTCCCTTTCTCCCTGCCTGCCTCTCTGCCTACTTGTGATCTCTCTCTCTCTTTGTCAAATAAATAAATAAAATTAAAAAAAAAATGCTTCTTTAGAAGAAATATGTTCTTAAACTCCAAAGGAAAAATTTTTTTCTCCTAAAACTTAAAAAACAAGGCCTGAAACTATAGTTTCTGTTTCACATTTTGGCTTTTCATAGCTTCTTGTAATGTTTTCATTAACTTAAAATGCTAGTTGAAATGAATAGAACTAGTTCTCTAGGAAATCTCAGTAGTTAATATAGAATAAAAACATAACCTCATAGATTTTATTGAATTTTTACATGTACTTAATATTTGTTCTTTATCTAAAACAATTGATGGGTCTGCTGGCTGAGCCTAGAAATTGGTTCAGAAAAGCAGAAATGTGAACTTGGTAATTGTGAGAATACATTTGCACACATGACTGGAAGGCTAGAATCTAATAAAAGAAAGGACAAATGGCATCAAGTGTGATTGGAGCCTGACTTACTTAGAAATAGTGGTAGCAGAAACTTCAAAGTCTTTGTAGTTCTGGGTGAGCATCCTACTGAGAGTATTAGGGTCTAAAAATATGCTCCATTGACTTAAAACCACTGTCTATTCTCTTTTGAACATTTGTTTTGCCTTTGTGTTTTGACATTCCTCTGAAGAACAGAAGGCACATTATAAAACCAGACACTTCCCCTTGCATTCTATGAGGTAGGTAGAATGTGTTACAGTAAGTACTTTTTTAGAATTTTGAACCTTAACAGCCCCCCACCCCCAAAAAGTGATTTGCCTGTTGTATTTCTTTGTGTCTTACTGTTGACTTGGAGATGAGGTTATGCTGTTGTCATAGCCTACCTTTACTGCTAGGCATGTGGTGGGGTTCAGACAATTTGGCAGGTACAGTTTTGTAGTGTGAGTGGATCTTTCCATGGAGCTCTTTTTTTTCCTGTTATAATTACTCTATTTTATTGTTGGTTTCTGTTGTTAATCTCTTTGGGTGCCTAATTCATAAATTAAACTCTACGGTTTCAAGCATCCACTGGGGGTGTTGGAACCTATCTCCTGTGGACAAGGAGGAAGACTGTACTTTGTTCTTTCTTCCATGGCAGGAGTCTTCTGTTTCATATGCAAGTTATGCATGAAGCTCTTTTTTTAATTAATTAATTTTTAAAAATATCTACTTATTTGAGAGAGAGAGTGTGGGAGGAAGGGGAGAGAGAGTGGGAGAGAGAAAATCTCAAGCAGACTCTGGGTTGAGCTTGTTCTTACAACCCTGAGATCATGACCTGAGCCAAAATCAAGAGTCAGTTGCTCAACTGACTGAGCTACGCAGGCGCCCCTGAAGCGCTTTGATATTAACTTGATCCCTGCTGAACATTTCTCTTAGTCAAGGTATTGAGTAGGCTTCCAAATTTCCAAGTAATCCAAATTCCTGAATATCCGTGAGAGAACTTCCTGAATGCTGAATTAAAAACAAGGGACCACAGGAGGACAGAGGCTGAGCTTTTTGGTGATCAGACCAGGAGTTGCTTATGTGAAATCTTTTTTTTTTTTTTAATTGAAATCTTTTGTTGAGCTCACAGATTTGGGTTCTTTAAACACTGTTTTTATGAATAAATGCAGTGGGAATGGAAGCATGACTGACCACGTTTATTTGAGTTTGAGGAATTCTTCATCCTCCGGCAGTAAAATGCCTTTTCTCATGTCTGACTCTCTTAGATTACAGCAAAATGGATATGCCAAATCCCCCAACTTCCAAGTGCATCACTTACTGGAAAAGAAAAGTCAAATCTGAATACATGCGACTCCGGCAACTGAAACGGCTTCAGGCAAATATGGGCGCCAAGGTAAAAAAAATACCCCCCCGGGGGCTATCTATTTTAATATATCGATCCACTGTGACCAGCTTGGCTTTTTAAAACTCTTCTTTTGGAATCCTAACCATTTTCTCCTTGGCTTTTCTAGGCTCTGTATGTGGCAAATTTTGCAAAGGTTCAAGAGAAAACCCAGATCCTCAATGAAGAATGGAAGAAGCTCCGTGTCCAACCTGTGCAGTTGATGAAGCCCGTGAGTGGGCATCCTTTTCTCAAAAAGGTACTTCCAGGCGTCTAAGCTCAGCCTTCCTCGCTTCCTTGGACTGAAGTTGTTTATTTGTTTGTTTTCTGTATTTGTGACTTATTAGAAAAGAAATAAGGATAATGGATACTGTTATTATAGTCAGCTTTCAATAACTAGCTTGGTAAATCTGTAGCTTAAAGAAAAGCCTATTTCTTACTATTCTCCTCAAATAGAGTATAACCATGAGTGGATTTTTTTTAACAGAAAAACATAACATTTAGTGTCTTCTTTCCTGGACTCTGTGTACAAGCTTCAAAACAACCTTGTTTTGCCTTGTTTGGCGCATCTGGTACTTTGATATGGGAAAAGGAGTGCCCAGCGTAATGGACAGGAATATACTGATCAAAGGGATATTCCTTGTTATAAATTTAAAATTCGGGCACCTGGGTGGCTCAGTGGGTTAAGCCGCTGCCTTCGGCTCAGGTCATGATCTCAGGGTCCTGGGATCGAGTCCCGCATCGGGCTCTCTGCTCAGCAGGGAGCCTGCTTCCCTCTCTCTCTCTCTCTCTCTCTGCCTGCCTCTCTGTCTTACTTGTGATCTCTCTCTGTCAAATAAATAAATAAAATCTTTAAAAGAAAAATAAATTTAAAATTCATTCTATTTTCTCAAAGAGATAATATTTTTAAAATATAAAAAGGAGGGGCACCTGGGTGGCTCAGTTGGTTGAGAGTCTGCCTTCAGCTTGGGTCATGGGCCCAGGGTTCTGGGATCAAGCCCCGTATGGGGCTCCCTGCTTGGCAGAGTCTGCTTCTCCTTCTGCCCCCTGCCCCTCCACCCCAGCCCGTGCTCTCTGTCTCGCTTCTTCTCTCTCAAGTAAATAAATAAAATCTTTAAAAATAAATAAAATAGGGGCGCCTGGGTGGCTCAGTGGGTTGAGCCGCTGCCTTCGGCTCAGGTCATGATCTCAGAGTCCTGGGATCGAGCCCCGCATCGGGCTCTCTGTTCAGCGGGGAGCCTGCTTCCTCCTCTCTCTCTCTGCCTGCCTCTCTGCCTGCTTGTGATCTCTCTGTCAAATAAATAAATAAATAAATCTTTAAAAAATAAATAAATAATAAATAAAAAAATATAAAAGTGTATAGTGTATTGAGAGCAATTTTATTTTCCAAAGCAGAATATGACTATAATTTTTATGCTGCTTTGCTTCCCCTGTACCGTCTCCATCAGCTCTGGAGCTAAGTCGATGTCATCTGTGTTAAAGTTGAGGTTCTCAGGAAAACTTCATCTCCTAGGACGTTCAGAGGCCTTTTGCTGTTGTGGACAGCCCAAGGAGACCAGCTCTTTTAAACTGAAATCAACACCAGCTGAGTGTGAGAGGCACAGTGCTGGAGTTTGTAGACGCCACAAAGAGAAGAGTTCCTGCTTTGCAGAGTTTTATAGTCCAGTGAATTTATAGTCCAGGAGCTGATTGTTACAAAGCTCTCAGCCTCTTAACTTGTAAGAATTAGAGTACTCCTGTGATCAGTTCAGAAGGAAACTGCAGTTCTCTCTGGGGTCGTGTGCTTGCCTTTCCCTCTCCATGTCTTTGCTTATATTTCAGTGTACCATAGAGAGCATTTTCCCAGGATTTGCAAGCCAACATATGCTAATGAGGTCTCTGAACACAGTTGCATTGGTTCCCATCATGTATTCCTGGTCCCCTCTCCAGCAGAACTTTATGGTATGTATTGAAAGCACTGGGGAAGTTGTGTAAACTGTATGATTTTCTTATGTTGGTATGCTGGCACTTCTCTTAGGGTAAAGGTTGTTAGATTATACTTAATAAGCCTTGGTTATGCAGGGCAGACTGTTCTTGTAATATATTTACTCTAAAATATTGTGTGGTGTGTGTGTGTATTTATATGCAAGTTTTCTAACTTGGCTCTCTGAAGTGTACTTCTAGGTTGATGCTGTGTTCGTTTTGAATGAATGAGACTGGGCAAGACTCCAATTCTCCCATACTACTTTGGCCCAATTTTGTAACATGTGCAGTCAAATGAAATCTAAATCAGACACTTGAGGCTTAAGCAGGTTGACATCTTCCTGCTGATGGAGCAATCCTTTCTGAATCCCCTAAAGGCAAGATGCTCTGAAAGCACCTGAGATAACAGGTGCACAGGGATCTGTGAGCCTTTCACTCTGGGCCGTTATGGCTGATTCCTTCTAGGATTAGTTGTGGTCCTGATAATCAGTCTTCTCCAAATACTGCCATTGCTTATCACCTGTGTGGTGACAGTTCTGCTGGCTGGAATAGGATACAGGTTTACAAAAGGGAATCGTCTCTTAGAATAAAACTTCACAGTAATTTTATTTGATACTTGGGGAATTAAGAATGACTGTGTTTTCTGCTGGACAACAACAATAGCAAAAATCCATTAGTATTGTTTCTTTAGCCAAGAAATGTTCATAGCTCATACTGTAATTGACTTCAGGTTCCCACCGAGTGTAACTGACATGAGTCGTTATCATAGCTTTTTGGTATGATTGTGGGAGGTCAGTACTTAGTCTGTATAATAGAATATCCAGACACTTTGTGGTTGCTCAGTTTCTGTTCTAACTGTTGTGGTTATATTGCAGGTTATACTCTTGGAAGCCTTCCTTTTCATCTGTGTGTCTCCACTTATGAGAAGAATTAAAATTGAAGACTTTTTAGATTGTTGTTTAAGTGATATTTTTACCTATTTTACAATGATGTTTAGTAGATAAAATTAGATAATGGAATCACTGTGAATAAGTGTGCTGTCAGATTCTAGATGTTGGTGGAAATATCACTGTTAGTACCAGGCTAACCATTTTGTAGTTGATATCCTCAAGTAGTTAAACTGCCTTTCTTCCCGAAGAGTAGCATCACCCCCTCCCATTAGAGGTTTTGCCGGCAAAACAAAGTGGCCAGTCTTTAAAAATGCAGGAAACTCTGTAACCAGAGGTGTTTTCAGGAAATTCAAGCAGCGAAAAAGGCCCAGCAAAGATTCCATTAAACAAGAAAGAGGAAATGTATAGTGGATTCGTGGAATGAATCACATCTGGTTTGATTTCAGGTAGAAGATGAGACCGTTTTGTGCAATATTCCCTACATGGGAGATGAGGTGAAAGAAGAAGATGAGACTTTCATTGAGGAGCTGATCAATAACTACGATGGGAAAGTCCATGGTGAAGAAGGTAGTGGTGCTGGGCTCTTTGGGACAAAACTTTATTATTATTTTTTTTAAGATTTTATTTATTTATTAGAGAGAGTGCACGAAAGAGAGAGAGCAGAGGGAGAAGCAGACTCCCCACTGAGCAGGGAGCCCGATGTAGGACTTGATGTCATGACCCGATCCAAAGGCAGACACTTAACTGAGTGAGCCACCCCGGTGCCCCGAGAAAACTTTATTAGAACGGTGTCCCCTCTTTGGTACATCATCATCTTGCTTTTATCTGCTGCATCCCCGCTGAAGAATATTTCAATGTCATCACATGACTAGGAGCAAAAATTTTATATTAAAAATGTCCCTCATCAAATTTTATTTATTTATTTAAAGATTTATTTATTTTATAGAGAGAGAGGGAGCAGAAGGAGGGGCAGAAGGAGGAGAGACAGTCCTAAGCTGAGCACAGAGCCCAATGTAGGGCTTCATCCCATAGCCCCGAAATCATGACCTGAGCCAAAACCAAGAGTCAGATTTTTAACTGACTGTGCCATCCGGGTGCCCCCTAGGTTAAACTTTAAAAGGAGTTGGGAGCCCTGGGTGTTATGTTGCCACTGATGAATCACTAAATTTTACCTCTGAAACTAATAATGTACTATATGTTAACTAAATGGAATTTAAATTAAAAATTTGGGGAAAAAAAAGAGAAATGTAAATTTTTTAAAAAAGGAGTTGGAACATATATATATTTACTTATATATATAGTAGTCATTTATGTATATAGGAATCAGTGGCTGGAGAGGAAGTTTAGTGCACAAAGAAGTATGGTCTTAAGAGTTTTCCATAAATCCATCCAGAGCCATTTTGTTCTTTATTTCCCTTTCTCTGAGAATGGCGGTGAGCATAATCTTTGTCCTACTTTGATCCAGATATATCCTGGATCTCCAGAAATTATTTATAATATTCTGACTATCCTGAAAGCAAGTCATTTGGATTTAGTTGTAGTTCTAGAAAAGGCTGCCAGTGTGTAAAAAGTGGGAAGATAGGAAGAGACTCCCCATGACTTTGCAAACCAATGGCCTCCGCAGCTGTTTTGACACTTGTGGGTACTGTTGAAAGTGCATTTTCTACCCACACTGCCGCCTAGTGTTCAAAGACTTTATCCTAGGTCATAGTGTAACCCCATAGAGTATTTTAGGAAGATAATGCTGTCTTTTGATTCAAAGAAGTCACTACCGAGCCCTCAGCAGCAAAACCAATACGTTTTCATGTTATCATTCATTCTCTGTTCCATTTGTATTGTCTGTGCACTTTTTTGAGACTTTGGACCATAAATACAGGTTGCTCTGTGACTGAGGAATGAACTGCCCTGTAAGAAAAAAGCCTATAAACCTGGATTTCCCAGTGTAGCCAGCTGAACTGTTCCCTTTGTAAGAGCCAATCAAATTATTGTATATCTCCTGGTTGTTCATATAAAAATGTACATATGTTATCTATCTGGGCCTCAGGAGTGAATACAAGAAAACCTTCCTAGAAGGACTAATGGAGCTCATGCATCTAATCTTCATGTTCCAGAGATGATCCCCGGATCTGTCCTGATTAGTGATGCAGTTTTCCTGGAGTTGGTAGATGCTCTGAATCAGTATTCAGATGAGGAGGAGGAGGGGCACAATGACACCTCAGATGGAAAGCAAGATGACAGCAAAGAAGACCTGCCAGTAACAAGAAAGAGAAAAAGACACACTCTTGAAGGTAAATATTCCATTTTGAAAGAGGCAGAGACAGGGAAGAAGGGAGAAACAGAGAGGACTGTTGGTGATTAAAGGCTGTTGGTGCTTCTCAACTGGTTCCCTTGAAAGGAAGACAAACTAGTGTGTTTGAGAAACATGAAAAGTTATGAAGAAGAAAATGTAATTATCCTATAATCTTACTACCAGGGAATAACCAGCGTTAATATTTCCTTCTAGATCTAAGATATGTGTCTGTGTGAAGACACACACGCACAAGAATATATACATACACATACTAAAGTAAATATAATGCTGTACGCCAGCTATAACTCAGGGTTTCTAAAGTACGTGTATAAATGAACATGTTTATATGCATCCTCTGAAATGGGATCATGACACACACACACACACAATTTTATATCCCTTGTTATTTGATCTTCTGTCATAAGCATTTTTCCATGTTGTTAATATTTAATTAACTTAATGTTTAATTATGCTCTGTGTTACTTAATTAGATGTCTGGGGACAGAGTGTCACGCTCCTGTTCTTCAGCATCATCATTATGGTGGCATTCTGCAATATTCACATCTCCCCACGAAAAACCCTGTGTTCCCTTCTAGTTTCTTTCTTGGACTGTGGGATTTGTCATTAATGTGTACATGACTCTGATTTCCTTACTACGAGGAGCCTATTCAATAAGTCCAGGAAGCACTGACCTCCTTTATGTGTTCCTAAACAGTCAGTGGTTAGGTTAACACAGCTGCTCTAACCAAAATGCTGTGACAAAAGGGAAAAATGACCAAACAGCTTTGTTTGCATATACTCTGATTATAGCACTCAAGAGTCTTTGTCATTTCCAATTCAGGCAACAAAAAGAGTTCCAAGAAACAGTTCCCAAATGACATGATCTTCAGTGCAATTGCCTCGATGTTCCCTGAGAATGGTGTTCCAGATGACATGAAGGAGAGGTAGGGAAAGCTGTCCCACTCAGGCCATGTAGAGTGCTCAGGCAAAACTTTTATTCAAGCCTATTTTTGGTTAATAAAAAGCCTTATGGGGTGCCCGGGTGGCTCAGTGGGTTAAGCCGCTGCCTTCAGCTCAGGTCATGATCTCAGGGTCCTGGGATTGAGCCCTGCATCGGGCTCTCTGCTCAGCGGGGAGCCTGCTTCCTCTTCTCTCTCTCTCTTTGCCTGCCTCTCTGCCTACTTGTGATCTCTCTCTCTCTGTCAAATAAATAAATAAAACCTTTTAAAAAGCAAAAACAAAAAAATAAAAAGCCTTGTTTCTGGTAAGTACACTGTGATTTGCTTGCACTTCCGATTATTTCCTGCTTGCCTCTTTACCTCTAAATGCCCATTCCCATATCAAGGGTCACATTTGCTGGATTTTTAGTAAGTTTGGGCAGAGAACTTTTAAATTCTACCATTTTTCTGGAGAGTTACTCCAGCACCATACTTACCAAGTCTTTCCCTCTCTTTACTTTCAGACATATGCGTAGCCCAGCACAATTGCAATGACATACCCACTTAGTTATACACCCTTCTGTCATCAACGAGACCCATAAAAAACCCGTCTTCCCTTGGCAGGCTGTACCTGGATGACTGTCAGTGTTCAATCTGTACTTTCTCAGTGAAGACATTTCCTTGGAAAGAATTCTTCTCTCTTTCTCTTAAAAAAAAAAAAAAAAAAAAAAAAAATTATTTATTTATTTATTTATTTATTTGACACAGAGAGAGAGAGAGAGAGAGAGCGTGCGCGAGAGATCAATCACAAGTAGGACAGCAGGCAGAGAGTGAAGGGGAAGCAGGCTCCCCACTGAGCAGAGAGCCTGATGCGGGCCTTGATCCCAGGACCCTGAGGTCATGGCCTGAGCCGAAGCAGAGGCGTAACGCACTGAGCCACCCAGGCACCCCTCTCTCTTTTTTCTTTTCTTTATTATTTATTTATTTATTTTTAAATTATTTATTTATTATTTATTTATTTGACAGATCACAAGTAGAGAGAGAGGAAGGGAAGCAGGCTCCCTGCCCAGCAGAGAGCCAGATTCGAAGCTCCATCCCAGGACCCTGGGATCATGACCTAAGCCGAAGGCAGAGGCTTTAACCCACTGAGCCACCCAAGCGCCCCTATTTTATTTTATTTATTTAACAGAGAGAAAGAGCACAGGCAGGGGGAGCAGGAAGCAGAGGGAGAAACAGACTTCCCGGTGACCAGGGAGCCCAACTCAGGGCTTGATCCCAGGACCCTGAGATCATGACCTGAGCCGAAGGCAGACACTTAACCAACTGAGCCACCCAGGCGCCCCTCTTATCTCTCTTTTTAAAAATAGGTATCGAGAGCTAACGGAGATGTCAGATCCCAATGCACTTCCCCCTCAGTGCACACCCAACATTGACGGCCCCAATGCCAAGTCCGTGCAACGGGAGCAGTCTCTGCACTCCTTCCACACACTGTTTTGTCGACGCTGCTTCAAATATGACTGCTTCCTTCACCGTGAGTGGGGCAACTCTGAAATGCTCTCCTGTTCTCCATCCCCAAACTCCATTTCCTTCTGTTTATTTCAGTTAATCACACAGAGTTCCTGGCTTCTGATCTGATGATGGTTTTACAAAGGGCCAGTTCGATATTCACTTGTTCAGTTGTAGTGTGATGTGCTTTGCATGGTCAGAAGTCAGGACAGAATAACCAGCAACCTAAGTGTCCCTGAGTACCTATTAGCTTTGAAAGGATTGTTGATGTCAGAAATGATTAAATTTTGTGCACCCTGATTGTGCACTTCTGTGCACTTGATGGTTTATATCTAAATTTTCCCACAGTGGCTCCCTAATTTGGTTTTGTTCTTCCCCATTCTATCAAGTGGATGGACCATTGGGAACAGGACAGTTTTGTGTTTTTCAGCTTTTCACGCCACCCCTAATGTATATAAACGCAAGAACAAAGAGATCAAGATTGAACCAGAACCATGTGGCACAGATTGCTTCCTTTTGCTGGTATGTTTTCCTTTTTTTTTTTTTTTTTTTTTAAATTTTATTTATTTAAGTAATCTCAGCACCCAACATGGGGTTCAAACTCATGACCCCAAGATCAGGAGTCACATGTTCCTCTGACTGAGCCAGCCTGGTGTGCCTTGCTGATATATTCTTGAACCGTTCTGCCATTGTTAATGCTGTTGAAAATTTAGCAGGAAATGGTCCTTCCGTTTTCTGCTGCTGGGAATATGAACCGAATGAGCCAGTATGTAGCAGTCTGTGGGTCATAAAGCACAGATAAAACACAACTTCTGCTTTTTTTTTTTTTTAACTTTATCCATTTAGAGAGAGTGTGAGCAAGGTGAGGGGCAGAGAGAGAATCTCAGCTAGAGTCCACACTAAGCATAGAGCCTGACGTGGGGCTCAATTTCATGACCCTGAGCCAAAATCAAGAGTTGGACCCTTAACTGACTGAGCCCCCCCCAGGGGACCCATGACTTCTGCTCTTCAGGAATTCCCAGACACTAAGGACTGTGAAGTTAATCTTATGGAGTGAGGAGTGCGTGTGTGTGGCAGCATTTTCTTTGCTGTCTTCCTTTAAATGCATATACATGTAAGAAAAATAACACATGAAAGCACTGATGTCTCGTAAGGTAAACAACCAGATGCCAGGTGGACCCTTCCCTGATGGACAGACTTCGTGCAGCCGCGTAAATTCTCCTGCGTTCATGTGGGAAGGCAGTAGCTTAGAACTAGAAAGGAATAATTTCACTTGGGCTACAAAGACACGGTTTTGCTTTCTGCACCATACAGTGAGGGTAGGTGAAGAACAAAATACCTTGATAAAATTTCTGCTACCAAATAAAGTCATACAGCCAAGTGCCTTTGGGACCATCTTTAGTGGGGTAATAGAAGAAAAGATGGTAGAAAGGGCCACTGGATATATATTTGGAAAATGAGTCATGTGATAATTGCAAAAGAACAAATAGACTTTGTTTTATTTATTTTCTCCCTGATATGTATTGACTCCTTCTTGTGTGCCAAGTACCATGCTGGCCCTTACCATATATTTTCTTACTTGCATGTTTACAACAACATCCTGAGGTGGAGAAACTGTGGGTATTTTGTCCAAAATTTGTTAATGTGTCAGTGGTGAGGCAATAATGAAATTCAAGCTCTGGTCTAACTCCACAGGCCACGCTTGTTCAATTACTCCACACTTGGGGGTGTCTGGGTGGCTCAGCCCGTTAAGAGTCTGCCTTCGCCTCAGGTCTTGATCCCAGCATCCCAGGATCGAGCCCCACATCAGGCTCCCTGCTCAGCGGGAAGCCCTCTTCTCCCTCCCTCTTTGCCCCTCCCCCTACATGTGTGCTCTCTCTCGCTCACTCCCTCAAATAAATAAAAATCTTCGAAAAAAATTAATAAATGAGGGACACCTGGGTGGCTCAGTTGGTTAAGCGGCTGCCTTCGGCTCAGGTCATGATCCCAGTGTCCTGGGATCGAGCCCCGCATCGGGCTCCTTGCTCGGCGGAGAGCCTGCTTCTCCCTCTGCCTCTGCCTGCCTCTCTGTCTGCCTGTGCTCATGCTCTCTCTCTCTCTCTCTCTCTCTCTCTCTCTCTCTGACAAATAAATAAATAACATCTTAAAAAAAATTAATAAATGACACCATGTTGTATCAACATAGCAGCATTTAGATGGTGTCCCTCTCACAGCGGTTACCCTGGGACCCCGTACGTACATGCTTCACAAAGATGCCATCAGTGCCCAAAATGTATGTCTCTGTGTGTGTGTTTCACATACAGAAATGTCTGGGCAGTCTTTCTTTTATTGCTTTTAGAAGTCAGTCCATATTCAGCTATAATGCCCGACTATTTCCCACACACATTTTATTTTTATTTTTTTATTTTTATTTTTTTTAAAGATTTTATTTATTTATTTGACAGAGAGATCACAAGCAGGCAGAGAGGCAGGCAGAGAGACAGGAGGAAGCAGGCTCCCCGCCGAGCAGAAAGCCCAACGTGCGGCTCGATCCCAGGACTCTGAGATCATGACCCGAGCCGAAGGCAGCGGCCCAACCCACTGAGCCACCCAGGCGCCCTCCCCACACACATTTTATTAAGAACATTCTCAATCATGCAAAGAAGGTGAAAGATACCTTTGTCTTGGATCTAAAGACATTTTTCCCGTATTTGCTTTGTCCCTCTCTTTGTTTATGCATGTGTTTTGCTGAGCCATTTGAAAATGAGTCGCGGACATTGAATACTTGTTGGCAAAATATTTCAGCACGTGCTTCCTAAAAATGAAGACATTCTCTTATATAACCACGTTATCACACTTGAGAAAATTCACAAGAATTTCATCATATCATCTGTCCATTCCATATTCATTCCATATTTAAATTTTTTTCAGCTGTACCAAGAGCAGCTGGGTTTGGGGTTTTCTCTAAACCAAGGTCATCCAGCCATACATACGTGCTGTTGGGTTATTATGTCTTTTCAGTCTCCTTTAATCTCAAATCATCACACCATTTTTTTTTTTTTTTTCTTTTTGAAAAATCCAGGCTCATTGTCTTGTAGGATACTGTCCCATATTCTGGATTTTGTTTGTGGTTTTCTCCTAGTGTTATGTAACTTGTTTCTCTATCCCCTATTTCCCATGAGCTAAAATTAGCTCTGCAGGCTTAATGATGTTCGAATAGCTGTTAAGTGCTGCTGTGTGTGCACATGGTAGCACGGGCACATGATGTCAGATTCAATTAACTTGAAAAATTCTCTTTTAGAATTTCCTTTAAGGCCTACGGGATATTAATCTGGATATCCTTAGTAATAGCAAACATTTATCCTTTACATGTAGATTTGGTTTTCAGAAACAGCTAGAAGTGTTTGGGAACCAAGTCTGAGGCGAAGATAGATGATCAAGCTGAATGATAGTTATTTGGTCTTTTTTTTTTTTTTAATAAAGCACAGCTATGAAGTAATGAAGTAGTCCTTCCAAGTTTAATATACGGATTTGGAGGGAAGTTCTAGAAGTAAGTAGTGATATTGTACAAATTGAAGGACTACATATTTTATTATTGAAACATAAGCAATGCAGTACAATAAAAAGAGCAACATGGCCTGGGGACAGGGATTCCTGATTCTTGTTCCTATTCTGGAACAATGAGCTATATACATAACATTATATTAGTACTATACTGTATATTGTATACTATATAGTATATTCTATTAGTGTATATACTAATACATGGTATAGATAGTATAAGAGAAGCCGGTCCCTTTCCCTCTCTGAACCTCATTCCTTCATATACAGGAGAATGTGTTCTCAAATTCTATATAGCTGACATGCAAATGAGTTTTAGATACAACTCACTGGAAAGTTAAAGATGCATATATTCTATCTTTTTTTAAGATTATAGGACAGCTCTTCTGTGGAGAGGTATAAATTTATAAGTTTTAGAATTTTTTTTTTTTAAGTAGACTTCACACCCCACGTGGAGCCCAGTGTGGGGCTTGTACTCACAACCATGAGATCAAGACCTGAGCTGAGATCAAGAGTTAGATGCTCACCAACTGAGCCACCCAGGCCCCCCTGGAATGTTTGTTAAGCAGCTTTTATATGGTCACACTGACATGGTACAGAGCAAGATAATATACTGATTTGGGGGGAAGCCTGTAAGCATAGGTGTTGAAGAAGGTGATTTGTGAGGTTGGGCTCAGGATAGTGACTCTGGGCCTGTTCCCATTTCCCACCTGTACTGTGTCCGCTGCAGGAAGGAGCAAAGGAGTACGCCATGCTTCACAACCCTCGCTCCAAGTGTTCCGGTCGCCGCCGGCGAAGGCACCACATGGTCAGTGCTTCCTGCTCCAACACTTCAGCCTCTGCTGTGGCTGAGACTAAAGAAGGGGACAGTGACAGGGATACAGGCAATGACTGGGCCTCCAGTTCTTCAGGTACACGGAACAGAAAGCGATCTTTTCTTTCAACACAAGGCCTCTGGTAAATGCGGGATCAGTGCCTAACACTTAAAAGTTACTACCTTTTAAAAATTCTTTCTACAGGGCGCCTGGGTGGCTCAGTGGGTTAAGCCGCTGCCTTCGGCTCAGGTCATGATCTCAGGGTCCTGGGATCGAGGCCCACATCGGGCTCTCTGCTCAGCAGGGAGCCTGCTTCCCTCTCTCTCTCTCTCTCTGCCTGCCTCTCGGTCTACTTGTGATCTCTCTCTGTCGAATAAATAAATAAATAAATAAAATCTTAAAAAAAAAAAATTCTTTCTACAGCTTCTGCTATGGGCAGTAGAGACAGGATATTTTGGTTCCTAAAAGTAGCATGAAGTCCTTTAGAGTCTGTGGCAAACTCCTGATAATTGCATTCTCTCGTCTCCTGTTTCTCTTGTCTCCTCCTCTCTTAGAGGCCAACTCTCGCTGTCAGACCCCCACGAAGCAGAAGGCTAGTCCGGCCCCACCTCAGCTCTGTGTAGTGGAGGCACCCTCGGAGCCTGTGGAATGGACTGGGGCTGAGGAATCCCTTTTCGAGTCTTTCATGGCACCTACTTCAACAACTTCTGCTCAATAGCCAGACTTCTGGGCACTAAGACGTGCAAGCAGGTACTGTCAGAGAAGAGCAGGGACACACAGGGCCCTCCTTTCATGCCCTGCTCTGTCAGTCCTTTTGCCATCTTGTGTGGCTGCCCGTCTCAAGGGGGTGCTTGAGGGGGTGCTTCTGGGCCACAAGGTGGGTTCCCCAAACATGGGACCTTCTGCAGATGCCAGGCTTCACAGCGCGTGGGGACCTGCTCTCCTCCTTGCTGAATTTTTATTTCTTCCTCTAGCCATTATTTGACTCTCCTGGATGTTTCCACACTCTTTTAGCTTTTTTTGGTCTTTGTTCTTTGTTTTTGGTTCCTACTTTTCTTTCTAAATGTGTACCCCTTTCCCAGAAGGGGCTCCCAAGTCTTTCAGGGGACCTTCTTATCTGGCGTGCTCCTTCTCCAGCAGCTGCCACTCCCATCCCCTCTGTGAGTCTCCTCAGTTGCTTTTTCCTCCAGATGGTCTCTCGCTAGCTCTTCTGATTGCCACCCCCCATAGCTGGGCCTGGACTGCACCCTTCTCATTCATGCTGTCACCGGAAGCACAGTCTGGTAGCATCTGCTGATGCTCTGGAGGCAGTGGGACTTGATGTCCCAGTGTCCCTCCATCTCTTCCCGACTGCAGTGAGAGGACAGACTGAAGAGCAGGGACAGGGAGTCACCGGGTGTTAGGGCCGGTCTGGGCAACAGGAAAGAAACACCAGAACTGTGCCATGCTGCTCAGCTCCCTGACTTCTGGAGGAGTCTCTCTGGCCTCCTCATGATGCCTATCCTTGGAACAAGCAATAGAACCATAAGGAGAAGTACACTTTGCTTTCATTTTGGAGCTCACACCTATTTCCTTGAGGCCCAGATTCTTAAACTAAACATCTGCAGAATCATATATAACACAGTTTTGTGTGTATTTTCCCAAGAAGAATATTTGTATTCTTCACAGAATCTCAAGAGGGTCCATAGCCAAAAAGGAAACGAAAAAGCAAAAAAAATGGATGTTAGAAGCTCCTGAAATAGACAAAGCTCTGCCCTCTTTGTACCAGCAGGGGGAGCTAGTGGTTAGCCAAGTGGTGCTGCTTGTGTCTTCTGTTTCACTCAGTTACACAGAAGTACCCAAAGTCGCCCTTCTTAAGAAGAGATAGTGTTTGTCAGAATCATCCCACTCAAGGCTTGGTGGGCAAAGCTGTCGATGAAAGCAACTGACCAGGAAAGTTGTAACTGTGCTCAGTATTTCTCTTTTCTAGAGTCAGGCTAGGTAGTTAATTAACTCGGGCTACTGATGCCATATCCCAGTGCCACTCTGTCTCTCCCTGAGTGAAGAGATGCTCAGTCAGCCACCTTGGAGCTCTCCAGAATGCTCCCACGCCCAGCCCCTGGTTGGCTCACTTATCTGACCACCTGGCTCAAGAAGGAGTGACAGGTCCCTTTGGATTTCTCTTCCAGGTCTTTCAGTTTGCAGTCAAAGAATCACTTATCCTGAAGCTGCCAACAGATGAGCTCATGAACCCATCGCAGAAGAAGAAAAGAAAGCACAGGCAAGTGTTGGACAAAGGACTTTCTGTTCCCTGTGCTCTGATCTCCCCTTGGACTCCCCAGCCGCCTCCCTCTTGAGTGTAGCATTGCACAACTAAAGGGCCAGCCTTCTCTGTGCTCCTTGTGGGTTCGTGCCTCAGACCAGCCCTTCTCCCCCGTCCCTAGATGCTATGGACCAGGAGATAAGTGTCTGCTTTCCCTTTAAGCTCCTGGCCAGTGGGACCAGAACTAGCCTCATGGCTCCACCCTGAGGCCATTTCTCCTCGTTGGGTGGTTAGTGACCACTTGTTTGCACTTCTCAACTCTGACCAGAGTTTCCCAGAGTTTCTTCTTTTGGCACTTGTATTGTTTTTCTAAGTTGCATAATAACACTGTCTTTTAGATAGCTTTTGCCTAGGGTTGGAAGGGTTTTTTTTTTTTTTTAATTCAACATTCTGCTTGCCTCGGTTCCCTAATGGCTATCACCTATGGAAGGAAGGAACGGACACCAGTTCTGGATAGAGAAGGAAGTCCCCGTAGCTTCTGCTCCCTCTCAGTTCCTTCACTCAGCAGATTCCTAAAATGTCTTCCCACCTCCCCATCCTGCAGTTCCCCCACATCCCCCCCTTCCCCAAAGAGAAGGAGGGAGTGGAGGAGGAGAGGGTGAGGGAGAAACAATAGCATTATAATAGACACAGAGGGTAGGATTTTGTGTTTGTTTTTTAGGCATCTTTGTTGTTTATATCTAAATCTCAAAGCATAGAGCAGCTGGACTCCAGACGGACTCCAGCAGCCCCCACCAGGGTAGAGGCCTCCTGTGAAGGGACTGGGGGAGGTGCTTCCCAGTCATCACACCAGAGTCCCTCAGAGCAGGTCACGTCATTATTTACTCAAATCTGCAGAGTTCCCTGGAGCCGTGACCCAGGCCCATCCGTCTCTCTTTTTCAGGTTGTGGGCTGCACACTGCAGGAAAATTCAGCTGAAGAAAGGTAAGTTGCAGCAGAGTGCTCTCGGGCAGTTCAGCCCGGGGTCGCAGGGCTGTGGTCCCCCGCCCGCCCCATCTGCAGCTGCACTCCTTGACCCTGCACCGCTTCCGCAGGCTGCAGAATTGTCTGCAGCAGCTGAGAACAGCTCAGCTTCTCACTGCCGCTGAGAACACCTCTCCGAAGGCAGAGTTGTGAACCCTGGGCCTCTGACTTGCATAGCGAGCTCTTTGCCAGGTTCCGGTCTTCATTTACTGTTCGGAATGGCTCTCCTGCAGTCCCAGGCCATTTCCACACTCTCCCCACAAAGAAATCCCCCCCATGGCGGCTGCCAAACAAACATCGCCTCTGACTGCTTCTCACTTCAGGTGCTAAATGTGCGTCCAAGACGGGGGCCAGGGCAGCCTCCCCTAGTGCGGGCCATTGGACAGTTGTGCGTGAGGACAGCTGGGGGCGTGGGCACAGCAGTGTTGTGGTCTGTTCTTTTCTCCCCTAGATAACTCCTCCACACAAGTGTACAACTACCAGCCCTGCGACCATCCAGACCGCCCCTGTGACAGCACCTGCCCCTGCATCATGACGCAGAATTTCTGTGAGAAGTTCTGCCAGTGCAACCCGGACTGTAAGAGTTCTCTGCTTTCCCCGGTAGTCCTCCCAGACAGCCGGCCCTGGTGCAGCCCACCTTCCCCTCCAGCCTGTGGCCCTTGCTGCCTCGGGCCTTCTGATGTTCTCTCTGCTGTGTTTTAAGCATTTTACAGAGGAAACAAGTACTTAAGATCTGGAAAAGTCATTTTTTAAAAATCTGTAGGTGTTTGATTCTAAAAGCAGCAATTACACAGGAACAGAAATGTTCCCATCTTTACCTTTCAGGGAAGAAATAAACCTGGGAATCGTTTTCCTTCTGGTGCAGTCAGTGCCTCCCTTTCTAGGGTGTTGTGTCACGGCATACACCCAGTTACGAGTCTGTGTGTGGCTATTTTAGTTTACTACTTGGGAGTTTTAATATCTGTCCCGTCTGGATGTCAGCAGAAGTAGGACAGAAGCTAGACGTGCTTCTCCCTCGCTTCTTATCTCTCCGCGCCCTTCCCCGCTCAAGGCTGAGCAGTTTGATAACAGCCTCCAGAGCCTGCAGAACTTGGTGCCTGGGCAGATGTGCTGGAAATCCCTTCTAACCCATAGCAGATATCAATCTTAGCCACAGCGGAGGGACACTTGTGCTGGGGAGGGCAGTGGGTGGAGGAGGGTAGCTTAGAACGGATGCATTCTGTTCTCAAAATGATTCTTGTTTTGATGGTGATGATTTAGCAGTGAAAAGCACTGATTTCATTTTCTGTAGGCCACTCACCACCTCCCTTCCAAATTCCACCAACAAGGGGGAGGGAGAGCATTGCTGAGGAATCTCTAGGAAACACCTCTCCATAGGCAAACCTGCTTTTTTGATTCCCAGGCATGAATGTTGGAAGGCACTCCATGTTCTCTGGGAAGAAACTGGACTAGATGCTTATTGGCCAGAGAGTTTCTCCTCTATTTTGCTAACTTTCCCGGAACATATCACATTTACTTCCTTGCTGACCCTCGAGGCAGACCTGAGCCCCAGCATTAGCCTGCCCCGGTTCCTAACCCTCCCCTGTGTCCCCCCCCCACCCCGCCCAGGTCAGAATCGCTTCCCTGGCTGTCGCTGTAAGACCCAGTGCAACACCAAGCAGTGTCCCTGCTACCTGGCAGTGCGAGAGTGCGATCCCGACCTGTGCCTCACCTGTGGGGCCTCCGAGCACTGGGACTGCAAGGTGGTTTCCTGCAAAAACTGCAGCATCCAGCGAGGCCTCAAGAAGGTGAGGCTTTTTATGGGCCTGCAGGCTGCATGATGGACGGGGAAAGATGGACTTGGCCCCAGCGACCTCTTTCCGCCAGCCCCTTGGAGGGCTTCTACGTAAAAGGGCTCGGCAAATCCTAAGTTCTTGAATTTTGAAGTTGCCTGTCCTGGGGAGGAGTTAGAAGCGTGACCCCTGAACTGGCCAGCCTGAGAGGAGCAGAGAGGAGGGACACAGGACCCATCGAGGATGTTGTCTGTTTCTGCTTGACTCGCAGCAGTGAGTTGAGCTCCTCGAGACTCGGCTCCAGGAGGCCCCCGGGCCTAGAGGAGGAGGTGTTACATTTCCTTTTGCCACCTCCCTTCTTTGTTTTTCCTCTCCCCAGAACAGAATGGCTGAGACCTTTTTCTGTTTTCAGATCCTCTTAACAGTTGCTTGTTCTCTCCACCCTGCCCACCCCCCCGCACACGTGCACATCTAGCACACACCCCGCCTGCTCACACATGCCCTATAGTCTGAGGTTTGACTCCTCTTCCCCAGCACCTGCTGCTGGCCCCCTCAGATGTGGCCGGATGGGGCACCTTCATTAAGGAGTCTGTGCAAAAGAACGAATTCATTTCTGAATACTGTGGTGAGGTGAGTGCTATCAGTTTGGACCACATTCCTATCTGGGGAGATACTGATGAGAAACTCTGATTTTCTGTGGGCCAGACCTCTATGACTTAACTCTCTAAATAACTCAACTGAGTTCTTGTGTGGCCTCTTGGGGGATCCCACAGAAGTGTTTGCAATCCTGAGATAAACCACTCTTCTGAAATTCTTTGCTACACAAGGCGGGGGAAGGCAGGGAACTCTCTTCAGGCTTCATACTGGTCACAGTTGGTGGGGATTGGAATGAACTAACTTGAGCTCTGTCTCCTGTGATTCTCATCATGATACTTAGCAAGCACCCCCATGTGACACCGCCCCCGCCCAGCCCTTTCTGTGGGCAGGGGACTATGCCCTGAGTGGGCAGCCCGACCCCCGGTTTGTTCCTTGTCTGTCTCTGCAGCTGATCTCTCAGGATGAGGCTGATCGAAGGGGGAAGGTCTATGACAAATACATGTCCAGCTTCCTCTTCAACCTCAACAATGGTATGGAGTCTCTTCCTCTTGCCCCAGGGTGGTCTCGGGTGGGTCTTTCTACCAGATTGCCCTTACGATAGCCCCCCGTTCAGATCAGCTGTGATTTCTCCAGCAGGTGCACAGAGCGAGGTGGGGAGGTTGAACTTCAAGACGCCATGAGTCTCGGTTCACTTGCTTTGGGAGAACCCCCATTTCTGGGATGTGTTTTAATTGGAGCCCTGAGCACTTCCACCTCAGAAATCTCCCCACCCAGTAGTTGGGAAGAGGAGATCCATAATTCTAGCAAAATGGGGGGATCCAAAGCGAGCACACTCACATGAGGCCATATTCTTATGCTGTGTGCTGCTGGCCTTCAGAATTCCCGCTGGATTATTTCTGTTGCATTTAATTGATTTTGAAATCAGGTTCAAGAAGCTGTGGATTTGTCTGGTGAGCTCATGGTCTTTCTTTGTATAGATTTTGTAGTAGATGCTACCCGGAAAGGAAACAAAATTCGATTTGCAAACCATTCAGTGAACCCCAACTGTTATGCCAAAGGTGAGCTCTCAGTAGTGTGGGAGGGAGGGTGGATGATGGATGCTTTATTTACTATGATTTCTATCCATTAGGTAACTTTTTTTATTGCTGAGTTATTTTTTGTCCAAAGACAGTCATGATTTAACATCTGGTATCATTTTGAGTCTTTGTTTTGTAATTGGCTTTCTTCACTGAATACATTATAACCATTTTCCCACAAACAAGAATCTCTTAAAGATAATACTCTTCCTATATCACCAGTCAGAACAACAGCTCTAAAAGCACAGAGGCAACAGTCATCACCGACTGCTTTTTAATTCCACTTCATTTATGTTTTCAATGGGAATTGGGAGAAAATCAGCCCAGCACCACCCATCATTGGCATGGAGCTGAGCAGGAACCTAGCCTTAGCTTTGTCCTGTCCGCAGTGGTCATGGTGAATGGGGATCATCGCATTGGGATCTTTGCTAAAAGGGCAATTCAAGCTGGTGAAGAGCTCTTCTTTGATTACAGGTGAGGGGGCCAGAAATGGTTGGGAGGTGGTTCCAGGGACAGAAGGGTGGCTGTTAGAATTGATTTGGGGGCTTACGGTGGGTGATATGGAGGAAGCAGACAGTGGCCAAGTCTTGGTGGTCATGTCTTTCTCTTTGTTCTGCTCTCGGGTGCCTTGCATCAGAAGTGGGAGCAATTGTAAACCGCTCTGAGGGAGGGGGAGAGGGAGCAGAACGGAGGGGAGTCTACCTGTTCGCTCACAAAAGCCTTGATAGTAACCTGGTTCCTCCTGCTCCGGGACAGGTACAGCCAAGCTGATGCTCTCAAGTACGTGGGCATTGAGAGGGAGACTGATGTCCTTTAGCCCTCCTGGGCCCCACGCCAGCGCCTATGGTAGCAGCACTGTCTTTGCTTCATGCACACACCACCGCTGCTCGAGTTTCCTGCACTACGTGTCTCCCACACCGAGAATCCCCCCACCCATTCCCTCTGCAGTGAGGCCTTGGCTGTGTCCAGTGGGAACAAGCTGTCTCAGTGAGAGGGGAGACAGAGGCAGCTAGGGCTTGGGCCCCCAGAAGAGAGAGTTGCAGAAGTGCGAGACTGAGTCTTAGGCCTCAGAGGAAGAGAGCACAGGCTGGGGGTGGGTGACTCAGCGTGGTTTCTTGTCTGCCATGTAGGCTGTGAGCCTCGGCAGTCAACCTGGGCAGTTCCTCACAAGCATTGTCCTGTAATTCTAACTTTCCAAGTCAAGGGTCCTTGTGTAATTTGGTCGCCGGCACCTCTCTCTGGTCACGGGACCTGGAGAGGACTGGCTAAATGAAGTTTAGTACCTGGAACTTACGAGTGGCCTGTGTCAAAGGCAAGCCTGGCGGTGGTACAGACTGACTTCAGAGGGGGAGACAGTCACCTAAACTACCTCTTCCCTCCTGGCAGGGTTCAAATTCAGAGTGTGGGTTCTAAGTACAGGTCTTCATCACTGGGAGAAGGAGAGCTAAGTGCCATTCTTCCATAGAGAGCCAGAGCCATCCTGATGACCGTAGTTAAACTGCTAAGCTTGGGGCCCTATAGGCTCTGAGAAGCCTTCTCCATACTCTAGAGATGGGTGGATACGTTTTCAGATTCCTGAAAGCAGGTGCCAGTGTGCAGCCGGCTGCCTCCAGAGCTGCGGCTTGGTGACTGCAGGCGGGCGGCGGCGTGCTGCTCCTGAAGAGGCACGGGGGGTGTGCAGGGCTGGGTGTGAGCACTCTAGTTCCAGGCTGTGGAGTTGTTTTCAGGCCTCTCATTCCTGTTAGAGCCCACGCCCACAGGGCCTCTGTTGCTTCTCTCTTCTGGGCAGATGGGCGAAGGCCTGGGCTGGAAAGGGGGAGGTTGTGAAGGTGATTTATTTTCCTGTCTGATGCACCTGCTGTTGGAAAGGGTGAGTTGACAGTTTGGAAGTGGGTGAGGGGCTCCCAAGTTCCATGTGTTTAGGACACCATCGCGCTCGCCATGCACACTGGCGGGGGTTATTTGAAGTATTAAGAAGTAGCAGGCCAACCCCCGTGCCTGTCCATGCTGCCATTCTCTCTGGGAGTCATGAAGAGCCAAGCACTTTATTTCTTTGAGGAGGTCTGCAGATTGAGGTGGAGTTGAGCTGAGGTCTCTGGGGCCCCTGCCCAGATCCCATTCCTAAGGGGAGGGGAAGGCCAGGGATTGGAAGATTCCCCTCCAGTTCCGTCTCAGCTCCTGGAGGAGTATGGAGGAGCCTTCTTGCCACACACGATGTAAATGAGCATGGGGCTGGCTTGGGGAGCTGCCCCTGTGTCTGTGGCTGCCGTGCTGAGCTGCTGGGGAATAAGGGGCATTGTGCTGGGTAAAAGGATGTGCGCAGGGACAGGCTGGCCCAGGGAATACTGGAGTAGGGAGCTGGTTTCTCTCCTCTAGGGAACCCAAGCCTTTCTTTTCTAGTCTATACTGACCACTCCCTTCCTCCAACCCCACTGTCTGTCCCATGAAGCAAGGAGTGGGGTTCCCTCTGGCCAGACTGTCATATAGGGATTTTGGTGGGATGTGCACACACACTCACATGCCCTCACACACCACACTTGTGGGCACACGTACACTCAGCCCTCAGCACACGCCCAGCCGGCTCCTGACGGAGGCCTCTTCCCACCTGACTGACCAGCCCTGCCATGATTCTGAAATCTCCGGAAGCAGCGGTTTGTGTTCGTTGTACTGGAGACACTCTCTAGCTGACTGTGGGCTCCGGAGTCCTCGTAAAGGACAGGGAAAAACCAGAGACAAATGAAGGAGGAGGAGTTAGGTCTGTCTGAGATGGGAGCTGGCTGTGGGGAGAGATGGGCAGCAAGTGACATCCAGCCATTGAGAGGCAAGACCAACCCCCGTCTTCCCTCAGTGTGCAGAATCCCTTCCTTGCCAGTTTCAGACCACTGGGACTCCTGTTCCACCAGCATTCCCATCCTCTTCCCCTCGCTGCCCCCCACCCCCACACCTTAAATGACGGGTCTCAACCCCTCCCCCCAGACCATGGAATGACGGATGGAGCAAGGTGGTGGGGACTGGGGGAGCCTGGTATATGTGCGGCTTTATTGCCAGTGAATCTCACGCACTTTAAAGTCCTGTGGCTTGTGACCTCTTATCTGAATAAAGTGGTAGGATCCATTTTGGCAAGTTGTGTATTGTGTACTTTGGGGCTGGAAGAATCAAGGGACACCAGTACGGGGGGAGCTCGGACTGAAGTGTTAGCATTCTAACGCCCACTTTCCACTGAGGTCTGGGGTTGGGGGGGGCGAGGGGGTTGGCAAGAGACAGTCAGGCTCCTGGTCAGTGATGCGAGGATCCAGAGGGCTCTTCGTAGAAATTCCTGAGCCCTCAGAAGAGGTCCCTTAAAAGCATCCCGCTTAACCCCTCGCCATGACGCCAGCTACCACGCACAGACTGGGGCTCTGCCACTCTGCTTTATTAGGACGGCTCTGGCTCTGAGCGCACGGCTTGAGAGTGGAGACTGGGTCGGGCTGGGTGAGTGGCCAGCAGACCTCACAAGAC
Source organism: Lutra lutra (assembly GCF_902655055.1). Lineage (NCBI taxonomy): Eukaryota > Metazoa > Chordata > Mammalia > Carnivora > Mustelidae > Lutra > Lutra lutra. The sequence continues at coordinate 19,819,303 of NC_062293.1, forward strand.
TTCCAACACGGGAGAAGCAAAAACTACAGACCGTGGGCACAGCACAGGACAGTCGATTGATTTTTCTTTTATATATAAACTGATAATTAAAAAATTAGAGTAATATATAGAGTTTCTCTGGAGAGAGACTTTGCAACAAAAAATATATATAAAGAATATGACCTCCTGGGCAAACAAAGCAGCATCTCTGAGCGGAGGAAAGAAGACTCCTCATGCACTGGAGAGGGGGCCAAGCCTTTGGACAGGCACCAAGGCTATTGCATATCTTGGGAGAGGGAGGAAGAACAGAGGGCTGGCTAGTCGGTGTGTCTGCATTTTTCTCTCTACATTGCAAGTTTTTTTTATGGCTTTGGCTAAAGCATGTGAAGCAGCGGAGGTACTAAGGTGCTAAAAGCCAGGCCTCTCGGTCTCTGTACAAAACAAAAACGAGAAGGTGGGGAACAGCAACAAAGTCTTCCCTAACCCCCAACTGAGTGGAAGCAGATGGAAGATGTTCTGCGGGGCAGGGGGGAGGCTAGGGGATATGATTTAGCAGCCTCCTCCCCCCATACCCTGTGCATCCCGGCAATCCCACACATCTGTCCCTGCTGAGACTGAATATTGGAAGGGAAGCGGTTAATCTCCCCTGCACTCTGTTGTTAATCCCTGCAGCAGCTGGGACAGGGATGGCAGAGGGGGCCTGTCTCAATCCCATGGAGCTTCTCCTTTGGGGCAGGCAAACAACCAGGAGCCTGGGGAAATGGGGACGGGGAGGGCATTGGTTTAGGCAGTGAGGCTGGCCACTCCCTTTGGTCCCATCTGTAGCTCGGCCTACCAGACTTGGCAGGAGGGGCCTCCTCTGCGTGAGCGGAACCAGCTAAGAGGAGCCAAATGTCCCTGACAGGGTGGGGAGAGGTGGGAATTGGGGGATTCAGAGGAGATGGACTTGGTCCCTAGAGCCCTTCTCCTGATTCACTCAGACCTGGACTCCTCCAGGATCTGGGGGAGATTTTGGTCCCGGGGACCAGGGGCTGGGGCTGGAGCTGGGGCTGGGGTTGGGGCTGGGGCTGGGGCTGGGGCTGGGGCTGGGGTGGAAGCTGCCGTAGGGGCTGGGACCGGGGCAGCGCCTGAAGCAGGGAGGGGAGGTTTGCTGCCAGGGTGGTAATCATGGGTGGCCTTGGGCTCATTGGTGTGGTAGGAGCCCTTGTAGCGATGATTTTGCAGATAGAAGAGCACCAACATCCCCACCAGCCCCAGCAGCAGGAAGGCCACCAAAACTGCAAGGGAAAAAAGAGTTCAGGGCCGATCTTGGGGGTTTCTCCGCAGACACACATGGATGCTTTTGGCCAAAAGGGTACGTGCGTGGCCATCCGCAGTTCGTGCGTGTCAAGCCAGTCCCAAGTGTCCTGCAGGTCTGAATTCCGGGCTCACCCCGCTGCTGTCTTTGGTTTCCCGTATTCTCTTTCCACACCCCTGGGCTTACCCCAGTTTCTCACCTCTCTAGAAACTGCTGCACCCTCTTTCTCCTCATCCCTTTGCTAGAGCCCCATGTTAATAGTTCAGTTCAGAGTCCGTGGTGTCCTCAGACACGGAGGACTCGGCAGCTTACGGCTCTGCTGTCGTCCACACAGCCTGGCTCATCCGTGTGTGTGCCCCCTCGCCTTATGCCTTCGCCGCCCTCAGCCCGGGGGTCCGGGACAGGGAGGGGATGCCCACAGAGGGTGGAATGAGGTCAAGGTAGTGCTCTTGTTACTTACAGCCGAGAAGTATGGCAACCCATCCCTCATCGTGGTAGTACGGGAAGTCTGGAGGGGAAAGGCACCGGTGAGGCGAAGCCTCCTCCGTGTTAAGAACTGCTGCCCTTCCCTGTCGACCCTCCCTCCTCTGTGTGTCCCCCAGACCCACCTGGGGGCAGATACCAGGGGTCCAGCTCGGGCGGCACCTCTGCGACAAGGCGCGGCATGGCTCCGCAGTTAGATTCGGACAGCTCCCCCTGAACGCGGAGGGCCTCGGCCAGCTCCGCTGTCATGGGCCGAGGGGCCCTGAAGTGGGTCTTGAGGGGAGCCACGTTGTTGAATCGAACGCCAGACAGGCACCCCGAAAACCCCGGGGTGTTGTAGCGCTGGATCTCTGGGTCGATGACGCCGGTCTCTGAGGGAGAGGCAGGCCCAGAGGGAGAGGGGCTGGGCCCCCCCAGCCTTGCCCCACTCACTACCAGCGGGTTTCCGGCCCCTCCTTACTGCTGCCTTTGCAGCCACCCTGGATCCCTCATCCTCTGGGGCTCCCTCGCGCCTCCACCCCCATGCTCCTTGCCCCAAACACACTGGCACCCTCAGCTCACCCATAACACGCCCCAAATACAAGGCCTTGGGTGAGTCCAGCTGGCTGTCCACCAACAGCGAGAACTTCTGCTCCGTCAGTGGGAAGTAGTCCACCTGAGGGGCAGGGGAGAGGCGCGGAGGGAGGGAGAACCAGAGGCTGACCAAACCAGGCCCACGAGGGGACTCCCGTGCTGCTGGGGAGCCCTCGCTCAGCCGCAGGTGGACAGCCACCCACTGAAGGATTCACTGTGAACAACCCGGCAGCCTCGTTCTGAGCCCCGTCGTGGCAGCTGCTGGTGGCCTGCCTCGGTGGGGAACCCCGAGACGCCCCGAGCCCGTTCACTGCCTACGGAACAGACATGAGAATATCCACCTCCCCAGATGACCTCCCAGAGCAACACGCAAGACCCCTGAGACTCCTCTGTAAACTGGGATGCACTTTCCCTGTGCTATTGGACACGTCCCTGGGGCCACTGCCTGGGTGCGTCCTGAGGGGGTCCCTGTCCCTCCGCGCACCTGGATGAAGAGGTTTCGGTAGAGCGGGGTGATGTTGACGCTGTGTGGCTGCCGTCCGTGGACCGGCCTCGTGGTCAGCTGGTATACGTAGGGGCTGGTGCCCAGCTGGTACCGCAGCTGCAGGGTCCCTGCGGGATGGGGGTGGGGCAGGGGGAGAAAGGGCGTGTCCACTCAGTACCCCACAGCCCCCTCTTTGGAGAGCTCCGGGTCGGGATGGGGGTTGTCCCAGTGGATAGCAGTGCGACAGTGAAGGGCGTCCTGCAGGAAGCTGGGGGCTGGGGGCCCTGTGGGACCTTACCATCTTACTGATGAGCACGGCCATGTAGTCACGCACGAAGGAGCTGACATAGAGCAGGACCGCAGGGCGGAGTCCGTGCTGAAGCTGAAGGACACCTCCTCTCAGTGACATTGTAGACTGGCCCTCGGTACCGGGCACCGGCCGGCCGGGCCGGGGGTACTCAGGCAGACGGTACCCGGGCCCGTGGTAGCCGGGCACGTAGCCAGGAGTGTCATAGCCAGGGACATAGAACCCCGCTCATAGCCCGGCACCGGGCGGCTCAGCATGTGTGAGAACTCCCGGGCTGCCGAGCGCAGAGCAGACTGCAGGTTGTAGCGCATCCAGGTGCCGGGCTCGAAGAATCCGCCGATATCTGAGGGCACATGGAGGGGGATCAGTGCTGCTGCTCCTGGCTTCAGACATTGTAGGTCACCCACCCACCCATGCACCCTGGACCTCAGCCTCACGTCCTGCCACTATCACAGCCTGCCTTCACTCACTGTCAGGTCCCCTGGAGCCTCTAGGTCCCAGAATGGAGTCTTAAAACCATGAGAAATGGAAAAGATCATCCAATACGACCTGTGCCTTTTACAGATGGGGGAAACTGAGTCTCAGGAAGTGGCTAGTGACTTCCATAAGGATATGCCATATGCAGAGAGCCACGATTAGAATCGAGGTACCATGGGGATGCCTGGGTGGCTCAGTCAATTAAGCGTCTGCTTTGGGCTCGGGTCATGCTCCCAGGGTCCTGAGATCGAGCCTGTGTCGGGCTCCCTGCTCAGGAGGGAGTCTGTTTCTCCCTCTGTCCCTCCCCCTGCTCGTGCTCCCTCTCTCTCGCAAATAAATAAATAGAATCTAAAAAAAAAAAAAAAAAAAAAAAAAAGAATCGAAGTCTCACGATCCTCTCTGGTACACTCTCCACTACTCACCCCCAAACCAAGACCCAAGGTCCTCTGCTGGTCCCTGAGTCCCTGCAAGTCCCTGCTCCGGGAGACTTCTCCCACCGTGAACGCTCCTGCACGGGCGTCCTCCTAGACCAGCCTTAGGAAGGATGTGGTCTGGGGCACGTGCCAGAATCTTGCTAAGGTGAATGTCCAGGGCTTGCCTTAACCAGGAACCAGGCTGTAGACACTGTTTAGGAGCTCAGCGATTATCAACTAGGAAATGGCATGGGAGCGCACTGCACCACCTGAGCTGGGAATGCTTGCAGGGGTGGGGGGGAGCCTGTGATATCTTGGTGACAGTGGGAAGATGGGGAAGTTATCTGGCGGTTGCTTTTGAGTTCTTTCAGTAACAGCCCGCTGCATCATCCCCTCCTCGCGCCTCTTTATGGCTTGGAGTCGCCCATCACCTTCAGCAGTCCTGGCTCAGAGGCGGTCCCAGCTCAGAGCTCAGGAAGCCAGGGACAACTCTAGTTTTCCCTGGTGCTGACCCTGCACCCACCATCCTTCCCTTGCCCTTCCAATACCCCTCTGCGCTCTGTGGCTCCTGGGTCTCCCATAAACGGCTGCACTAACCGTGGTTGCAGTATGGCCCATCAAATGCTGTGAGGTCACAGTCACACGTGTAGTAGCTGTAGCGCTCCACACAGCGGCCTCCGTGGAAACAGGGGAACCGGGGGTGGGCGCAATGGCCTGTGCAGTTGGGTGAGGTACCCTCCGAGGCATTGGCACGGCCCTCCAGGTTCAGAGTTACTCCATTCAGACGCATCGCCCTCAGGCAACCCACGAAGGGACGCCTCTTTAGCTCTGCAGATCCTGGGAAGGGCGGGCAGGTCAAGAAATGGGTGTAGAGCCAGAGGCAGGGGTAAGTATTGGGGCTGGGAAGGGAGCCAAGGGGGGTGAGAACATGGAATAAAATCCATGGCCTAGATAGGAGAGGTGAGCTCTTGGCCCACTCCGCAGCAGAGGGCGTCGGGACCTCAGACACAGGGCTCCTGGAAGCAAGGAGAGCTTCGGTGAGAGGGTGGGAAGGGGCAGGAGGCCTCAGACCTGGCGCAGGGCTGCAGCTCACCGACGTAAAGGGGCTGGTCGTACTCCAGCCAGATGTAGGTCTGCAGGGGCATGGGCCGCAGCACCCAGGGCCGGTGGTCCACACGGAGCCGGGCCTGCTTCACGTTGATTTCCGCCCGGACCAGGTGCCACTCATCGTCATTGAATTCAAACTCATCCGAGTGTACTGTCAGGTTCTCATCCCCATTCCCCACATCGAAGGCAAAGACCACGTCCCGGGAGGCTGGACAACGCAGGGGGTGGGGAGAAAGGACTCAGACCCCACTGGTTCCTCACTCCATACAACCTCTCCTCCTCACTCCTCGGAGTTCCTTGAACGTCCCTCTAGTTCTCCTCAGCCTGGGACAAAACCCATAAACTCCTTAAAACCTTACACTCCTGGTCTCTCCCAAATTTGCAGATCCCCGGAGCCAGCCTCCCAGTCCCACTGCTGAGGTTAGAAGTGTAACTGGTCAGGCAGAAAACACCTCAGGAGTCCAAGTACCTTCTTGAAGGTGAGGGGCCTGAGGCCCAGATTGCTGAAGTGAGTGCCCAAGTTCACAAAGCTGCTACCAAGACAGACCCGGCTCTAGAACCTACCGTTCTCTAAAGCCCTTTCCGTGCTGGCGCCTGCCTTTGCCCCTTCCCCCAGCCTCTGCCTACCCCACCTCCCTCCAGAGATCTCCGTCCAGCCCATGTCCCTCCCAGCGTCTGCCTGCTCACTGTTGAGTTCCACCCTCACGTAAGGCCGGCGCCACTGGCAGTAAGGGCCCCCCATATTCTCTAGGAAGACTCCCGAGGGAGCCGAGGTCCTGAAGTAGAAGGAGACATCAAGGCTGTGGTTGGCACGGATCGGGGGGAAACGCAGGGCAGCCCCAGTGTGGAAGGAGATGGTGTTCCAGGAATTTCCTGCAAAACCAGGAGGAAAGCCTGATCAGGGAGGTCAGAGGGTAGAGAAATAAGGGAGCCCCCCGGTGGGGTGGGGAAAGATGGGGCAAGGAGAACGGTTAGGGGGAACCGAGGGGAGAAGAAGGGGGTCTAATGAAGAGAATGAGCAGCAGGGGAACCACACAGAAGGGGTCCCATCCCGGCAGGAGCTGGGTGTCTGGCAGGATGTCCTAGAGACCTGCAGTGGGTCAGGTGGTCTAAATTTTGGAAACTGGAGAGCCAACCCTGGGGAGGGCACACAAAAGGGTTCTGCCACTCACGATCGCCATAGCAGCGCAGAGGCCTCAGGAAGAACTGGGCCTCAGAATTGGAGCGGTTCGTGTCCCCCACCACCACCTGAGTGACGGGCAAATGGTCCACAAAGGTCAGCAGTCCCTTGTCGGTTCTCCTGTGGGGGCAGGACGCAGCGGTTCAGCCCCTGCTGCTCCGCTGCCCCTGGAATCCTGAGTGCCCTGGCCCTCAGCCCCTCACCACTGGGGCTGGTCGGCATCACAGTTACAGTGCAGAGCGGGGTCCACGCAGCTCCGGTCCAGACCACAGGCACAGCGCTGGATCCCGGGCTGCGAGCCTCCCCAGTAGAAGTGCTGCTCCTCATTTCGCCCAATCCAGAAGCTGTAGGGGTAGCCTCCTGGGGAAGATGTGGGGGCCATTGGCAGGCCCCATCCCTCCATTAGCCCGTGGGCTCCTCTCTCCTCTTTCCAACCAGCCCAGATCCTTGCTCGAGTGTTCAAGAACTCCAGCTGACCTCTCTGGTTCCCTCCTCCCAGCCCCACCCCCGTTCCCCCTCCCAACCAGGGCTCTCCTCCAGCTCTGCACCCCGCCCACGGCAGCCCAGGCCCTCACCAGCAGTGTTGAGCAGCCGGGAATTGTAGCAGGAGAACTCGATCCACTGTTCGCAGTGCTGGGAAGCATTGGCCAGGGCACTGACTTCCTCCCAGGAGGCATTCCAGTACTGGATGGCCCCCAGGAACGGCCCGCTCCATGCTAGAACCTGTCACCCGAGTTGTCCACAGCCTGTCATGCCGCACAACTGTCCATGCCCGGTTCTCTGGGGGAGTGGAAGAGACAGAGTTTTGGCTCGAGATGGCCATTCTCTACCCATCTCCCTGCTGATGTCCACCACCGCTGCTGCTCCTCAGAGCCAATAAGTTGGCCAAGCAGCTCCGTTCCAGCCTAGCTCTGGGCCCTCGACATTGTTGAGGCTAGATGTGATGGCTGGACTGGATCAGGAAGCTAGAATTTATCTGCAAGGCTAGATTACAAATTCCTGAGTGTCCCCTTTCCCCTCTGCCATCCTTTACCCCCCCCACCCACAGTTCAGTCTTGCTAGCCCCTGCCCCCCCTTAACCCCTGTTTCCCCAACACCCCCTCACAGCCTTGTCACCTGCCCCTTCACCACCCATCAGAGTCACTTACCTCGGATATCGCAGTACACTACAAATGGCTTCAGAGGGCCACTGCCATCAGGATCAATGGTGAAGTTTCCAGAAGTTTTCCCACTAAGCCGATAAGCCTCACAAGATTCCTTATACAGAGCTGGTAGGTTGTGGGGTGGAGAAAGCAGTTATGGGGTCAGAGGGCGAGGAGGGCCAGTCCTACCGGCTCCAGCAGCCTCATGATCCCCAGCAACCTCCTGGCCTCCCTGTCCCTGAGCGACCCCCTCCCCCATTCGGCTTACGTTGGTGACAGGTCTCCCCCTTGTAGCCTGTCAGTTCACAGTAGCAGATGAAATCATCCCAGGACTGGTAGCAGCGTCCATCATGCTCACACATGTTAGGGCTACACCTAGAGAAGAGGGTCAGCACCAAGGGAAGGCGCCTTACTGTGAGCGAGAGCGTGAGTGTGGGGTCTGATCCCTACAGGCTTCACTTCCGGCTCCTGAGAGCACCAGGACCCCGAGGAACAAGCCAGGTATATGCCTAAGTGCTGGCACATTAAGGCAGGCCTCAGGGCTCAAGGACTACTGTGTACCCACCCCCTCCCTCTTCTCCCCCACAGAAGAAAACCCTCTAGGACCAAGAGCAGAGGCTTCGTTTCCATTCTGCGCATGTGTCGCTTTAATGGAAGAGCTAGGTAAAGAAGGACAAGAGGGTGAGATGAGAGGCCAAGGAGAAATCATCTCCAGGTGGGACACGGAGGAGCTGGGAGCGGGAGGGGGGAGATTATTGAGAAAGGCCAATCTCATCAGGAGACCACCGAAGAGGGCTTTGGAGGGGTCACCTCTTGCAGGGAGAGGGGCTTCCGGATACCTATCAGTGATGCCACATGTGTCAAAGAGGACCTCAGCATAGTATCCCAGCCGCCGGCCCTCCACCAGAGTCAGGTTGACCAGCTGACCGTCCACCTTGAGCAGCTCCATGCAGCCATGGAACGCCGTCTGGTTGGAGTGGCAGCCCGATCGACTGGCTGGTTTGGGACAACCTGGAGCAACCACCCCTGTGAGGCCCTCCCCAGGGGAGACCCCAGAGACCCTCCCCCAGGGAGATGCCAAAGGAAAGCCAGACATGAAGGAAGGAAGGGGGCCAAGAGACCATGGCAGTGACTTTCCAGTCCCCAAGGCTCCAGAGAGGAGACGGGGATTTATCCCTACCAAACTCTCCAGGCAGCGCCATCTGAGGAGGAGTTTGGTGGTGCCTTCCCACCCAGAGACAGGGGTCTGGCCGGGTTGGCTCCCACTTACCCCCAAAGAAGTATGAGGTGCCGGTGCGGATCAGCAGTGGGTACGAGACCCTGACCTCTGCCCCCTCCACATCATCGATGCTGATGACGGCATGGTTCTCCTGGGCCGCAAAATTCACCTCGTGCCAAAAGCCATCGTTCAGGCGGTACCCTGGGCAGGAGGAAAGGATGGAGTGAGCGTGTGGGAAGCACCACATTCTGAGAGAAGGGTGTCTGGAGCCCGGAGGCAGCGACCTCATTCAGTCCTATGTGCCCTCCATTACACTATATATATGTGTGTGTGTGTGTATGATATACAATATACAAACACATCACACATTAAACATATAAATAGTATATAAAACATGGGGCGCCTGGGTGGCTCAGTGGGTTAAGCTTCTGCCTTCGGCTCAGGTCCTCATCTCAGGGTCCTGGGATCGACCCCTGCATCGGGCTCTCTGCTCAGCGGGGAGCCTGCTCCCCCCCACCCCTGCCGCCTGCCTATCTGCCTACTTGTGATCTCTCTCTGTGTGTCAAATAGATAAATAAAATATTTTTTAAATAAATAAATAAATAAATAAATAAATGGTGTATAATATATATTAAAGATTTATTTATTTGAGAGAGACAGAGGAGAGTGGACAGTGCCTGTGGGGGAGGGTGGGGTCCAGAGGGAGAGAGAAAGAATCTCAAGCTGACTCCCCGCTGAGCATGAAGTTCAACAAGGGACTCATCACCCTGGGATAAAGACTTGAGCCCAAATCAAGGGTCAGATGCCTAACTGAACTGACTGAGCACCCCAGGCACCACCCCCGCCATTACACTGCTCCCACTGCGTGCTGACATCTTTTTTTTTTTTTTTAAAGATTTATTTATTTATTTGACAGAGAGAGATCACAAGCAGGCAGAGAGGCAGGCAGAGAGACAGGAGGAAGCAGGCTCCCTGCTGAGCAGAGAGCCCGATGCGGGACTCGATTCCAGGACTCTCAGATCATGACCTGAGCCGAAGGCAGCGGCTTAACCCACTGAGCCATCCAGGCGCCCCGCGTGCTGACATCTTTGACTGTCTTCCCTGACCCTAGCAGCTGAGGCAGAGTCTGCAAAGCCACAAGCAAGTAACACTTCTGGAGCCCCCTGGAGCTAGAGTGTACCAGGACTCTGGGCCTTCCTGCCGCTCCCAGCACCCTTAGACCCTCAGCTCTGACCCTGAGCCTCTGGCCACTCCCTGCTTTTCCCAGCCGATCCCCCCCCCCCCCCCCCCCCCCCGTGCTCACGCCCCGCCCCGCCCTCGCCCCTCTCCTCAGTGCTGGCCCACACCGGCTCCTCCTGGGGTCTCCTCCTCCCCTACCCACCCCCCACCCCCAGCAACTTTCCACCCCTCACCAGCAGCGAACTGAAGCTTTTTTCGGCCAGTCTGCGCGATGGACACGTTGACCTGCCCTTCACTGAGCATCAGCTCCACGTGGCCCAGCCCGTCCCCCAGGCGGGAGAAAAGCAGCAGCCCCGTGAGATCCCAGGTGCGGAAGCGGAAGGAGACCGCGAAGCGGCCTCGGCGCGGGAAGCCAGGCACCTGCACGAAGTTGTGAGGCCCTCCGAAGTTGACCGGGTGAGGAACCGGGTCCAGGCAACGGAAGGCCACCTTACCCTGAGGATGAAGGTGAGGCTCCATCAGCACCCAAGAGAATGAAGCCGCCTGCCTCCCTGGGGAATTCAGTTTCCATAGTGGTCTCGGACCTTCCTCCCCACACTGCCTCAGAGTGTGTGCGGGGGAGACCTCCCATTCTGACCATTCCCACCCCCCACAACCATAACCAGCTGTGGAGGGGGTCTCCAACCAAGCGGCCCTGGGGGACTCTCTGCTGGCTGTGACTTCTTTACACCATCTCCATGGGCCGCCGCTCCCTCCTTCCCTTCCTCCCAGCCTGGAGAGGCAACTTCCGCCTGGCTTCCTGGCAGGCACTAGAACACTCGCTGCTGAGCTGGGGTGGGGTGGGGTGGCGGACGGGGACCACACCAAAACAGACCTGGGTTCAAGATCGGACTCAACCACCGTACAACTCGGTGATCCCTGGCCAAGCCACTCCCGGTCTCTGCATCTTATTTTCCTCAAACATTAATTGAGGATGTGGTTAGACCAGACCACAGCTTCTCAGCTGGGGGTTAGGGAGGGGTGGCCTTTGCACCTCCTGTGAGTCTGTGATGGTGCCCTCCACCCACTTGAGCATTTGGCTGGGGAGAGAGGAATCCTCAGCTTTTATCTGATTCTCTTTGCTTTCCGAGCAGCTCTGATGTCCCGCCCTCCCTGAATGCCCTGCCCACTGGCCTCGAAGGTGATCCTCGAATGGCGCCGCACAGCCAGGTCTGCGATGTTGACTCGGTTGAAGATTATGTTTTCTATGCAGCCTCGGAAATTATGCCGATAAGCGAGGTTCTTCTGCGCAGCGCCCACCAGACCCCCAATGTACATCTGCGGGCGGGGCAAGGGGGTTAGGTTCCCTGGATGCCAGTACAAGCTCATGCTCCTCTCTCTCTCCTCCTCCCCAGGCTTTCCCAGGCTCCCAGCTTGGCTTTATATAAGACTTGAAATACACATTTCCCCAGCATCGCTATTCAAGCTGGAAGCTTGCTGGGCCTCCCAGGCTTGGGTGCTGGCCCTGACTCCACCACAGATTGGGTGCATGCCCTTGGGTAGGTCAATTAACATGTCTGGGATTCTTTATCTGCAGATCAGGGCCACAGAGTTGGGCAATTCAATGGGGCAATTTTCTCATCTCATCTGATCCCCAAAACCCAGATTTCCAGATCCCATGTCAGTTGTTTTGTGTGTGTGTGGGGGGGGGGTGCCCAGGAAATCTGCCTTCTAACAACACCAACAACCACAACAACCCAGGCCCGTGAACCACAAGTTTGCCAAGAGCTGCTAGGAGATTCAGGAACTGGAGAGCACTGTCCTCCCACGGACCCCCCAGCACCCCAACTCGACTAAATGAACCACTCTGCTCACCTCATTGTCCAAGTTCAGCCTCTCAAAGTCACCGTTGAGCACAAAGCGCTGTACATAGCCGTCCAGGGTGAGGTTTGCGTCCCGGCCAAATCGGTCCACCCGCACGTAATGCCAGTGCTGGTCGTTGAGGACACCACCAGCGCTCACAGTGGTGTGACCGGGCCTGGGCTGGATGGGGCTGCTGCCTGGGGGAACGGAGGAGCAGGGTCAGACCTACAACCTGGAGAGCCCCAGAGAGGCCTAGCCCCCAGGTGCAGCAGCATCCAGGAGCACAGAGAAGGGTTGGCACAGGGCCCAGGGCAGCCTGCTGGGGAGGAGGTATACAGAGATTGGATATCTTCAGCTTGGGATGGAGTGGTGCCCACTGGGGAGTATGTGACTGAGGGTATGTCGTTTAACCCCTCTGGGCCCCTGTTTTACAATAGCTGCTTCTACTTCATCCTATGGTTGTTATGAAAAGCTAATGAGATACAAAATAACAACTCTTTGGGCTTGTATGTGTATGTACACGTAATGTATATAAGGTTTCCACAATGAGGAAACAGACTGGAGAGGTTCCTTGTCCAAGGTCACACCACTGGTAGGTGGAGCTGAGACTGGCATCCAGATCTTCTGACTCGGAGTCCAGTGTTTTGTTAGCGCCAAACCGTGCACAGAAAACGCAAGCCGGTCCAAACAGTAAGGAATGGCAAGATCCGGAGTGGGTGCGGCTTCGCGGAGGCGGGGCCGCGAGGGGCGTGGCAGACAAGCCGCTGGGGTCTTACCCGCGACGGTGGAGCTCACCCAGGCTCATGTGCAGCAGCAAGTGCGCCCCCTGCAGCTCCAGTGTCACGTAGTCGCCCTGGACCCCCTCCGCATGCAGCAGGAGCCCGTCCTTCTCTTCCGTCTTGAAGCTGAAGGCGAACACGTCCCACAGACTCCGGCTGACCCCTCGCGGGAAGCGGTACGAGATGGCATCATCGCCGTCGAAATAGAGCACGTCGGACTCTGCGCGAAGGCCAGCAGGTGGGCCGAGGACACGGAAGACTGATTCCCGAGCCCTCCGCCCCCACCCCCACCCCCACGACTCCCGCAGTCTTACTGTAAGGGCAGCCGTAGAGGCCGAGCCTCAGGCCGATCTTGCCACGCGGGTTCCAAGCCAGGGGCACGATGCGGATATAGCGCGCGGTGAAGTGGTAGTGCAGGTCGTGGCGCACTATCGCCGACTCGTTCACGTTCCCGAAGAAGGTCTGAGGGGGAAGGGCAGAGGGGAGATCAGGTCCCCACCTTCTGCTTTATTTCTCCACAGCCTTCCAGCCCAGCCCGCAGTCGTCACACCCAGCCAATATCAGCTTCCAGAAAGCAGACTCTCCTTGATCTCCTTGGACCCTCGTGGCTTTAGAAAAACAGATGACCTAGCATAGCGTGTCCTCTCCCGCCATCCTATTATCTCCTCCGAGCTCAACTCGGATGTCACCTCATTCAAGAAGCTCTCCCAGATTTGACCCTAAAGTATGTGAAACCCTGTCATCTGAGAAAGTCTTGCACCCACGGTGAGTGGACCGTCCCTCTGGACTGAATCCCCACACGGGAAGCCGCTGTTCCTCACATGTGTCCCCATCTCCTCCTCCTTCATCTCCCCCAAGCCAGTGCCCAGAGCAGGTTGCAGAACTGAGGGGGTTCTCCAAGTGCATGCACAGGGGGCCCTGGAATACCGCATTGTGCCCTTGCTGGTAGAATGGTGTCCAGCTGTCCACTCGGTCCCCATAGAGCAGCATGTAGCGTGTGACCCAGTCCCACGAATTAAATGAGCCCTGGGTGGCCACAGCTCGGATCCGGTGCTTCTTCATTAAGTCAATCTGGAGCCAAGGATTCGGGTCCCCGGTTCGGGGAGACCATCCGCTTATGCCTATAGAAGAGGCAAGGGCTTTTACCCCTGGCTCTCCTGTTGTGCCTGGCCCTCCAGGGCCCCCACCACACCTTGGGGCGGCGCCTGGCTCACCGTGCAGCCGGGCAAATCTCGGCGCAGTGAAGAGCCCATAGTAGGAGGAGGCGCCCAGGGAGCGTGCGTACAGAGGCCCGACCAGCTCCTCATCACAGCCATCTGGGTTGGGGAAACAGACATTTTGGTCGCGGAGCCCCTCCCAGGTCCTTCCAAACACCAGGCACACTGAGCAACTGTAGCTCCTCCTTCTCTGTTCCCCAGCAGGCACCCCAGCACTAACTTAAGCCATCTACTCAACCTGGGCTACAGCAACAGCTGCACACTCAGGGGGGCTGCCTTCTTCTTCTGGGGGGACCCCTAAGCCGGATCTCCCCCAGGTCTGTGACTGCCCTCCTACCAGCTCAGGCTTAGTACTCCCCCAAACACAACCTTAGCATCTTTCAAAACCTGAGTCGGCCCAAGGCACCAATTCAGCCCCAGCCTTATCATGGATCCCACTCATCAGCACCCCCAACCCTCACCAACCCCAAATCCAGGCCTTGGTCCCAAACCCAGCCAGTCATACCAGCATCACCAGCTCCATGTCCAACCTTCGCAGCAATCAGAGACACCAACTCCTGCTTGGATCCCAGCCTTAAAATCCAGCCCCAGCCCCAAACCCTAGCCCCTGGACCAGCTCCAAGCCCAGCCCCACATCCTGGCAAAACCTTAACCCCAGCTGGGATCACCAGTACCACCCTTATCCCTAACCCTCAAGCCCAGGCACCAGCTCCCGCTTGGATCCTAGTCCCAAATCCCTCCCCGGAGCCGACTGATTTCTCCGCTCCTCGGAGCCCAGCACCGGCCCGGGAGCGCGCGCCAGCCTCGGAGCTGCATTGCGGAGCGCGGGGGAGAGGCAGAAAAGGATGGAAACGAGCAAGCGCGCGCCGGCCGGGGAAGGGACCCGCGACCACCTAGCCGCATTGCGGCTGGACCCGCCCTGCAGGCTTCGGACTCCCGGGTCCCACCCTGCTTGCACCTGAGCCCGGCACTCACAGTAGCCCCAGCCCCGGGCTCCCGAGACCGCGGCGAGCAGGATGCAGAGGAGCCGAGGACACATGGTGCAGGGCTGACGGGTCTCGGCGGCCGCCTCCCAGGGCCCGGCTCCGGCTAGGGCTCCAGGTCCACTTCGGGCTCCCAGTTCTCCTCCTGGGGTTCGCAGCGGATCGCTGTCTCTCTTCCTAACCCACCCCTCCCTCTATCCTCTCTCTCCCCCAACCCTTCTCCCTTCTCTCTCTCTCTCTCTGTCGTTCCAGGTTCTCTGCTGCTCTCTCTCTCCTTCCCACCCTCTCTCCTCTCACCTCCCCCTTCCCCAGCCTCTCTCTCCCGGCACGCGCAGCTTTCCCGGACCCCGCGCAAGCGCGCGCCTCAGCCCTGCTGCGAAAGGGCGGGGGTGGAGAGCCTCCAGCCGCCGGGAAATACCCTGAATAACCCGAGGCTGGCAGGGACTGTGGCCACAGGGGTGGGGGAAGGAAGATAATGCCAGTGGAGCGTCCCGAAAAATCCAAGAAAAGCGGGGGTTGGCTATCTGGAGATTGAGAGAAGAGTAAGTAAAAGAATCTAACATTTTCTGAAGGCAAATTATGCTTCAGGCACCTATCCTAGGCACCCTCATAACCCTGTGAATTCGACATTTTTACCTTACTCCACTTTGCAAATGAAAAACCTGAGGCTCAAAGAGGTAAACTTACTCGAGATCACACAGGTAGCTAGCAAATGATGATATTCCCAAACCCATTCTTTTTCTACTGGCAGGGTAAAGAAAGAGAGAAAAAAAAATTAGGGGGTGAAATGGGAAAGTCTGGTAAAGAGAGCCCACAGACCCTAATCCCCGCCGCCCTCTTGGTCCCTCTCCCCGCCCCTTCCTTCCTGTCCCACTAGTTTAACTTCTCTCCCCAGTGGCTATACCTCAGAAACCTGTGTAGCCAGAGATGGGGACGCAACCCGCAGAGCAGGTGGGAGTGGGGGCTGGGGGGAAGGGTCATAGAGAGGGAGGGTAAGGCAAAGGGATGGGATTCTCCACCTGGTAACAAGCTTCTGCCATGCTTTGACCTATCCAGGTTATCTGGAGCCATCTGGGACCTGGGACCTTCCAGATAGATGGGGCTGGTGATGTGAGGCTGAAGTTGGGGGATGGGACTGGGCTGAGGGGAAGGGTGAGCTGAACCTAGGGGTCTGACGTTGCAACAGGGACCAGGAAACCTGAGGCCCAACCCTTGAGATTCCCCCTGTCATGAGCAGTTCAGTGCACCTGTACTGGAGGTTAGAGGTGGGGCCGGCAGGGGAGAAAGGAAAAGACTTTGCGACCCTCTCCACACCATGCCTGGAGTCCAGGGAGGGACCAGCTCTGAGGCAAAGCCTGCATGTGGGTGTTCTTCCAGGAGAGGGCGCTGCAAACAGACCGGAACCTCCAGATTTATTGATAATAGAAACCCTGACCTAAGGAGAGCACAAATGCTTCACATCCATTATCTTCCTTATTTCAAACAACTTTGCCACTTGGGCTGGTCAGGATTTCTAATCTCCACATTGTATATTAGGCAACTGAGATCCAGAAAGTCAAGGTCATCCAGAAAGCTGGATGCAGAGACAGGAAGGGTTCAGTGGAAGCCAAGGCCTGTTGGAGGGTGTGTTAGGAAGAGTTCAGAGAACAGTTTGTATCTTCTCCCTCTGTACTGTTGTCACACAGCAGCCCCCAGCTTGGAAGGTATGTGTGGGAGGGGGAGGTGTGTGGGAAGATGTCTCATAAGGTCCCTCTCATTCTGACCTCCCAGGTCTCCTGGGGCCCCTACTCTGGGGAGGATGAGGAGGCATACTCTGCGGAACCATTGCCAGAGCTCTGCTACAAGGCGGATATCCAGGCCTTCAGTAGGGCCTTCCAACCCAGTGTCTCCCTGGTGGTGGCTGCACTGGGTCTGGCTGGCAATGGCCTGGTCTTGGCCACGCACCTGGCCGCCCGTCGGGCTGTCCGATCGCCCACCTCTGCCCACCTGCTCCAGCTGGCCCTGGCCGACCTTTTGCTGGCCCTAACCCTGCCCTTCGCTGCAGCAGGGGCTCTGCAGGGCTGGAGTCTGGGAAGTGCCACCTGCCGCGCCATCTCCGGCCTCTACTCAGCCTCCTTCCACGCCGGCTTCCTGTTCCTGGCCTGTATCAGCGCCGACCGCTACGTGGCCATCACGCGGGCTCTCCCCGCAGGACCGAGGCCCTCTGCTCCAGGCCGCGCGCACATGGTCTCAGCCATCGTGTGGCTGCTGTCGCTGCTCCTGGCGTTGCCTGCTCTCCTTTTCAGCCAGGACGGGCAGCGGGAAGGCCAACGGCGCTGCCGGCTCATCTTCCCCGAGGGTCTCACGCAGACGGTGAAGGGGGCAAGCGCCGTGGCGCAGGTGGTCCTGGGCTTCGCGCTGCCGCTGGGCGTCATGACCGCCTGCTACGCGCTCCTGGGCCGCACGCTGCTGGCCGCCAGGGGGCCGGAGCGCCGGCGTGCGCTGCGCGTCGTTGTGGCCCTGGTGGCGGCCTTCGTGGTGCTGCAGCTGCCCTACAGCCTCGCCCTGCTCCTCGATACGGCGGACCTGCTAGCTGCCCGCGAGCGGAGCTGCCCTGCCAGCAAGCGCAAGGACCTGGCGCTGCTGGTCACCGGAGGGCTGGCCCTGGCCCGCTGCGGCCTCAACCCCGTGCTCTACGCCTTTTTGGGCCTGCGCTTCCGCCAGGACCTGCGGAGGCTGCTGCGGGGTGGGAGCTGCAGCCCAGGGCCTCACCCCCGCGGCCGCTGCCCCCGCCGGCCCCGCCTCTCTTCCTGTTCGGCTCCCACTGAGACCCACAGTGTCTCCTCCTGGGGCGACTAGGTCTGCGAATCAAGGAGGGGAGGACGGGATTCCAGGGAGGGTAGTGGGAAAGGGGAGTGGCGGGGGGGGGGGGGTACTGAGACGGAGGTAGGGACCTAAAGGAATTGCTTCTGTACTTTGCCACATTAAATTGATAACATGGAAATGAGATGCAACCCAACAACTGTTACTATTTTTGAGTCACCGACTTGGAAGTGATTTGTAGCAGGGCAGAACTGGTGCGTTCCCCCTCCCCTTTCAACTCGCTTGGTTCCGAGTGGAAGGCGCTGAGAGTCTGGGTGGGGGTGTGCAGAGCTGCTGAGCCTGAAGCTCTAGGCACTGTCACTCCCTCCACCTTCACCTGGTCTCTTCGAATAAGATGTGAGGTGGGAAAGCTGCCAAGGGGGGGAGGGCTGGGGTTCCTCTTAAAGTAGCACAAGGAAGAGCTTTCTAACAACTACAGTGCTATCCAGTAATGGCTGCCTTAGCAAATACGGAGTTCCTGGCCTCCGGAATGTTCAGGGCAAGGCTGGTGGGGACTGTGCGTGCCTGTGCATGGTGTGGTGGTAGGTATTGACAATGCCCAGGAGATTCCAGTTTTGGATAGGGTCTTGGATTAGATTATCACTTTACAATCTCTTCTAAGATTCTGTGGCGGGAAAAAAAAAAAAGGAAAAAAGGTAATTTAAAAAGTTGAGTCGGAGTTTTTCACCTTGGAGAAAAACCAAGGAGAGAATGCCAATTTGAAAATTTCCAGAGTCGTTATCATGGGCGTGGTGGGGGTGGGGGTGACTGCTGTTCTCCATCTTCCCTGGGGACAGGGTCAGAGGAAATGTGCTGAGCCTGCCGGAAAGAGAGGTTAGACATCGGAAAGAACTTTCCTGCAGGCAAGGGCCTGGGATCCAGACAGGGAAGAGAGTATATGGTTCGAATGTCTCCGTCTCAAGGAAATCTCAGTGCTGGCCACTGTCATCTGGGGCGAGGGCAAGGCCGGGACGGCCTCTGACGGTCGCATGGATTCCTGGTCTTTGTTTTACACAAGCACGGTAGGCAGGATGGTGTTCACGTGCGACAACTCTTGCAGTTTAATATCCGGTCAGCAAAGCCGCCCGGACCACTCCAGCCTGGAGTCTGGGGACCCCGAGCAAGAAGGGCGGGGCGTGGCGGGGAGGTCTCAAGGGAGGCGCTGGCCCGACGTCCCCGCCCTGTCCCGCCCCGCCCAGCGCTGACTAGCTTTCCTTCCTAGAGCCTCCTGCGGCAGAGACCGAAAGCCACCGCCACCAGGGGACAGAATCCAGGGAAGGCCCGGAGATGGCGCCGATCCTCCAAAGGTCCTACAAGCCAGCCACTGGGGGCCAACCTGGAACCCTCCACCGGAGACCGCGGGAATCGCCGCTGAGTCAGCAACGCACGCGCGCGCCCGCTGTCGTCCTGGCCCCGCCCCGTCCGCGGCCCCGCCCCGCCCGGTCCGTTTAGCGCTTCGCTTAACCCCTTCAGACACAGGACCTCAGGCTATATTCCCCGAGAGGCCTCCACTCTCTTCGAAGACCGTAGAATTCCCTTGAATCTTAAATCACTCTCCCCACTGAAGTTCAGTGAGCTGTGCGCTCGAAATTAGATTTAATTTCCGACCTGGGTCTGCACTTCCCCGACTCTGCCTCAGCTTCTGCACCTTAAAAAGGAGGTGACTGTAGACCAAAGAATTGGACTACTCCATCCAGGGGCGGAGGACCGCCTCCAGGGCTGTGCCTGGCGCAGGTAGCTAAAGATCGTTCCTTTCTCAGGGACCCCGAGACGAGACAGGGGTTCAGAGAGCTGCAGTCGGGGCCTTCCTCTATGCCCCATGCCCTTCGTTCTCCAATGCTCCCTCTCGAGAAGGTTTTTAATCTGCTGGTTGGTGAGCCAAGAGTTAAAACAAGGGCATGAAGGCGGGCTTCCGTGACATCACCAGCACTCCGCGTCCGACCTCGGGGACGGGGGCGTGGCTGACATCGCACCGCCCCCTCCCTCTTTATTCCTCAGCTCCTCCCCGCTGTCACCAAGCCAGGGGCACATGATGCAACCCGCCGAGGTTTCAGTGGCCTGATTGGTGGCCGCGCCCGGCGCCAGGCACAGGGATTGGGCAGGGGAGACTGTGACGAAAACTGCACCCTGCCCTGTAAAGAAGGGAGGAGAGAAAGAGAGGGAAAGGGGGGGCCCTCGGAGGGGAGGGGGCTGGGGAGGCGGGGTCCCGGCGCTGTGCTCGCGCTCCTAGCGCGCCAGTCCCGGGGCTGCAGGGAGCGCAGCGCGCGCGGCCCGGGCCCCGGCCACCGGACACCCTACCGGACACGACCCTCCCTGGAGCTTGGACAACTGCCCACCTCGGACATTGCACCGGACACTGCCCCCCACAGGGCTGGACACTACAACGGACACTACTTCCCAGCTCCGGACATTGCTCCCCCCCACCCAGCCTTGGACGCTTTCCCCCTCCCCCTCCGGGGGCCCAGACACCGAGCCCCCCGCAGGCTCTAGCAAGCGACCCCTTGCAGCCCAGCGCCAGACACTGCCTCCTCCTAGTCCCCCTCTCCCTTCCCCTCCTCCCGCCGCATCATTTCCCCGCTGGGGTCGGAGCCCCGCCAGTTTCTCCGACCCCCCGCAGCTCGGCCCGGCTGCCCGCGCCCCCATCCCCCGGCTGCTCGCCCGGATGCCTCTCCCCGGGGGATTGTGGTGGCTCCTCTGCTGCCGTCGAGGCTTTACTCTTCTGCACCGGGACTACGGGGACGGCGAGCTTAGCGGGGACGGGGACGAGGACGAGGACGAGGAGACCTTTGAGCTGCGGACCCCGAGTCCAGCGGGCGGCGGGAGGGTAAGTCCCTGGGGGTTTGGAGCCTTGTCTCAATCCCTCTCACTACAAGCGGCCGTCACGTCTGATCCTGCTCCAGACTCCAGCCAAACGCCGTGCTCTGGGCAGACGGGGACGTAGGAGAGGTTTTTGCCTGGGGGGCCAGGAGCCCCTGGGAGCTCAAGGAGCAGCCCTACTCGGGATGTGCCTGTGGGCCTCGCGCCGCATGCTGGGCGCTGTCCACCTGCTAGGGGCCCTGAGGCAGGGGAGGCGTCACGCGTGGCCCGACCTGGCCCTGCCTCTCCCTTCCCCGCCGGGCCCGCGTCCCATCCCGTCTCCTTCCGCCTCCGCCAGCGCCGAGGAATGTGGCGAGGCCGGCTGGGCGGCTCGGACGCCTGGGTCCGCTCCGCTCCCAGTTCGTGAGCGCTGAGTGCTGGGGCCAGATGCCGGAGCTCCCGCCGCGGGGACCTGGGAGAGGGGGAGAAGGCATCCTCAGATTGGGGTCCGTGGCAGGGACCCCACGGAGAGGGAGCTGGGGGCCACAACTCTTCGAGGACCCCTCGTCATTACCCTGCCACTCAAGACAGAACTCTCGGCCCTCCCTGGTGAGGCTCCTGGGGAATCCCTGAGGGGATGGTGAGGGACACTTGGCTCCTCGGTTTTGTGGACTCTCCCCGTGGGGAAACTGAGGCTCGATTGGTCTGGAAGACCTCCATACCCTGAGGTCCCCTCCAGAGGCCCCTGCACACCGGCAACCAGACCCCCGTGTGCTATGGCTTGGGTCAGGCTCCCATCCCCCGCTCAGGGGTCCCCAGCAGGCCCGGTGGCTCGGTGCCCGGGTGGGGCGGGCTGCGCCGCTGGGGCCGGCGCCAGCACCTGGCGGAGGCGGAGGGCGGATAAATATAGAGGGGGGTGGAGGGAGGGAAGCAGGGGACTGCGATTAGGAGAGTTGGACTAAGAGAGTGGTCAGCACCTGCCCCTGCGGCGGTGTGGCTAAGAACTCCTCTTGGACCCTCCAAGAAAGGTGGGTCTGCGTCCCAGGAAGGCACAGGACCCAGGCGTCCCCAAGCTTCCAGCCTGGGCTGGGTCAGTTCTGTGAACCACGGCTCAGTGAACCACGCCATTGCCTCCCTCATGCTCCACCTCCACTCCCCTCCCCCGAGCTTGGGGACAGGTGTCCCTGCCCTCTCCCCCACCTCCCCCTCCTGGCTTTAGCAGTCTGGGCGCAATGGGACGATGGCACAGTTCCTGCCTGACCAGGCTCCTGGACGGGATTTTGGCCTCTCTCAGGCCCCACTCTCCTGTTGAAGTTCCAGGGCAGGAGGTAGAAGGGCAAAATCCTGAACTGTACCTCTCCTGGAGAGCGTGTGCCATTTTTCTGCGTGCTCTTCCAGAGCCCCAGCAAAGGGGGAGGGTCTGTCTGTGGGAGGGCATAAGAAGTTCTTGGAGAAAGCCCTTGAAAGAAAGTTCTTGAAAAAGTCCCACTTCCTTTCATCCAGCTCTGTGCCCACCACCTGCCTGTGTGCCAGCCAATGAAGGGGAAATGAGGAGGAGGGGGTGACTTCCAACAAAAAGGAGTTTCCTGACCTCTTCCTTTTCAAAGATGGGGAAGCTAGGGCCCAAAGACTTGAGAGGATCTGTGAAGGTTCCACAGCCAGTGATTCGAGTTAGTGGTCAGACTGTTACTAGAATCCAGGTCTCCCCACGGGACTCCCTGCACAGTGCTCTTTCCAGCGTATCCCGCCCTGATTTAAATCTTCAAAGGGAAACAGAGACAACGCGGGAGCCTTGACTTCTTAGCTGGGGCTGTTCTGTAGAGACTGGCAGAAGGGGCTTCCTCGTGGCATCAGCTCTTTCCCATGATCACGACCCTGCTCCTTGATCCCTCAATTCCCCCGAGCAGCGCTTTCCTGGGGGCAGAAGCCACCGGCATCCCGCGATGACGGCTCTAATCCTGAGGGCTGCTTCCCTGTTTCCCCAGGGCCCCCTGGACGTGACGCTGACTCAGCCGGTGAGGAGTGCGCAGGTCTCAGACAGGTGAGCTCGGCCCCTGCGTCTTAGGGTATGAAGCCCCCCCCCAAGCCTGTTTCCCGGACCCCAATCCTCGCAGTCTGCCCTCCCGCAGTTGTGCAATAAGGGAGAGGCCTTACGCCGGACGCTGTGGTTTGGCCGGGGTCCCGGGGGGGCGGTCCGACTGGGGGCGCGGGGAGAAAGGGGGGGTCTGGGCTATTTCTGGTGCGAGGTCAGAACGGCCCAGCGGTTCCCACAGCCTGGGGGAGGGGTGTCCAGGCCCGGAGCAGGCTCCCCTCGCGGTCTGGGGAGCCCCGACTGAAGAGCCCCCTGGAGGCGGGGTGCTGGACCGACAGCCTCGCCCAATCCTCCCTCCCCTCTGGCCCAGGCTGCAGAGCTGGGAGGAGACGCGGAGCCTCATCCCGGAGAAGGGGCCGCCGGAGGAGGACCCAGACGTCGTCGTGAAAGGTGGGGACCCACCTCAAGCACTCTGGAAGTCCCAATCCCAACCCTCCAGGGGGGATAACGTCTTCTCTTGCTCATCCCCTTTTTCTCCCTCCCCTCCCCCCAGGTTGGCTGTACGGAGAGCCTCGCGGAGGAGGGGCTCGGCCCTGGTTGCCCCCGCGCCGGGCCTGGTTCGTGCTCACCCGGGACTCTCTGGACCAATTCAGTAGCAGCGGGAAGGGGGCGCGGCGCCTCAGGAGCCTCGTGCTCACCAGCTTGTGCTCGGTGACGGGCCCGGAGCGCCGTCCCAAGGAGACCGGTGAGGCTTCACAGGGGGCTCTTGTACCTCCCTGCTATCGCCCCGTCCGGCCCTGATTGCCCTCCATGGCCTCTCTTTCCCCAGGTCTGTGGTCAGTCACTGTGTCTGGCCGGAAGCACAGCGTCCGGCTTTGCTCCCCGCGCCAGGCAGAGGCGGAACGCTGGGGTCTGGCGCTGCGAGAAGTGATCGCCTCCAAGGCGCCCCTGGAGACCCCTACCCAGCTGCTGCTGAGGGACATTCAGGTGTGACAGAGAGGACTTCATGGAGAAAGAGAAGGGTGGTGGACCCAGAAGCCTCCTGAGTTTGTGGGGAGCCCCTTTTTCCATCCTTGTGACTCCTTCCCTGATTCTAGGAGAGTTGTGGGGACCCGGAAGCCGTGGCCCTTATTTACCGACGGAATCCAATCCTGAGGCACACCAGTGGGGCCTTGTATGCTCCACTCCTGCCCCTGCCCTACGGGGTCAGCGCCCCAGGTGAGTGGTGGCATGGCTCCAGTCCTTTGGATGGGGAATCTGAATGCCTCACTTGACAGGGACTTAGAAGTCCAAAGGGGGCTGAGCCCCTCACTTTTCAAAGGGCTGAGAATGGACGCTGGCTGGATTGATACCTAGGGTGGAGGAGAGGGAAGCCAGCACAGGAAAAAATGCCCCCTTTGACCACCTTGTCTGTGGATCTCGTTCTGACTACTGGTATTCCTTCATGAGTTTTTACACTCTATTTTTCTTTATGCTCTTTAGACCCCGGCATACTATGTTTTCAACTGCTGGAAAAGCCAGTACTGTGGGGAATGGGCTGGCCTCATCTGGCTATACCTCTTCCCTAAAAGGAATAGTAAGAGTCCAGGTCCTAAAAGTAGAAGATTAAGGGGAGCTGGGAGAAGAACCCTTGTTTTCTGACTCCCAGTCCAGCCTGCTTTCTGGCCCATGGTGATGGGCTTTTAGTGCCCAGTTGCAGAATCTGGGGTTTGAACCTGTGTCCTTTAGTCAACCCCTGGAGCTCACTAACTCAGAGAGCAGCCCTAGTGGCTTCCCCCGGGGGAGGTGCCTGGGAGGCTCTGTGGGGACCACTGCTTTCCCTTCACTCTTCCTGTCGTTCGTACTCTCCCCTCCTTGCCACCCCCTGTCCCTTTACACTCCCTCTGACCTTTCCCTGGTTCATGCCTTCCTTTCAGGGCCCAGCTCTGTGTCCCTTCTCCAAACCGTCCCTCCGCCCCCACCCTCCCGCAGGTCCGGGCTACGCACCCTTGCGCGAGGAGGCGGTTCGGCTGTTCCTGGCGCTGCAGGCGCTGGAGGGGGCGCGGCGCCCCGGGCCCCTGATGCAGGGTGTGCTCCAAACCTGCCGGGACCTGCCCGCGCTCCGCGACGAGCTCTTCCTGCAGCTGGCTAAGCAGACCTCAGGCCCCGCAGGCCCTCCCGGGCCCCCAGCTACCCAAGACCCTGCGGCCCTTCGGTACTGGCAGCTCCTCACCTGTATGAGCTGCACCTTCCGGCCGGGGGGAGCTGTCCGCGGGCACCTTCTGGGGCATCTGGAGAGGTGAGAGGGGAGGGCTGGGGTAAGGACAAGGCAAGGGAGCTGCAGGCCCGGGAGAGAATGGTAGGCCTTGCCAAACTGGCGGTTGGAGAACTTAGACCCAGAGAGAGGAAGAGACTTGACCGCTGCTAATATGCTCAGGGTCTTTGTGGGAATTACGAGATCAATTCCCACTTTCCGGCAGAAGGATTGCAAAAGGCGCCCCCCTTGAGGCAGAGGAATTGCTAAGGGCTGCTTTTCCTCTGGGCTGAGGCAGTCTAGCCAGCGCTTCTAAGTTGCAGAGCGGAATGGGGCTGGATTTTGGATTTCAGCGCAGAAGATCATGGAGAGAATTTGGCAAGCGGGAGGACGCGGTTAGGAGAGAGCTGTAGGAGCCTTAGAAAGTAATTGAGCTCCACGCAGTGCTCCAAGGGTAGAGAGCGGGTCGTTAAGTCCAAGCAACTTAGAGTTGGAGGGGTGGGAATCCGTGAGAGGAAAGAAACGATACAGTAAGAAGGCGAGAGGGATGGGGAGAAGGAAAGCTCTCTGAGCACTAACCCTCGGGTTTTCTCTAACCCAGGACAGAGCAGGCGCTCCCGGACACGGAACTGGCGGAGTATGCGCGCTTCATCAGGAAAGCGCTGGGCCGGACGCGCGGCCGCGAGCTGGTGCCTTCGCTGGCAGAGATTTCGGCGCTGAGCCAACGGCAGGAGCTCTTATGCACCGTGCACTGTCCCGGGGCTGGTGCCTGTCCTGTGGCCATAGACTCCCACACCACGGCGGGCGAGGTACGGCCAGAAAAGACCCCTGAAACCTCAACCCGTCCTCCCAGCTTCCCATGCCCGGCCGTCCTGGTGCCTGGGCCCTAGGTTTGCCCACGTCTAAGATCCATAATTTGCGTAAGGCGTGTGTGTGGCGGGACCGGGAGACCTGAAAGAGTTCGCCAGCTGGCAAGACCCCAGCGCGGTCTGATTTCCCCCTCATGCCTCCTCCCCTCCAGGTTGCTCGAGAGCTGGTGGGACGGCTGGGCTTGGCCCGGAGCCGCAACGCTTTCGCGCTGTATGAGCAGCGAGGGGCCCAGGAGCGAGCCCTGGCCGGGGGTACTCTCGTGGCCGACGTGCTCACCAGGTTTGAGAAGTAAATGTCCAGCCCCAGCCCCGCTCTCCGGTAACCCATCTGCACCGAGGGGCCCTGACCGCGGGCGGTTCGCTGTGAGATTTCCTGGCGTCCCAAACGTCTGGCCCCGCCCCCAGCATGGCCCCGCCCCCCACCCCCGCCTGCCGCGGCCGACGCCTTGGAGGGGGTCTCTCTTCTGCGTGGCATCGAGTCCTCCTTTCTTCTGCAGTTTGGCGGTGGAGGAAGCCGGGCTGGACGACTCCCCGGACAATGGTTGGAGACTGTGTCTGCGTCTTCACGGGCCCCTGCACCCTGAGGGGCTGTCCCCAGACGGTCACGAACTGCCTTTCCTCTTTGAGCAGGTGAGCATCTCCAGCGTTCACTGCCCCCCCCAAAAGACACCCCCCCCCCCAGCCTGGACCCCTCGCATTCCGGGCCGTCACATTTAACCGTTATGGCAACCTCGCGGGAGGCTTTACTCGAACTCAGACGTCAGACTTTGCACCCCCAGGTGTGCTCGCCGCCACTCCCGCACTGACACCCGGTGCCTCCTCCTAGGCTCACGCTCTGCTACTGCGCGGCCGGCCGCCCCCGCCCGACGACACGCTGCGCGCCCTGGCGGCGCTGCGTCTGCAGAGCCTGCACCGAGACTTCTCCCCGAGGGCGCCCCTGCCGCGCCTGGATCGCCTGCTGCCGCCCTCCGCCCCGCCGCGGGACGACCCTCCCCGCCCCGTCCCCCGGCCTCCCCCCTCCGCCGCCCTGCTGGCCGGGGCGATCTGGAGCCCGGGCCTGGCCAAGAGGCGGGCTGAGCGGACCCGGCGCGGCGGCGGGGCAGGCGGCCCGGCGGGAAGCGCAGCCCGCGAGGGAGGAGGTGGCGCGGGCACGGCGGCTGCTGTGCTGGGCAGCTGGAAGCGGCTACGGGGCATGGGCCGAGCTGAGGCCATGGCTGCCTACCTGGCCCTGGCGGCGCAGTGTCCAGGGTTCGGCGCTGCTCGGTATGACGTTCTGGAGCTGAGCACGGTGAGGGGGAGAAGGGAGAGGGGACTCTGGCGGCCCAAGCCCTACACCTCTGCCCCAGAGCCACAGGCCCCACTGTGGGTCATCTCACCCCCCACACCCAGCACAGCTGACCCTCTCAAACCCCAGGAGTCACTGGCCCTTGGGCTCTCCCCTCTCCAGAGGCGTCAGCCCTTCCACACATGCCGTGTGAATCACAGAGGGGACCGGGACACTCCTGCTCACAGCTGTCTCCCCACACCAAAAATAATGCAGCAGGGTCCCCTACGTCCACCCTGACTCTACCCATCTGTCCCTAGGAGCCTGGTGGGGGCACTCCACAGAAGCTATGCCTGGGCTTGGGAGCCAAGGCCATGTCCTTCTCCCGGCCGGGTGAGACAGAGCCCATCCACAGTGTCAGCTATGGCCACGTGGCCGCCTGCCAGCTAATGGGCCCCCACACCCTAGCACTGAGGGTGGGAGAGAGCCAGCTCGTCCTGCAGAGTCCCCAGGTGAGTGGGAAGAGGGTGTGGAAGGAGGAAGGAAGGGAAAGGATGTTAAACATTTTATTAATGCTGAGCCAGGTACAGGTCTAGTCACTGGGGATCCAGCAGTGATCAAAGATAAGCTCAAGGCACTTACATTAGGGCAGGAGGTCAGACACTAAATAAGGAATCAGAAACTATCTAAGACAGTAATAGATGCTACCAAGGGAAGGGTGGTGTGACACGAAGTGACTGGAAGGGGTCATAGCATTAGGTAGGACAGTCAGGAAGGGATACTGGAAGTGACATTTAGGCTAGCCACAGGAAGATCTGGGGAAACAGCATCCCAGGTAGAGGATATCACAGGTGGAAAGGCTCTGAGAGGACAACAGCATTTAGAGAA
This sequence comes from Lutra lutra, assembly GCF_902655055.1. Taxonomy (NCBI): domain Eukaryota; kingdom Metazoa; phylum Chordata; class Mammalia; order Carnivora; family Mustelidae; genus Lutra; species Lutra lutra. Next base: position 19,846,887 of record NC_062293.1, read on the forward strand.
GCAGAAAGACACAAGTGTGACTGGCACATAGTGAGTGAGGGAGAGCGTGGTGGTGAGGAGGGAAAGGTTGCGGGGAGGGGGGCAGCTCTCAGAAGGCCCTGGTGAGGAGCCTGGGCAAAGGATGAGACAAAGGAGAACCCAGTGACCCCTACCGCCCTTTGACCTCTGCCCTCTCTTAGGTGGAAGAGATCATGCAGCTGGTGAATGCCTACTTGCCCAATCCCTCCCCTGAGAGGCCTTGCAGCAGCCCTTCTCCTCCATGCCAAGACCTGCCAGACACCTCCCCTCCCAGCCAGCACCCGGGCCTGGACGAGCCCCAGGGACAGTCTGGCTGTTTGGGGCAGCTGCAGGACTGAGCCTGCCAAGAGGTCACGACCTCCCTTCTGCCTCCAGCCTGGACCTGGACTGCTCTGAGATTTGAGGGAACCATGGACCCTTTTGGCCCTGCAGGGACAGGGCACACCCCACACCCAAGGGCTGTAATGGGTGCCGATGATTTTCTAGTTTGTTTCTTAATTTATTTGTAGAAGAGAAGCGAAAAAAAATCCTTATTTACACAAACCCTTCCTGTGGGAGTGTTGTCGGTGGGACCAGTTAGAGCCCCATAACTCAGCGCTCCACCCCTGGGGACGCCCACACTCTGAGCTTTTACCAGCACTGAGGGGAGTCTGGACACCACAGAGCTCCACCCTCCTTGACCTTCTGGATTTAACCTCCTCCTAGCCAGCAGGCTGCCACAGGGTGCTGGGTGGGGCAGGCAACAGGGCAGTTTGGGAAGCTGGCAATTACTCACACTCACTTCTCCATTGAGCAGCACAGGGGTGGCCTCCTGGCATCCCTGAGGCCGGAAGGCAGTGAGTCATCAAGACTGGCACTACCCAGTTCCTACCCTGGTGTCCAGCATCTGGGCCCTCGTTGGGTCCATGTCGGTGTGCCTACTGCTTTGGGTCTGGAATGGAGAGAAGCTTGGGACAGGATCAGACCCAAGAGCTTCTCTGGCACAGATAAACGCCTTATCAGGATGGGCTCAGCCCTACTCCTGAGTTCTGTTCCTGCTTTATCAAGCTAGGTTGAATTGGGTTGCGTTCCTAGGGATCTGATAGCCTTGGGCGTTGGGAATCCAGAGTCCCAGGTTTCCTGACCTGCTCAGTATGCTGCAGGCCCTCCTTCACTAGCCCCCACAGCCTACTCCCTGAGTGGAAGAGTCTGGGGCAGTACTGATCCACCCCGGGGGGCAGAAGCTCAGGCACCAAGGACAGGGCAGACCTCAGTAATCCTCAGGGCTGACTCAGGAAGAGTGGCCTGGTTCTAGGCAAGGTATGCCAATGGAAACAGTGACCACATTGACACCCGGATTAGTGGTAAGAAGCTACAGCAGGTAAAGGACACACGCCTGGGAACTGGGAGGGAACGTGGGTCATCCCCCCATATTCACACTCTGACTATATGCACAACAAAGCTTTATCACTTTATTAGAGATAACAAGCATATCAAGGGTCAGGGCAGAGAAGGGAGGAAGGAGGACCAGCGCCTGGGATGGAGATGATTCTAGAAAGGTTTTAGCTGAGAGGAATCCATGTCACAGGGACCAGGTATTATGGGGACTGTGCTTACTGTCCAAGGGAAGTGGTGGCAAGGAAGTCACTGCTCCTGAGTGCCCCAGGAGATGTAGTCTGGCCGCGTGGCTGCGTGGTACTCGTCGATGAGTTCCTGCACCACCTCCCTGGACGTGTCCAGCTCGTCGAAGTTCTCCTTGAAGATGTCCTCCTTGCGGAACTGCTCCAGGAAGGCCTCCCGTTTCCGCAGCTTGTCATACTGCTGGCAGGAACTTTCAAAGAGCTGAAAGAGATAGAAATCTCCAGGATGGGAACCCGTGCAAGATAAGGGGCTGGAATGGAATGGGGCAGAATGATAAGAGTGGCTAGTGGAACAGACTGGTCAGTGAAGCCCAGGAGATTAGGCTCACCGAGGAGATGCTGGTGTGGTTGGCCATCATGAGCCCACTGACCCGGTGGGCCGAAGGCAGGTAGGGAGACTTCCTTGACAGGGCCACCTGGATGCTGGCAGGGCCCCAGGGGATGAAGTTGGCCAGCTTCCGTTCCCGGATCCTCTGCAGACTCTTGTGGACCTGGGGGGAGGGGTGCACACAGCAGTGGTGGTGGTAGCCTCTCCTCTACCCCTGCGGGGCCCGGGGGTGGCATGAAGGGGCCTCACCTACCTGGGTGGGGTCCACCTCCCCCTGGATGATGTTGAGGATGGCAATGTAGCAGTGATTGGTCTGGCGATCCCGGCCCGTGGACACCATCACGTTCTTGGGCTGCAGCAGCCGCCTCATGACATCCAGGACCGTGGTCTTCCTCACGCTGGCCACCTGAGGGGACAGTGGGCCACAGGGCCCGGGCCCGCACTCAGGCCGCCGTCCAGTACCTCAGCCCTGTCTGACTCGGGCTAGTGTGGTTTCTTGGGGAAGGGTCTCGAGATCCAGGTCTACACTGAGCCTCTGCTGTGGGACTGAGTCCTCCTCAGCTCGGCCAGGTCATGGCCCTGTGCGGCAGCATTCGCAGACCCCACAGAGCCCGGGCCCTGCGGGGAGGGAGCCAGAGGCACAGGGGAGAAGAGAGCGGGTCAGCGTGGAGTTGGATGGTCTATGCCGGTCCTGGAGCACAGAGCCTCTGGGGGCCGCAAGGGGCAGCTCCTGGGGCAGCAGGGGGACAGAAAGGCGAGGGCAGGGCCTGCCGCGACTGCTCCTACCGACTGGTCCGTGGTAAGCGGGGTGTAACCCGTCATGAGGAAATGGAGTCGAGGAGTGGGAATGAGCGAGGCGATGAGGCCGATGAGGTCGTTGTTCATGTAGCCGGGGTAGCGCAGGGTAGTGGTGCTGGCTGACATGATGGTGGACACCTGGGGACAGGAGTGTGTGCCGTGGGCCTTGGCCCCATGGAGGGATGGGGGTTCCCTTCCCAAGGCAGACCCCAGCAAGGAGGGGTTCCGGCCCAGAGAGTCCAGGAGTGGGGGCTCACCAGCTGATTGATCTGGGAGAAGGATGGGTTCTGGATGTGCAGGCGGTCTGTGGCGATCCGGTTCAGGGCTGTGTTGTCCAACACCACCTGGGGAGGACAGAAGAGGGTCACGGCACCTTTTTGAGGAGAAAGGGGGCAGGGAGATAAGTTATTAGCTTAGCAGGGCGTCTGGATGGCTCAGTGGGTTAAGCCTCTGCCTTCGGCTCAGGTCATGATCTCAGGGTCCTGGGATCAAGCCCCACATCAGGCTCTCTGCTCAGTAGGGAGCCCGCTTCTCCCCTCTCTCTCTGCCTACCTCTCTGCCTACTTGTGATCTCTCTCTGTCAAATCAATAAATAAAATCTTTAAAAAAAAAGTTATTAGCTTAGCCCCCTCTAAACTCCAAAACCAGGGCGTAGGTGTGTTGACATAAAAAAGGAAACTACTGTCTCAGGGGCATCACCAGACACTTTTCTATCATCCAGTAAACAAATGTGATTATCCCCACGTGCCATGCACGTGCCTGGCTCTGTAGATACCATGGGGGATAAAACAGGCATGGTCTGTCCTCCTCACAGAAAAGTATAGTTACAGCCTGAAATATGCACAAAGGAATTTGATCTTGAATGGGTGGTCAGGGGAAGTCTGACTCCAAAAGTGACCCTTGGGCTGAGAATTTAAGCATGAGTAGGCATTAAACAGGCTAAATGGGGACATATATCAGGCAGTATACATGTTCTTGAGAGTCCTGCTGCCTAAAGGGACTATAACCAACTTGGAGTCAACTCGTTTCATAATTTGGGCCACTGGGAATGGCTTTGTTGGTCATCTGTTCTCTAGGTAGGGACTTGGGAAGGGCAGGGTGTCCGTGTCTCACAGGTTTGAAGAGGTGGTCCAGAGCCCCCCACTCCCTTTTCCAGTGCTCACCACACAATCTGCGTTCTGGGTCAACCTCTTGAGTGTGAGCAGTGAGTTGTAGGGCTGGACCACCACATCGCTCATCTCATCCTGGTTGGGAAACACTGAATACGTTTGCACCAGCTTCTTGGGGTACCTGGGGGCAAAGAGGGAAAGGGGAATGTGACACAGTGAACTGGAAGGACTCCCATCACTGCCCATCTTGGTCTTCTCTAGAGCTTACACGACCATTCCTTTCCAAGTGCCACCAAGCCCTTGGTACAAAAGGGGGGCAAGGGCAGAATTGAGTGGTCAGAGCCCAGGAGCCAAAAAGAATAAACCTAAAGCATCAAACCCATCAAACCCTTAAGGTCCCTCTTCTCCCTAGGCAAACCCCTTCCTGGGAGTTCTTGCTTCCAAGACATTCCCTGGATGGTCAGGCTCCGTTCCTACCAATGACTCAAAGTGAGAGTGCCAGACCTTCCAGTCCAAGAGAAAAAAATTAATAAAAAGGAAAGACCCTACCCGTAGAACCAGGGCTAATGCCCTGTCCCCCAACACAGGCTTACCTGTCATTCAGTCGTTCGAGAAGGTAGGATCCCAGGCCAGAACCCGTCCCCCCAGCAATGGAGTGACACAGCACAAAGCCCTGCATGGGAAGGGATGGAGAGGCAGTCTCCAGGGATGTGGGGCAGAGGCTCCAGGCTTGTCTCATTCCCCACTCCCAACATACTCATGTCTCAAGGCTTCTTCTGTGTCTATCCAGGCTGACACTCCTTGGGAAGGAAGACTCATGCCTAAGGAGCTGATGCCATCCAGATGAGGATCTCCTTGAGGACAAGTACTGTACCTTATTTACCTCAATACCTCACATAGGATACTCAAAAGATTAGTTTTTAATAGAATTGCCCCCATCACACCACCTGTTCAGGAACACCCTGGCCTTTCCCAGCACTTTTCAGCCTTGTTTTCCATTCAGCAGGGGCGGAGCCTCACCTCTAAGCTGTCACTTCCATCTGCTTCTCGGTCTATGATGTCAAAAATGTCTTCATGGATTTTCTCACCCTGTAGAGAAAGACATGAGAGGAAGGGTGAGGATGAGGGTTCTGGGGAGTATCTCTTTTCAGCACCAAGAACTCTACCCTGGGACACCACTGCCACCCTCAAGCAGAGTCTCGGCCATGACCCTCAACCCCAAAAAAGCTACTTTGCAAATGACTTGCATCTGCCTAAACCTTTCCCTGGCTGTCCCTCTTGTCAGGTTACTCCGTTGTCTCTTATTTATTGTCAGTCTGGTCTAGTCAAATCCCCAGGAAGCCTGAGCCTGCCTTGCCCTGGGGAGGGAACATCGGGGGTTTAGGGGATGGTCACCAGGATACCTGCGAGAATCCACTGGCCCAGTTGTTGCCAGCTCCTCCTCCATGCTCCGACAGGTAGATGTTCTCTGGGTTGTAGAGCTTCGCATAGGGGGAGTTGAGGATGGAGTGGATCACCCGGGGCTCCAGGTCCAGCAGCACCGCCCTGGGGATGTAGTGCTCATCGTCTGCCTGCCAAGGGGCATCCAGCAAGGGGGCACAATCAGCTAAGGCCCAGCCCTCCATCCTCCCAGCTCTGGCTCCTGCCTGCCCTCCCTCCTCAAGCCTCCCGCCCTGGTTCCTCTGCCCAGCGGGTCTCCCGGTACCAGGCCCCTGCCCTTCCCTCAGACCCCCTGGCCATGTCGCTGGGGGCACCTGGTAGAAGAAGACGTCCTTGCGGTCAGTGCCCTCGGTGGCGAACTCCTCCACGATGCCCTCGGGGCTGATACCATGCTCGGCGCACAGCTGTTTCCAGAACTCGAACCCAACTGGGGGATGGGGAGAGATGCCTGCGTCACTAGTCGTAAGGCCTCAGGCGCCCAGAGTCAGGCTCAGAGGCTGTCACACTCAGAGGCTGCACCCAAGACACCTGGTCTGGGAGCTGTCACAGCCCAGGTGCGGCTCTCCAGCTGGGGCGTGTTTGTCATGCGCAATAGGGCACGGGGTTCATGGCAGGGAAAGGGGGACTGGAGGATGCCAAGCACTGGGAAGGACCCGAAGGGGCAAAACCGGAAACTGGAGGGTCCCGGTGCTCGCTCGCTCACTCTGGTTGCCGCACTGGCCCAGCTGCAAAGTGATGATCTCCCGGGGCATGGCTCTTCAGACGTGGGCGCGCCAGCCCTGCCCCGCGGGAGTCACGGCGGAGACGAACGCCTGGCAGCCGGGCTCGCGGGACGTGCGGAGCGCGCGCTCTCTTCGTCTTTTGACGCGACTGCTCGGTCTGCGCGTGTGCAGTGCAGGCCTCCCTGCTGCCGCCGGGCCGGGGAGCCCAAAGGGGACATCATTTCCCCCACAGCACTTACAGCTGGAACTCGGCACAGGCGCAGTGTGAGGCCACGCCCCCTTCTGCTTGCCCACCCCAGCTCCGCGCCTGCGCGGTGAGACTCGCTGGGGCTGCGGGGGCAGTGACCCGGGTGTGGGGGTGGGGAGGGGCGGTCCAGGAGGACCCAGTCAGCTGGGCGTCGCGGGTAGGTGAGTCGGCTGGTGGCTCTTTTGGACAGAGGGGTTGGATTCAAGCCAGTCTTTTTTCAATGTCTATTTTTAAGTTAAATATACCTAACACAAAATTTATTTTAATCATCTTCAAGTGTACAGTTCTGTGGCATAACGACTGTTCTGCCACCGTCACTGTCCTTCATCCCCAGAACTTTGTCACCCTCCCAAACTGAAACCCTGTACCATTAAATAGTAACTCTCCATCCTCATTCCCATCAACAGCCTACTTTCTGTCTCTGTGATTTTGACCAGGCATCTTTTATAAGTGGTATTTTATAGTATTTGCCATTTCGTGTCTAGCTTATTTCACTTAGCATAACGTTCTCGGGGTAACTTCGTGTTGTAGCAGTGTCAGAATTTCATTCCTTTTTTAAGGATGTATAATATTCCATCGCATGTATATACCACGTTTTGTGTTCATCCATTTATCTGTAGATGAATGTAGAAGCCCCAGGGTTGCTTCCACCTATTGGCTATTGTGAATAATTCTGCCATGAACATGGTTGTGCAAATAAGTTTGAGTCCCTGCTTTCAGTTGTTCATTATTCTGAGTAGACACCCAAGAGCAGAATTGCTGGATGATATGGTGATTCTATGTCTACGTTTTTGAGGAATTGCTGCACCATTTTCTATAGTGGCAGCACTATTTTGCTTTCCCACCCGCAGTGCATAAGGTTCTAAGTTCTCCACATCCTCGCCAAGACTTGTTACTTTCTATTTTTTTGTTTTGTTTTGTTTTATAATAGCTATCTTAACGAGTGTGAAGTGGTATCTCATTGTGGTTTTATTTTTTTAAATTCTCTTAAAGATTATTTATTTGAGAGAGAGAGAGCAGGACCGGGAGGAACAGAGAGCGAGGGAGAGAGAGAATCTCAAGCAGACTCCCTAATGAGTGCAGAGCCCAAAATAGGGCTGGATCCCATGGCCCTGAGATCAAGACCTCAGCCAAAATTAAGAGCTGAACGCTTAACCCACGGGAGCCACCCAGGTGCCCCTCTGTTTTAAGTTACAGATAAGTTTTGGAAGGCCTGGGTGGCTCAGTCCGTTAAACATCTGCCTTTGGCTCAGGTCATGATCCCAGCGTCCTGGGATTGAGCCCCGCATGAGACTCCTTGCTCAGCGGGGAGGCTGCTTCTCCCTCAGTCTGCTGCTCCCCCTGCTTATGTGCTCTCTCTGTCTCCGACAAATAAATAAATATTAAAGTTTAAAACATAAATTTTTTTATATTTTACATAAAATATTTTATATTGATTTTATATTTTTATTGTATACTTTTTTGTTTTAAAAATGTATGTAAATGCTATCAGAGTATACTAGCCTTTTGTAACCTGCTTTTTTTCACCCTATGTTAGATTTTTGTGATTCAGCAATGTTGATACATGTAGATTTTTTTCATCGTTTTTGACTGCTTTATAGTATTTCATTGGACGAATGAAATAGCTTTCCCACACAGGGGTGATTAGATTGTTTCTACTTATCCCCTGTTAGGTAGAATGAATACAGGATCAGTCACTTCTGAACATGAAGGAGACTATCTCTACCACTGGCATATGCATCTTCTTTAGAAGGCTTTACACGTTTTCACGTATTTTTTTCCTAGATGGATGTACCAGTTTACACTCTTACCGGCGAAGGAGTTTCCATTTCCTTACACCTGCATCCACATTTGGGTTATCAGATCTTAATTTTTGTCCATCCCATGGCTGCTCAGTGGGATCTCATGACTGTAATTTCCACACAATCTGGTCACAAAGGAGGTTGATTTGATTTGTTATGGTTGTTAGACCTTTCAGAATTGCCTATTCATATCCTTTGCCCATTTTTCTATTGGGCTATTTTTTTTTTAGACATAATAAGATATTCTACGATTTTTTTTTTCTTGGTTGTATGGGTCACAGATATGGCTTGTCTTTTTTTTTTTTAAGATTTTATTTATTTGACATGGAGAAAGATAGCAAGAGAGAGAGAGCACAAGCAGGGGGAGCAGCAGGGAGAGGGAGAGGGAGAAGCAAGCTCCCCACCAACCAAGCAGTCTGATATGGGGCTTGATCCCAGGACCCCAGGGTCATGACCCAAGCCAAAGGCAGACAATTAACCAACTGAGCCACCCAGGTGCCCCTATGGCTTGTCTTTATATTTTGCATCTGGTGTCTTTTGGGATAGAGAAGATTTTAATGTAGGCAGTTATTCTATTATTCCTTTCTGCTTGGTGCGTTTTATACCTTGTTAAAGAAATATTCCCCTTTCCCAGTATCATAAACCTTTCCTTTTATGTTTTCTTCCAAATGCCCCATAGTAGTTTTGTTTCTTCCCTGTGTTGTGTACTGACTTGTTGCGATTTCAAATCCATGTTTTTGAAAACTTGCTTTGGACAAAGTTGTTTGTGGTTTGAACTTGTTTTCGTGAAATTGTTTTGAAGCTGGATATTAGCACTTTCTTATCGAACTCTAGACACCATAGTAACGGGAGGCCGTGTTGTCCACCACACGGTCATTTAAACTTTAAAAACCAAGAGGTATGACCAGCCATTCAAAAGTGTTTGGTCTGGACAAGGCTACTCTTTGCTGATCTAAATAGTTCTCTGGAGATCGTGAGATACTTACTCCTGTGTGGCCAGGCTACCTTGGTCAGCTGTGGTGTTAAACCACGCGGCGGTCTCAGGAAGAGAAGGGACATCTGCTTCTTAGTGAGTCTATCCTTCCTAGGCAGTGGTGGTACAAGCTGTGTGGCAGACCCTGCAGTAACAGTCTTCAGAGTAGCCACCTTGCCTGTCAACACTGGCTCCAACACTCCCGCTAGCTACGTGCCCCAGCAGCGAGGGACCTAAGCAGGTAGCTGATATCCAGCTTTTAGTTGGAAGGACTGACACTACCCAGAACCAACTCGTAGAAAGGTACACCCCAACTAATATTGGTCTTTATTGCTTTCATCTCCCCTTTGCCTGGAAAAATAATGTAACTAATCCATCATTGGTTTGGAATATGTTATTTCTTTATTGGTGTATTAAGAGATAATATACTGTATGCTTGGCTTGTGAAATATTATTATTACTATAAGTTATAATTGTTACAGTGGACCTGTGTTAAATAAATTATTGGCAAAGACAAACTTAGTCTCTGAGCATAATTTGTCCTGAACAAAACATCCTGTAGGTCTTTAGCTCATCTGGAACTTATTTGGAGACCTGCTGTAAGATAGGGATCCACTTTATCCCTTCCATATGGATGGCCAGTGGTCTCCAAGCCAATTGCTGAAGAGTAGGTGCAGCGCCCCTCACCCCCAGAACTTTCTAAGTCCCCACTCTGGTGCGGGGCTGGCTTCTGGCTGTTCTTCTGCTCCATTGGGCTGTCTGTCTGTCCCTGTCTGGCAGGCTCTCTCTGGGAGCTGCTGCAGAGGCCCTGGCAAAGGCACCACGGCCAAGAGTCATGCTCAAACGAAGTTTTTTGTTTTCTTTTCTCTCTCACTTTCTCTTTTTTTATGAGAACTCGGCCACCTTCCAGCCCTGGCTGCCAAGAATCCTCTGGGCTTCTTTAGAAGACTCTGGCTTGCCCCATGCCCGTCCCCTCCCAGGCTTCTGCTCACTTTCCCTCCCCTCACCCTACCCCAGCCTCCCAGCCCACTTTCTCCATTTGGGCTGTTGGGGTGTCCCCCAGGCGGACTGGCAGCCTCACCCTTTCAGGGAGGGTCTAGGTGCTCCCTTTGAAGTCTGAGCTCCTCCATGGGGCTCCCTTCCCCTATCAGAGCTGTTCCTAAGGGCTGGCTGTCTTCAGAGGCTCTGCTAGGCCCTCCCAAAGTGCCCAGGTGAAGAGGAAGGCTTTAAGGATAAGAGCAAACTTGCCAGCCCTCCCGCCTTGTGAGTCTGGAACGACTGTCTGCTTCCTTTAACATAATAAGCTGTCAGGGCACCTAGGTTGCTCAGGCTCAAGTCGTTATCCCAGGGTCCTGGGATCGAGCCCCTCATGGGACTCCCTGCTCAGTGGGAAGCCTGCTTCTCCCTCTCCCTCTGCTGCTCCCCCTGCTTTGTTCCCGTTCTCGCTCCACCTCTCTCTGTCAAAGCAAGAAATAAAATCTTGTTTAAAAATTAAAAAATAGGGATGCCTGGGTGGCTCAGTGGGTTAAGCCACTGCCTTCAGCTCAGGTCCTAGTCTCCCAGAATGGGAAAACTTCCTTCAAATCCTAGTTTACAGGCAAACAGGTTAGAACTCGTGACTTGATCTGAGTTGGGGAAATTGCAAAGGTGGGTTTCCTTGAAGAAGCCATCTCTGGCCAGCCAGAGGCTCCTTCTTACCTGTAGAAATGGGCTGGAGACACGCGTGTGGGCAGAGCTGAACGTAAATCTTCCCAGTTATGGGCAGGTTATTCCCATTTCTGCTGAGAACTGACCCGTGCACGTTGTTGGTTCCAAGAGATGATACAGGAGCATCTACCACAGTGCCAGGCTCATAGAAAACATCCAACACGCACCAGCCGCTGTTATGATCACCCCTAGGCATAGTCAGAACTGAAGGATAGCTTAGCTGTTGCTACAGATGAAAGATCTTATTCAGGGTAAAAGCGAAATGAGTAGTTGCTTCGGATAAATTTCAAAAAATTAAAACCTGGATTATTTGTCACCATCCTACAGATTCGGTTTTGGATCTCCCTTCTACTGAGGTTGAGCAAAAGGACCAGGTTCAGGGTCTTTCTCATGGGTTTCAGATTCAGGCTCTCAAGGTCATCACCCATGGCTTGATCATTGAGTACTGAGTTCAGTTTGCTTGGCTCCATGTTCTCTGATGCAGGAGATAATAATGAAGTGGGATGTGGCATTCCTTTGAGGCTTTGGTTTGCCTTGGATAATAAATGCAACATTTGTAAACTACCAAATCTGTTAAATGTCCTAAGCTTGTATTTGATATTCCAGGTTGAATAAAACATTACTTTGGCTGCACCTTCCTTTCTGGCCTTTCCTGGACACTTGGCCTCCTGGAGCACAGTTATGTTGGGGAAGCAAAGAGGCAGAGGTATGAGGCGGGGAAAGGAGGGTGTGTCAGGGACGAGGAGGAAGACAGCTAGTTAGAGCCCTGAGACTGGGATCCCATTACCCCAGGGGGGTTAACCTTCAAAATGAAGCCAAGAGAAAATTAAAACAATGAAGGTGAAGAGCTGAAGCTTTTTGTATGGAGTTACATGAAATTCATCTTCCTTAGGAAACAAACAAAATAGGCTATTTAATTCTGTATTGTTTTCTCAAGGAATAGCAAAAAAGAAATAACCCTAAAAGTGATCCTGTTTGTGGATCGTTTGCTCATTGTTTCATTCTTTTGTTATGTATCTATACAACACCAGGGCACACTAATATGAATAGGGGAAGCAGAGATAACAGACCCCTGTGTCCACGGCCTTGTGGAGGAGATAAACACAGAGCAAGGTCAGCACAGAGTGCAGAGCAGGGGGCTTTCGTTGGGGGTGGGTGCAGGGAGAGGCCAGAGAATTGGAGAAACCTATTTTGAAAGAGGTGGTGCCTGGCCCAAGCCTTGAATGTTTAGTAGGAACGGGCCAGGTGAAGAAAATGGAGAAGGATACAAACAAAGAAGAGAACAAACAAGGGGGCACCTGACTGACTCAGTTGGTAGAGCATTTGACTCTTGATCTCAGGGTTGTAAGTTGGAGCTCTTGTTTTTTGTTTTTAAGATTTTATTTATTTATTTGAGAGAGAGAGAGAGAATGAGAGAGAGATCACAAGCAGGGGAAGGGTAGAGGGAAAAGCAGACTCCCTTGCGGAGCAGGGAGCCTGATGTGGGACTCCATCCGAGGACCCTGGGATCATGACCTGAGCCAAAGGCAACCGAGTAAGCCACCCAGGCATCCTGGGGGAGGGTTTCTTAATAAAAAAGAACAAGGAGAAGGAGAGGCAGAAGAAGGAGAGGAAAAAGAGGAAGAAGAAGGAGGAGGAGGAGAATGAATAGTCAAAAAAAAAAATAGGTAAAAGAAATAAAGGGTTCATGATAAATAAAAATGTAAAATGATACTCAGTCTCACTAGTAATCAGAAAAATTCAAATTTAAGGCAAAATATTAGATAAGCAAAAAATTTTTTTTTAAAGATTTTATTTATTTATTTGACAGAGAGAGATCACAAGTAGATGGAGAGGAAGGCAGAGAGAGAGAGAGAGAGAGAGGGAAGCAGGCTTCTTGGTGAGCAGAGAGCCCGATGTGGGACTCGATCCCAGGACCCTGAGATCATGACCTGAGCCGAAGGCAGCGGCTTAACCCACTGAGCCACCCAGGCGCCCCTAGATAAGCAAAAATTTAAAGATATTTAGTGTTGATGAAGGTTCTGAGAAATGGATGCTTTAATACAGTATTTTTATATTGGTGGTAGTTTAAATGGATACATTCTGGAGGGTAAACTGGCTATTCTCTTGATATGTAAAATTACATAACTTTTGACTGGCAATTCTACTTCCAGGAATCACCCGAGTCCCTGATAGCTAGGCACGCATGCTGGGACATATGCACAAAGATGTATGTATAGGGATAGGTGCTACAAGGGGTTTATAATGCTGGAAAGCTACCTGGCTGTCCATGTATCCATCCAGAGGGGTGGGTTTAAATAAACTAACAGCGATCCTTATTAAGGAACACAAAGGGGTCATTTTTAAAAAAGATTTTATTTATTTATTTATTTGAAAGAGAGAGCCTGAGAGGGGAGAGGTCAAAGGGAGAAGCAGACTCCCCACCAGGCAGGGAGCCTCATGTGGCACCCCATCGCGGGACTCCAGGATCATGACCTGAGCCAAAGGTGGTTGCTTAACCAACTGAGCCACCCACACACTCCAAGGGAGCCATTTTTAAGAAAGATAAGATAGAGCTGTCATCAGCATGGTAAGGTGGCTAACACATGGTAGGTGACAAAAATAAGTTTTGTCAAAAAAAATGAAAGTATTTTGGAGTGCACACGGAGGAAAAAAAGATGTGTGTGTGTACGCGCATGTACACGAGTTGAGGGGTCCGATGGTGGGGAAGCAGCAGCATGTGTGCGGGCTGGATGTGAGAGGTGGCATGTTGAGTTTAGGGTGAAGGAGGAAAGTGTCAGGTAGTGAAATGGAGAATTCAGCCAGGACCAGACGAGATGTGCCTTGCAAAACAGGAAGCTGATGAAAGTTGCTGAATTGGGCTAGAGAAGGATTCCTCCGGTATCAGTGACACAGGTATTCTGGAATAAAGCAAGGGGCAAGGTTACCACACAGCCCTGAAAGGAGCAGGTCCCTGCCCAAGTTTGGAGAAGAGGGGACCGATTCTAGAGACACTGAGTGGGGAGACTCTGTAGGAGTTTAAGATGATGGATTCTGCAATGGGGGTAAAGGAGAGAAAGGAGTATGAGCAGACAGATTTCAGTCCCAGGGTGATGACCGAAACACAGGGAATTCAGGAAGAATGTGGATGCACAGGTTGAGTTTGAGAGGCCTGGGAATATCCAGATGGAGCTAGGGTCCCAGGAGGTGACAGAGAATTCACGGGTCTCGAGCTAAGGAGCGAATTCTAGGTAGAGAGTGAGGCATACCCAAGTGGCAGTTCAAGCCATAGGGGTAAATAGGGTCGTTTAGCAAGAATTTGTGGGGTGGGATGGTCCCAGACTGGAAAAGGACAGGAAGAGAACCTGACACAATACAACACTTAACGGGGTGGGAAGGAGGAGTGCATTGCAAAGACAAAAGGACCCACCAAAAAGCAGAAGAAAAACTAGTGTGTATCAATGAGGTTGGATTGCCTGTTCACTTCTGGCAGAGCCCTGGTTTTGTTCTGCATTCCACCCTTCTTCCAAGTGGTTTGGCAGTGAATCCTGATTAATCCAAGCCAGTTGTGGTCATCACAGTTTCCTTGCCAGGGACTGATTTAGGAAGGGACATATGATGCAATTTAGGCCAATGTGATGTGAGGAAAGACTTCTGGGGGCTCCTGGGGAAGGTCTCCTCCCGGATTAGAAATAGACATACAGGAAGAGACACACCCTGTTCTTTAGCTGCATGTTATCCCATTTGGGCATGGCACCTGGAACTGCTACAGTTGTTCTTTAAGGTGTAGAGGAGAACATCTTTGAGGATAAGCCATCATGGTGAGGTGGGAGAGCAAAAACATGGAAGGCACCTGGGTCCCGGATGACATCGCTAAGCCACGAAATTGATCAGCCCTGGAGCAGCTTTGTAGCTGGACTTCTTAAAAGGTAGGATTTATTTTGGGGCGCCTAGGTGGCTCAGTCACTTAAGTGTCAGATTCTTGGTTTCAGCTCAGGTCATGATCTCAGGGTCGTGAGATCCAGCTACTCATCGAGACCCTCATCAGGCTCCTCACTCAGCACAAGAGCCTGTTTGAGATTCTCTCCCTCTTCTTCTCCCTCCCCTCTCCTTGCCTTCTCCTCTCCCTCTCCTTCTGCCCCTCCCCCTGCTCACAGAAGCATGAACTCTCTCTCTTTTTAAAAATAAATAAATAGGTAACCCTCTCGGGTCCCTTCTATCTTTTGGAGCTTTGTACTATCATTCAATATACTTTCCTATTGCTCAATAAAACCTTGTTTTGCAGCCCAAATAAATAAATCTTTTTTTTTAAATGTAGAATATATTTTTCCTTATGGTTTAAGCTATATGATTTGGATTCTGTTTTTTTAATTTCAGCTCAAGGTGCAGCCATAGGGAAGGAGAAAATTCCACGGAGGAAATGATTTGGAGTAATATGGAGATGGAAAAGGTACCTTCACATTTAGGGGACCATTGGTGACTTTGGTGAGGATATTGACCCTGGACCATGAGGCCATGACCCTGTGCCATGAAAACCAGATTGCAAAAGATTACTTACTGTTATACATAGTTGGCACTAATGGATATTTGGAGAATCATAAAATTGAGAGACGAATGGAAGATAAGGAGGTGAGCAGAGAAGATGGGCTTTAAAACAAGCATTTTAATCTGGTGCCCACAGGTCCCCTCCAAGGCATCTATGGAAAGAATTCACAGGACGGGGCACCTGGATGGCTCAGTGGGTTAAAGCCTCTACTTTCGGCTCAGGTCACGATCCCAGGGTCCTGGGATTGAGCCCCCTATCAGGCTCTCTGCTCAGCGAGGAGCCTGCTTCCCTTCCTCTCTCTCTGCCTAGTTGTGATCTCTGTCAAATACATAAATAAAATCTATAAAAAAAAAAAAAAAACGAAAAGAATTCACGGGACCCACGAACTTGGATGGGAAAAAAATTACACCTTGATTTTTCACCTACCTCTAATTAAACTATCGTCTCCTCTTCAATTATGACTGCAGGCATCAATCTTCAGTAGTATTAGTAGTAACTGTGACTTTGTCACCTGTAAAAATCACAGTTGTTTTTAATTCACATTACAGTTGACACAGATGTTGCAAAATAGTGTTTATAATAATCACTACATAAAAATACAGGAGTTCTTTTAGACCCACTTCAAGATTTTGCTATTTAATGCATTAACAAAGGATAGCCAAGAACAAAAGAAAGCAGCGCATGTATAACGGTGTCACAAATTTTTAAAATCTATTGTAACAACTGCACTTGCAGTCATTGGTGTTCATGGTAAGTTCCATGCATATTTCAGGCTTTCAAACATTATCCACCAGACAGCCAAAGGCATCCATGGTGTGAAAAAGGCGGAGAACTCCGACTGCAAAGGAAAAGAGGGAAGGGGAAGTTTGCACAGTGGAGATGGGAACGTGGGGTCTGGAGAACACTGCGTTTGAGAATATGGGAGAGCTTTCCACGTGGCGATGCTGTAGGAGCAGACAGGAAACTTCGAGAGCTGAGGTCCCTGAGGAGGCTGGAGCTATCGGGATGCGGGGCTCAGGTGGAGGGATTAACCACAGGAAGGAAACTTTTCCCACAATAAAAGGGAGGAAAGGATGAGTGCAGATAAAAATAAGTGTTTTAGTGGGGTGGCAGTGGGGACAGGAAGTTGAGGGGGCTTCTGACTGATGGCTTCTATTTTCACTGTCAAGTAGGAGTGAAGTTATCTGCTGAGAGTGAGAATGACAGGCGAGGTGATAAGGTAGGGAACAGAAGAGGGCTGACAAGGACGAGTAGAGGGACCAGCGGCTCACCACCCGGTTGTCATGGCAACACTTGGTGTGGGTGTTCAGCTGCTCAAGTGTAGGAGTCAGAGGGCAGAAAGGCAGCTAGAGCTGGGGCTGGGGTTTTACCAGGAGGATGAGGTGAAGATCAGGGGAATACAGGAGGGATGGACCAGCTTGTCCAGAAGCTGTGTGGAGAAGGTGTGCAGCTAGGAAGGGGGTGCTACATTGGAGTAAAATCCACATATCAACATTAGGAGGAAGAATGGGACAAAGGGAATGAGAACATGGAAGTACTAAAAGTGGTGGTCCAAGAGGGAGCTGGTCAAGTTTAAAGTTAAGTTTAAGTAGTTCACAGGATGGCAAGTGCTGAGGTCCATCCATTGTGTGGGTGACAAGGAAAGAAAGAGTAAAGGGCATTAGAGGTCAGGAGGTCAAGTCCAGGCAAAACCATCCATCTGGGTCTAAAAGTCACCTAGGAGGAAGGCAAAACTTGGAGTGGAAGGTCTAGAGGACATGGAGGAGTGATCTGGAAATAGATGGATCATTGGAGCAAGTGGGAGAAGAATCTGATGGTGGTGGATAACATGGGCCTCAGAGGAGGAGGAGGGCCTTTCGGCAAGGTAAAATGTAATTGTCTAAAAGTAGCAATAAGGATTTAGAGAAGCAATGTCCACAGTAGCCAAACTAAGAAAAGAGCCTAGATGTCCATTGACAGAAGAATGGACAAAGAAGATGTGGTAGATATATATATATATACATATATATCTCTAGAGATATATATGTATACATATATATAGACATACATATATATGTGTATGTGTATCTATATTTATATCTATACACACACACACACACGCACACACATACACAATGGAATATTATGCGGCCATCAAAAAATGAAATCTTGCCGCTTGCATCAACATGGATGGAACTAGAGGGTATTATGCTAAGCGAAATAAGTCAATCAGAGAAGGACAGTTATCATATGATCTCGCTGATATGTGGGATTTGAGAAACAAGGCAGAGGATCATAGGGGAAGAGAGGAAAAAATGAAATGGGATGAAACCAGAGAGGGAGACAAACCATAAGAGATTCTTAATCTCAGGAAACAAATTGTGGGTTGCTGGACTGGAGGGTGGTGCAAGGGTTGGGGTGATTGGGTGGTGGACATTGGGGAGAGTGTGTGCTGTGGTGAGCTCTGTAAATTCCGTAAGACTAATAAATCACAGACCTGTACCCCCGAAGCCAATAATACATTATATATTAATTTTTTAAAAAAGGAAAATAATAAAGGTAGCAGTGAGGAGATAAAGGAATACCAGCCCACCATGAGGTAGCAAATAGGGATCTATGTTCCTGTGGGAACATCTTCAAAAACTAACCACGTCTTCAAAAACTAACTCGCTTTTATGAAAAAGGCTAGAGAGAATCAGACAGTTGTAGACTAAACCTGATCTAGGACAGTGGCTTCCAATCCCACAAGATAGTTCCCTCCCATGCCTCACCCCAACCCGGAGGCATCTGCAAACCAGCAGATGTGGTTTCATCACAGTTGTGGGGGCAGGGGGATCCTGGCATTTGGTACCTGGAGATCAGAGATGCGTAGTGTCCTGCCGTCTGTAGGAGAGCCCCACAGTAATGAACCGTCCTGCCCAGAATGCCCATAGTGCATCCCATACACTCTACGGATGAGGAGGCTAGGATTCAGAGAGCTGAGATGTATACGTAGGTTTTGAAGCTTCCCTAGTCTTGATATTGTATTAAGATCTGTGTGTATGTCTGAGGTCACTGTGGTAATTAATGTTGGTTGGCAAATCCGGCTCCCTCACCCTAGTCACCTCTCAATGAAAGACTCCTGGGGCAACTTTTTCAAAAAGGCAAGTGCAGCTGGAGGCCGCAGCCTCTTTTGCTCTGCTCCTAGTCTTCTGCTTGGAACTTGGTCCAGCCGCCATCTTGTACCCATGAGCACCAAGGCCACACATGGGTGATGGTGGGACACAAAGATAGACAGGTCAGATGTTCTGGGTGGCTTCCTAACAGATGCCCCAACCCTGGATGGCCCACCTCTGGATTTACCAAGTGAGAAAAACAAACTATATTATTTATTTAGTTTACTGCTAACTGAATGTTCTCTTAACTGCCGCTGAATGTATTTCTGCCTGATAGAGTCATAGGGCCAGTTAGCAACAGCTGAGGCTAAACCCTTGTTTTCTCTCTCACAACCTAATAGCCTTTCCTTGACCGCAGTGGTTCAGTGTATTTTGAAATTTTTGGTCCATTTTGTCTCTACTGATGTTCACTGTGCTATCAATACATCCCTCCAGCTATGTCAGGCTACAGTATTTGGCTAATTAAAACTATTTAGGGGGTGCCTGGGTGTTAAGGGTCTGCCTTCGGCTCAGGTCATGATCCCAGGGTCCTGGAATCGAGCCCTGCATTGGGCTCCCTGCTCTGCAGGAAGCCTGCTTCTCCCTCTCCCGCTCCCCCTGTTTATGTTCCTTCTCTCACTGACTCTCTCTCTGTCAAATAAATAAATAAAATCTTAAAAAGAAAAACCTTAAAAGAAAACCCCATAAAAGCTATTTAGACACAGCGTGACATACAGAGATATCATACTCACTAAGTCATAAACCTGAAACTAATGGTACACTGTGTCAACTATGTTCAAATTTAAAAAAATTTTAAATAAGACTATTTAGGAGGTTATTAACAATTAACTTTTTAAAAAGGGATTTTATTTATTTACTTGAGAGAGAGCATGAGTGGGCTGGGGGGTGATGCAATAGAGGGAGAAGGAGACTCCCTGCTGAGCAGGGAGCCCGATACAGGACTCAATCCCAAGACCCTGAGATCATGACCTGAGCCGAAATCAAGAGTTGGATGCTTAACTGACTGAGCCACCCAGGGGCCCCTAAAAATTAACTTTTGACATGGCTTTCGTCTTCTGCTTTCTATGTTGGTTTGTTAAATCAATATGACAAAGTTCTAAGGATAGCTACTTAGCAGTCTAATTGCAATCTGGAAGGTCCAGGCCTGTGTTCACCTTTAAGGACTTTTTTTGTTTTAAGGTATATACACCCAGTGCGTATAATCTCTACCCCAATCTCTTGTGGCTTGAACCCACAACCCCGAAATCAAGAGGTGACTATTCCACCAACTGTACCAGCCAGGCACCCTCTCACCTTTTAGTGCTTCTTATGAACAGTTTTTGGTTGTTTTTTTTTTTTTTTTACTTTTTTTTACTATGTTCAGTTCGCCAGCATATAGTAACATCATTAGTTTCTTTTTTTTTTTTTTTTAAAGATTTTATTTATTTATTTGACAGACAGAAATCACAAGTAGGCCGAGAGGCAGGCAGAGAGAGAGAGGGAGAAGCAGGCTTCCCGCTGAGGAGAGAGCCCGATGCGGGGCTCGATCCCAGGACCCTGGGATCATGACCTGAGCCGAAGGCAGAGGCTTTAACCCACTGAGCCACCCAGGCGCCCCACATCATTAGTTTCTGATGTAGTATTCAGCGACTCGTTAGTTGTAACACCCAGTGCTCATCACAACACATGCCCTCCTTAGCGCCCATCACCTGGCTACCCCCTCCCTCCACCCCCCTTCCCTCTCTAACCTTCAGTTTGTTTCCTGGGACTTCTTATGAATAGTTTTTGTTTGCTCGTTTCTGAGTTCCTGTATTCTTAGTCCTGGCCAGCCCGCCCCTCTGGCTCCTCACCTCTCCAGTTCAAGACTGGGTGTTGACCCGAGGGCCTGCAGGTCTCAGGCCGTCCCTTTGTGCAGGTTCTCAAGGCAGTCCTGGGACGGTTCTGAGCATTCCCGAGTGAAAAGTCCCTTCCCCTACTTGCTTTGTCGCTGCCTACGACTTAGTGATAGAAGGACGTCAGCGAGTGTGTTTTCTGGATTGATCAAGACCAAACAGGCTGAAGCAGTGAATTCTCCCCAGCTGAGTCACCCTGTCCTCAAATAAGGAGCCAATGAACCAAGGAGCCCTGGAAACCACCTGTGTCCACCTCCCTGGGCCACCTCTCCTCCGCAGCTCAGAAACCGTGTGTGGCTTCAGGTGGTTTTCTGTTAATCACAGGTTGAAGCCAAGTCATTATCAAACTGTTCTCATGTTAGAATCAAAGTAATTTAAATCTTATCTTCCCTAATCTGAGGTGACATCTGTGTGACAGGTTTCTTCCTCCCTGGTGTATTAATGAAGCGTCTGAGGGTACAGAGAAAAAACCTTAGACTCTGGTACCCTTCACTTTGTTAATGTAGAGAAGCCTTTTTTCTTTTTTTAAAGATTTTATTTTTAAGAAATCTCTGCGTTGGGCTATGGTGAGTGCTCTGAAGTGTGTAAACCTGGAGATTCACAGACCTGTACCCCTGGGGCTAATAATACATTTTATGTTAATAAAAAAATTTAAAAAAATGTAAAAAAAAGAAATCTCTATGTTGGGGCTCCTGGGTGGCTCAGTAGGTTAAGCCTCTGCCTTCAGCTCAGGTCATGATCTCGGGGTCCTGGGATCGAGTCCCGCATCAGGCTTCCAGCTCCACAGGGAGTCTGCTTCTCCCTCTGATCTCTCCCTCTCATGCTCTCTCTCACTCTCTCTCTCTCTCTCAAATAAATAAATAAATAAAATCTTTAAAAAAATTTTAAAAAGAGATTTTATTTATTTGACAGAGAGAGACACAGTGGGAGAGGAACATAAGCAGAGGGTATGGAAGAGGGAGAAGCAGGCTTCCCGCTGAGCGGGGAGCCTGATGTGGGACTCCATCTCAGGACCCTGGGATCATGACCTGAGCCGAAGGCAGCCACTTAATGACTGAGCCACCCAGGTGCCCCTCATTTTAATCATTTTTAAGTGAACAGTTAAGTGGCATTAAGTACATTCACACTGACGTACAACCATCAAGATGGCTTCTCAACACATAACATTTTTGACCAATATATAGATGACACGTATATGAATTCAAAGTGCAATGGGGAACCGGTGTGTTTTGCCTGAATTTCTACTTCAAGAGAGAACAAAATGTAAGGACTGAATTATACGTATAATGAACTTAATAGGCAGTTCGCATGTGGCAGTATCAGATTCCCACCATCTTGGCAAGAAAGGAAAAACACTAATAAATATTTTAAGGGGAGAGAACACATTTTATTCTCTGTAAAATAATAACCTCTAGCCGGTTCAAACATTACAACATCAAAACACATTTTTTTGTACTAAATACAGAAAACATAGTTAGGCAGAAGAAAAAATAACCCAGAAGGTTATTTTGGTTATTAATGATATTGACTTTCTAGGAATTCATAACGTTGTTCCTTTTAGTATTTGAGGACTTCAATAATATTAGCTGGCGCATGAGTTAATTATAAGCCACAATTAGCAGACTCTGTTTAACAGCATCTTGGGGTGACCATTGAGTTTCTGGCAATTAGAGATCAATAGGTTTTATTTCTGGCTTTGTTTGAAAGAAAACCTTATGAGGGATTCATTCTGTGCGTGTCAGGGTTTGGATATTCCCCTCCCAAATGACGTGTTTGTTTCATCAGCTGGTTAAGCAAATGTACGGCACAAGTATGCCTAATGTCTTTGTTGACCTTTGAATTGGAAGGGACTTGATTTGACAAAGTGTCAGTGATCACCCTTCTAGGGTGATCATTAGAACTGGATAGTGCAGAAGTCTGATAAAAAGAATCTGGCTTCTACTAACTCTGAAAGAGGTGTTAGGGCCAACTGGTCAAATGCCAATGGTGAACTCCTTATCTGCGCTAGGGGAGGCCTGGGATTGCACACACGGCCCCGGAGCAGAATATCCAAATGGCTTCTGTGTCCTTTTGGAATGCACCACCATCTAAGAATAACAGACTCTTTGATTAAAAAGTCCCAACTCCCTTATTTTTACAAACCTCCATGCCCCTAATCAGACACAGGTGCTCCCCTCCCAGCTTTCTTCTCCTACCTTGTCCAACCTCCATTATTGTCCTGATCATGCAGCAAATAAGGAGTCATTGACATTAACACATCAACAATAGAGTGAGACCACAGCCTGCTGGACCGTATCTCACTCATCTTTGTTGTCTTGAGCACTTAGCACAGTACAGTGCCTGGAACTTACGAGCTTCTCAACAAACAAATAAATATTTGTTGAGTGAATGAATGATGAAACCAAGGCCCAGGGACAGGAAGTGACCTGCCTAAGATAACAAGTCTAGTTAGTCATGTTCTGAGAGGCAGGTTCTGATAACACTTTAATCACATTGCATTACTTGAAAGCACATAGTGAGAGGCCAGAATTGGGCTGGGTCTTGGAATAAAACTCTGGTGACTGGTTATTCACAGAACTGGAAATTCATCTGATAGTCTACAGCATCAAGAGTTGACTCTGAGGTCCATCTCAAGAGGTGTTTTTTTTTAAGATTTTATTTATTTATTTGACAGAGATCACACGTAGGCAGAGAGGCAGAGAGAGAGAGAGAGAGGAGGAAGCAGGCTCCCCACTGAGCAGAGAGCCCGATGTGGGGCTGGATCCCAGGACCCTGGGAACATGACCTGAGCTGAAGGCAGAGGCTTAACCCACTGAGCCACCCAAGTGCCCCATCAAGAGGTGTTTTTGGTACCTTAGAGTTTTGTTTTTCTTTCTTTTTTTTTTTTTTAAAGATTTTATTTATTCATTTGACAGACAGAGATCACAAGTAGGCAGAGAGGCAGGCAGAGAGAGAGGGGGAAGCAGGCTCCCTGCTGAGCAGAGAGCCTGATGCGGGGCTCGATCCCAGGACCCTGGGATCACGACCTGAGCCAAAGGCAGAGGCTTTAACCACTGAGCCACCCAGGCGCCCCTAGAGTTTTGCTTTTCTTGCTCATACTCTCAGTTAGAATGATGAGTACATGTTTGTGGTGAGGAGGAAGCCACCTTGGTTGTCTTTCCCATGATTGGGAAAGGCTAGAGTGGGAGAAGTCCCCAGTCTGTGGAAGGGCGGGGAGACCTGGGGTCCCTGGGGTCCACAAACCCTTGTTTATATTCACAGTCAATCTTTGTTAGAAATATGTAATCATTTTTGGCAGAGGTTGGGGAAGACTGGTGGCAACCCTGAGTGTGTGTGTGTGTGTGTGTGTGTGTGTGTGTGTGGTAAACACTTAGTTTTGCATCAAGATCAAGGGTGTTATTATTTTTAAAAATATTTTATTTATTTACTTGACAGAGATTACAAGTAGGCAGAGACAGAGAGAGGGGGAAGCTGAGCAGAGCAGCTGAGCAGAGAGCCCGATTCGGGGCTCGGTCCCAGGACCCTGGGATCATGACCTGAGCCGAAGGCAGAGGCTTTAACCCACTGAGCCGCCCAGGTGCCCAAGATCAAGGGAAGATCAAGGGTGTTTTGTTGTTGTTGTTATATTTGAGGCATAGAGGTTTGGAGTATCAGATGAGATATCAGACGACAATACTTGGCCTTTGAGGAGGTCAGAGTGACCCAGAAAATGTAATCTGGCCAGTAGCTGGGTAGCAGTCACCCTTAAACTTGGCTAAGTCCAACCTGAAGGCATGCTTGGGGAGCTCTGCTACAGGGAGCCTTCGAGATGCTGACTCTGGCTCTTCTGAGTGATGGCTGGAGTGCGTGTGTGTTCCTGTGTGTACATGTGAGAGAGAGAGATGAAGGGAGAAGAAGGAAGTGTAGAGAAGGTGTAGTGCAGCAGACCCCATAGAGGTCCTTTTCATCCACTATTCCTAGGTGACAAGGTAGGCATAAGAGTCACCTGGCTTGCCTGGATGGCTCTAGGGAAAGCTGTGTAAGGTCTGGGCTAGACTCAGGTGGGAGTATATTGGTGTGGACAAGGGAGCGACCTGTGTCAGTCTCAGACAGGAGCTGCCTCCTTTGTTGGTCATTATGAGACTGCTGCCATGGCAAGGTGGACAGGTGAGGACAGCACCTGGCTGGACCTCACAGATCAGGTTGACCAAGTTGTGTTCCCACATCCTTTGCAGGCCTTTATGCCTATGAAAAACAAGTGGGAAGACTTAGGCTGCAGCTCTTCCCTTCTACCTACCTCTCTTTAGAAATGTCATCATTTCATGCCATCAAGAATTGTTAGCATTGGCTTGGGGTCTGAAGGATGGGCTTTACAAATCAAGAAGTCTGCGAAATTGTTTTCAAGTCCATATGTCTACTCTTTTTCTGGGGAGGTTCATAGCAGATTCTCAGAGAGCTCCATGAATCAGCAAAGGTTAAGAACCATTGGTGTAGGGGCGCCTGGCTGGCTCAGTCATTAAGTGTCTGCCTTAGGCTCAGGTCATGATTGCAGGGTCCTGGGATCGAGCACCCCACTGGGCTCCTTGCTCAGCAGGAAGCCTGCTTCTCCCTCTCCCACTCCCCCTGCTTGTGTTCTCTCTCTTGCTATGTGTCTCTCTCTCTCTGTCAAATAAATAAAATCTTAAAAAAAAAAAAAGAAGAAGAAGAAGAACCATTGGTGTAGGGGACAGCAGAAGGAATGCATGCATTTATAAGGTCCTTATTCACGTGGGAGGGATATAAATGAATGGAGTATGACCGTGCAGTAATTATCAGTTTGGTGGCTCAGGGCCTATGAATTAACAGCTCTTGTATCACCTGACAATTGTAGTTATCTAGAGGCCTCTCCACACACATGGGTTAGAGGGTAGTGGTCAGAAACCTGCTGAATGAACAGGGGACCCCTGCAGTACCTACGGAGAAATGAATACTGTGGGTCCAAAGGAACACAGCTGGTTGGAATAGACCCGTCACTGTGGGGAGATCCCTGAACACAACTGGACACCAGAGCAGACAGAGTTATTACTGTGATTTTAGGACTGATTCAGTTTATAGAAGAGAGCCAGGTCACAAGGATTTCCAGGGGCCACAGGAGGCTTCCATTAAGGTTGTTCCTTGGCTCTAGGTGGGGGGACTCCCTTAACTGTATTGCCTATGGTTATGACCTAGAAGCAGAAGTAGTCTGGCCTTCATGGGCCCCTAAACACTATTATGTCTGTCCCCACTCACCCTGTTCATAAACCTCAGAGAACCTGGTATTTTTTCATACCATCCCTCTCAGGCAATGGTCTCTGTGACTCATTTCCATCCTTGGGGTCCAGGCTGAGGGGATACTCAGAATAGTGCCTTTTCCAGAACCAGAATCCAGATGGGCAAGGAAAGGTCTTGGGGAGCAGTTGCCTTTAGGTTCAGGAATCCTAAGCAAGGACAGGTCATAAAGGGAGTGGGAGTCCTCAGAGAGAACTGTGGGGTAGGGAAAGGAAGATGGATTGTTTTCAAGCCTTGGGCAAGATTTGGGGGCGTTTGGCCCAGTGTTTTTCTCCTTGGCCCAGCTATAGTTTCGCGATACCCTGAGGCTCCCTCTCAGTCCTCACCAGCCCCTCCCCTCCCGGCCATCTTTTTTTTTTTAAGGGAATTCCACTTTCTTTCTTTTTTTTTTTTTTTTAAGATTGTATTTATTTTATTTATTTATTTGACAGACAGAGATCACAAGTAGGCAGAGAGGCAGGCAGAGAGAGAGGGGGAAGCGGGCTCCCTGCCAAGCAGAGAGCCCGATGTGGGGCTCGATTTCAGCACCCTGGGATCATGACCTGAGCCGAAGGCAGAGGCTTTAACCCACTGAGCCACCCAGGTGCCCCCCGGCCATCTTTTGACAGTGACTGTGCTCTTGGACCAAGACAAGCTACCACAAGGTAGTTTTAAAGGCGCTCATCTGGGTGGCAACTTTGTTTAATCCCATGGATGACCTTCCAGCCGTGTGGGTTCTGAGTGCTCCCTCTTCCCAGTTCACTTTGCAGGTCAGGACTTGAAACTGCCCGCCTTCCGCTGATTCCACGTTCTGCTGCAGCTGTCTACAGATCAGTTCATGATTCGTGACGATTATTTGATATTGTAGGAAGGAAGATACTCGTTGTCACTAGTGTGTTTCCATTCAGGTGCTAATGTCATATTGTATAATGTATCCGTTCAGAATATTTCCAAAGGATCAAATATCAGAAAATCAGCAACATCAGGCCATTTAGTTCCTTGACATGTAGCTACTCTGTGTAAGAATCTTGGGTATATTTTCTTATGTCGTGTATAAAAGGAATCAAAAAAATTCATTTCTAGGGGTGCCTGGGTGGCTAGTGGGTTAAGCCTCTGCCTTTAGCTCAGGTCATGATCTCAGGGTCCTGGGATCGAGCCCCGGATTAAGCCCATATCGAACACTGTGACAGAGGTCACAAGTAGGCAGAGAGGCAGGCAGGGAGAGAGGGGGAAGCAGGCTCCCTGCTGAGCAGAGAGCCAGATGTGGGGCTCGATCCCAGGACCCTGAGATCATGACCTGAGCTGAAGGCAGAGGCTCAACCCCCTGAGCCACCCAGGTGCCCCTGAAGTACCAATCTTGAGCGTGTGAACTTGGCTATCCAGAGTGCCCTCTTTATCATTTTTTTTCTACTTTATATTTACATTCTTTTGAGGAATGTTTCTGAATTCCCGCCCCCTATCAGACTTTAGAGATATGGCGATGAACAGGTCAGTCCTTGCCCTCAAGGAGAAAAAAACAAAACCAAAAACATAAAATAATAAAGCGTGGTGACATTTATGGCAAAGAACGTAGAGGGTGCTGGTGGAATGTCTATGGAAAAACCAGAAACCTTCACTGGAAGTGACAGGCGATGTGGAGAATGAGTAAGGAGCCAGCCAGGTGAAGGAAGTGGAGTGAGGAGGAGACACCCCAGAGGAAGAGACATGTGGAGAAGGCTGGGAAACCAGAGCGTGAGTAGTTGAAGGACCTGGGGGAAGCCGGACATGGAAGTAGCGGAGGGAGCCAGGGAGAGGTGTGGCACAGAGTTGGATTGGGACCAGTTCTCCCTGAGAGAGCATCTTCCAGGTGGGGGAACACGCATCCTGTCAGGTGTCTGAGGAACTACTCTAGGCTCGAGATCAGTTGAAATATTGGAGCCCCCAAATTCCCAGGGATCTTAAGTTTTATTTGCCTAAGTGCTTTGAGAAAACAAAGAAATGTATTCATTAAAAAATTTTGGGGGACGCCTGGGTAGCTCAGTCGTTAAATTTCTGCCTTGGGCTCAGGTCATGATCCCAGGGTCCTGGGATCGAGTCCCGATCAAGCCCCGAATCAGGCTCCTTGCTCAGCAGGAAGCCTGCTTCTCCCTTTCTCACTCCCCTGCTTGTGTTCCCTCTCTCACTGTGTCTCTCTGTCAAATAAATAAATAAAATCTTTTTTAAAAAATTCTTTTTAAGAATTTATTTATTTATTTGAGAGAGAGAGCAAGCAAGTGAGAGCATGAGTGCAGGGAGAAGACAGAGAGAGAGGGAGAAGCAGGCTCCCCGATGAGCAGGGAGCCTGATCCCAGGGACTCAATCCCAGAACCCTGGGATCATGATCTGATGTAAAGGCAGCCGCTTCACTGAGCCACCCAGGTGCCCCTTAACAAAAATTTTTTGAGGGTACATATTTTAAAATCTAGTATTTATTGGAACTTAATTCATGCCAGAATGCCTGAACATTCTATAGAACACATGGGGTTGTATTTGCGAGTATTAGAAAAGGAAATTACATGACAAAAATACAATTATAAGACTAACAAAATAACGTGAAATTATGTGTGGGGTGGACTGGAGACAGAAAGGGGATTGTTGTGGTTGAGTGTGGCAGGAGGCCCCGGGTGTGCCTGGTCAGGAATGATCTGTGAGGGCTTTGGGGGAGGGAAGAAAGTGGGGCAGTTTGCTGGGCAGAGCTGGTCTGGGGCAGCTCAGAGCAGGGCAGAGCAGGCAGTGGCACCGGAGAACAAAATGATGAGCAGCACGGGCGTGGGCAGCTGTATCTAAGAATTCACCTTTAGGAAGGAGCAACAGGACTTAGGCTAGAGTTCTGATATCAGAGTCTGCCAAACACCGGTTTGCAGGAAGAGTTAAGGGAACAGGAGGGCATAGAAAGCAGGGGTGCTGTGTTATTTTAGGTGAAAAGTCCAGAAAGAGCAGGCTGGTGGCTATAGCTTCCCAGCTGCTCTTCAAGGATTCCCCTTTGCTGAGAGAATAAAGTCCAAGCTCCACATAGCATAAAAGACCCTGCATGGCCTGTCTGGTTTTGGAATATCAACTGCACCTTGTCTCCTGCTGCGTCCCCAAATGCACCTCTGGGCTTTTGCAGTTTCCGGAACCCCTTGTCCTGTTTCTAGGCCTTCCAGCCCCCTCAGGTCCTTTTTTCCCTTTGCCCACCATGTTTCTCCCTCTGAATGTCAACACATTAACCGCTCCCCCCTGCACACAAAGCTCCGTTGGCTTCTCTCTGGGAAACCTTCCATCATACCTGGGTTGGGCCATAACTCCTTTTCTCTGCCTTTGGCCTTTCCTCAGCCCCAGGTGGGCTCTGGTGGCCTCATTTGCCTGGTGTGAGCTTCCCCTTCCCAGCTGACAGGAAGGGGGTGGCTGAGCCCCAGAGGAGAAGTAAACTCCATCTCTCGCTTCCCTGCCAGCAGAGCCCCCTGCGAGGGGGCACATGCGAGGTCCCCCAACCTTCCTGTACGTCTCCGCTTGGAAAGCTTCCCTCAGAATTCAAGACCCTGTCAACTGATCGTTCCCCTGTGTGACTTCCACACAGGCCTCACATAGCCTTTCATTCTTGCTAACACTCAGTAAATATTTACCTAGAACACACTGCGGCCATCCTGCTGGTGCGCGCCTACCACCTTAACTGTCACTTTGCTGCGTGGGTGTCTCAGGGTGAGAATTTCTTGACATTCGAGACCTTAGCTTATGCACCTAAGAATCCCCAGTTCCTGCAAAGGGTTCAGGCATACAGTAGGCCTTAATATATTTGTTTTAAAAATGAATTCCTGGGGGTGCCTGGATGGCTCTGTCGGTTGAGTGTGTCCGACTGTTGATCACAGCTCAGGTCTTGATCTCAGGGTCGTGAGTTCAAGCCCCGCATTGGGCTTCACGCTGGGCATGGAGCCTTGTTAAAAGAGAAATATAAATACAAATAAAAAAGGAATATGCTTTATTAGAAACGAAATTGGTTTCCAAGAAATTCCTAAATCCTAAGGCTGGAAGACACGTTGAAGGTTGCCTCATCTGTGTCCTAGGACTCGACCGTTCTGGGCTAGGCATCACACAGAACTTGCTTGACCGAGTTCAGTGAAGGGGGGACTCACAGTCCCTGTGGTCGCTCCTGCCACCTGAAGACAGCAGCGAGCGTGTAGATGTTCTTCCTCCCACAGAGCTGCAACCTGCCCCTTCTTAGTTCCCTCCACCGGCCCCGTTCTGCTCCCTGGAGGGTCACGGTAGAGGCCCTTCCCTCCTGCAGCCCACACCCCACCATATATGTGACAGTTACTGCATCTCTTCCTAAGTTTCCTTTTTTTTTTTTTTTAAAGATTTTACTTATTTGTCAGAGAGATAGAGAGCACAAGCAGGGGGAGCAGCAGGCAGAGGAAGAAGCGGGCTTCCCACTGCATAGGGAGCCTGACTCAGGACTCGATCCCAGGACCCTGGGATCACGACCTGAGCCAAAGGCAGATGCTTAACTGACTGAGCCACCAAGGTGCCCCTAAGTTTTCTCTTTCCAGGGGAGGTAAGACCATTGCCCACCCTTTGTGACCCTGAGCTTCAGTGTCCTTGTTTGTAAACATCCAGATAAGACAGTGCCTATCTATGTAGTTACTGTCAAAATTAAATGAGCTCATATATGTAAAGTGCTTAGAACAGTAGTTGGTATATATTAAATGCTCAGTAATGATTTCAATATTATTTCATATACTATTTTACTTATAGCACTTAAAATTTTGCAACATATATTTTGAGACATTTAATTAAGAAAACAGAATAACGGGGCTCCTTGGTAGAGCATTAGACTCTTGATCTCAGGGTCATGAGTTTAAGCCCCATGTTGGGTGGGCAGCTTACGTAGTTTAAAAACAAAAGCAGAATAATATATGATCACGTACAAAAGTTATATTAATATATTATACCTATTTCATTTCATTGTAGTATATATTATATTCCCTACCCCCAATAAAATTGGAAAACCCCTTAGGTGGGGTTCATTATGAAGCTTGATGGGCAACTTGGTCTCCTTTTTTTTTTTTTTAAGATTTTATTTATTTGGGGCGCCTGGGTGGTTCAGTGGGTTAAGCCGCTGCCTTCGGCTCAGGTCATGATCTCAGGGTCCTGGGATGGAGCCCCGCATCGGGCTCTCTGCTCAGTGGGGGGCCTGCTTCTTCCTCTCTCTCTGCCTGCCTCTCTGCCTGCTTGTGATCTCTCTCTCTGTCAAATAAATAAATAAAATCTTTAAAAAAAAAGATTTTATTTATTTGACAGAGAGAGACACAGCAAGAGAGGGAACACGGGCAGGGGGAGTGGGAGAGGGAGAAATAGGATTCCCTATGAGCAGGGAGCCCAGTGCGGGGCTCGATCCCAGGACCCTGGGATCATGACCTGAGCCGAAGGCAGATGCTTAACTGACTGAGCCACCCAGGTGCCCCTTGGTCTCTATTTTTAATGAATGTTTGCTTAATTAATGAGCAAAATGAATAACTGTTTATCAGACCTTAATTGAGCCCTGATCATTCATATATACTGCTTCAAGATTTTCTCATCATTCTCAGGGGTGTTTCTTCATTTACGGTAACCAACTATCCCGGTTTTCTCAGGACTGAGGGAATGTGGGAATTATAGTTAAAACCAGATCTGAAGGGTTCTTGAGACTCAGAGCTTTCAGTCACCCTATTCATGATTCATAATGGATTTGAGGGCTGGAGGGATGAACTGCCTACCTCTGGAGTCCATGGCCAAGGTCACTACTATCGCAACGCCAGAGATACAAGGAGGGCATTTCCCGCTGGGTCTCACAGGGGTGAGATTGACCGAGCCTGCAGCTTTGCAAGAAACTTGATTTTACCAATTCACACGGCAGCGATCAGGCCCTAGGGCATTTCATTAAAACTTATAAATGATGGATTAGAAAATCAGACTGTCAATTTAAAATGTTCCCGTTACTTTCTTAGAGCAACCCCTTATCTGCTTAAGATACCTAAGAGGGATGGAAGGTGAGCAGGTGGTGGAGATGGGCCTTCCTGGAAGGTGCCCTGATGTTGGATCTGACTCTCCACTGCAGAGAGCCCCTTTCTAGGGAGGTGGAGCATACGGGTGACCAGTGGAGACCACAGATGAGTCTAACTGGACTGACTCACCACCCCTGCCTGGCATCTGCACTGACCGTGAGCTCCCGACCCACCCTTGGGGTGGTCCCCTCTTCTCCTTGTGCTGGTATGCTTGCCAAAGTGACATTCGTGAGTTCCAGATCGCTTACACCACTCTCTATTACAAAGCGCTTCCTGATACCAGAGCTCTGTCCCTGGGCCACATCACACGGGGGTCCTGGGAATATGACCCTGAAGTGGCTGATTTTCTTATTTGTTTAGTCAGAGAGGTTCCTGTTCTGGGCGTGAGCCGTTTTTCTCTGCAGCCGCCCTCACCTCTCATTGGGACAGTTACTTTAGTGGCCTGCAGTCTCTGCAACCACGGATTTTTCACCACCAGCACCACCTGCTGTCTTGATTCCCAGAGGACCTCCTCCCTGTCCACCTGGCCTTGCAGCCCTCTAGTTGACACACTTAGGGGTTTGCCGCTGGCCAAGAACTGGGAGGGGCCGCGCCGGCCTGGGGTGATGGGTGATCTGGAAATAGACTTGGGGGAGGGGCCTGGCCTTGAAGCTGGTACTGAGGTGTGTGTCTGTGTATCTAGCGCCTGGCCCTCAGCAGTGGGGAAAAGAGAGGCGTCTTTGCAGACCCAGCCATCCTTTCCAGAGAGGCCCACCTGCCTAGGGTATTCCCCGCTTGGATTGGTGGATGGAGTCCTAAGCACACACAACTTTTCCTCTGGACTGCCTGGTGCTTCCTCCCCCTAGGGCTCCTCACCCTAGAACTGGGTCTGGCAAAGAAGGTCCTGGGCTTGTGGCCACATCTGCCAGTGCTCATGACCCCCACTCAGCACCAGTTGCTCACGCGGCTACCCTAGGTGATGAAAGGTTGGTCATCGGGGCAGAGGCAGTCAAGGGAGAGGAGCCAGGCAAGGTGCCCAGTGGTGCCGGGGCCAGAGGTGGAGCCCTGAAGGCACCAGGTGCACGCTGGTTTCCCCTGAAGTCATCCTCCGTACTGAGACAACAGGCGGCTGCTTGACACCAACCAGGCTGGCTCTCCTGAGTCAGCCTCCTGCGGGCCCTGGCAACTGAAGGTGACAAGTTCATGCTTTGACTGTGGTGGTGACAGGCTAATGGCCTCCCTGCCACCCCTCAGGAAGCCCAGGGCCCAGCCTCTGACTGCCCATTCTCTGCCTGTCAGTCCCTTTGGTCTGGCCTCAGTGTTTTTCACTGTTAATATTCAAGGCTTTATTAAAGATAAGTGGGTCCATGGAAGGAAAAAGATGTCCTCAGGTCAACAATGAAGCAGGAGAAAAAAATCTTAGTTTGCCCAAGGTTCCTGGGTACTCTTCAGCCTCCATAGGGACTCACAGATACCTTCTGGAGCTGGTCCTTCACCTGTGTGCTAAGCTCCGCCAGCCCCAATCCTGATTCATTGGGCTGACCCTCTGGCTTTGGCCCCAGACATCCTTGTGGTCATGCCAGTCTGGCATGACACTGAGAAGGCAGGCACAGGTCCCCAGCTACCCTGACCTGGGTGATGGGGACACTTTCCAGGCTTACCTGAAGCCAGTTGAGGCTGACCCTCCGTCCAACCCGGGGACTGCACCTGTCCTATCTGCACAGCTGTTCAAGGTCCTCACACACTCTGACAACCACGGGCTCATCCAATGGCTCCAGACCGCAGGAATGGGATGATTCTACACTAACCCATAAGATACCTCAAAAGGCAGGACATGCAATGGTTAGGAATACTGATACCAGTCAGTCCAATCAGGATTTGACTCCCACTCTGTCATTTACTAGGTCTGAGACCTGGTAAATTAGGCATGATTAGTCTCAGTTTCTTGTTTATAAAATCTATTTATTTATAAAATCTACCACGTCATAGAACTGAACAAAATAATGTGAGTACCCTAGCATAATGTCCACATACGTGGTTGTTCTTACCCCCAAACCTCACCTTTGGGGTGCATAAGTACCTAAGAGGGGCCCTGACAATCCACCATGACCTAGGGACAACCTACTTTGCTCTTGTGATTCTGAGAATTTAGGTCACTACATATTTACTACTTCCTTGCAATCTTCCACCAGAAGTGGAGGCCACTGGCCCTTTAACTAGAGACCCCCTGTTCACAGAATCACGGACCCTTAGCTATGGGCCCACTTTGGCCCTGCATGTAGTCCAGGCTTTGGCTTTGGTCTCCTGAGCTGCTTGTCCTGGACTCCAGCTGCCTGACCAGTGGCTTTCTTGGACTGGCTCTCTGGCACACTCTGCTTACAAGATGAAAGGCACTTGGACCAACTCTCTTGCTTGCTCAGGGCCTGGCGGTAGGGATGGTGGCTGCAGGCCTGCTGCTGGGAGGACTAACAGGACACTCTGATGTGGGAACATGAAACTGGTGGAAGGGTCACCTGATCCATGGAGGGCTTGGAGGGGGTGGGGAACCTGGGGCCCACAATGTCATGAGAGAGTAAGGCAGTATCTGTTGGCCTTTTTACCCTGGAAAGAAATGTCTCCCATGAGTGGACCCCAACCATGTTCTCCAAAATGAGGAAGGGGAAGGAAAAGTGAGGGGAGGCATTTGCTCAGCGTTAAAGAGGCTGGAAGTTGGGGAAGACCCTTTCACTGTGATGGAGAGAGAACAGGCATCCCCCTTCTGCACATCTACAAGCCTTTTTTTTTTTTTTTTTTAAAGATTTTATTTATTTATTTGACAGAAAGATCACAAGTAGGCAGAGAGGCAGGCAGAGAGAGAGGGGGAAGCAGGCTCCCTGCCAAGCAGAGAGCCCGATGCGGGGCTCGATCCCAGGACCCTGAGATCATGACCTGAGCTGAAGGCAGAGGCTTAACCCACTGAGCCACCCAGGCGCCCCCATCTACAAGCCTTTAAGAGACCAGTGACTTGATTTATTATGTCCAGTGCTTTATTTAACATAAATAGTCTCATAAGAGGAGACATAAACATGTCCCCAGGCCAGTACAGAGTACGTGTGTGTGTGTGTGTGTGTGTGTGTGTGTGTGTGTGTGTGTGTGTTTATGAGGAAGAGATATGTGAGGTCCCTGATCGGTACTCTGAGGGCGTGGCCCGTCAGGCAGGGCCTGGGCCAATCAGTAAGGCAGATGAGGTCCCCGTCCTGGGGTCCTCACTGCTCCTGGGCGCCCCAGGAGATGTAGTCTGGCCGCGTGGCTGCGTGGTACTCGTCGATGAGCTGCTGCACCACCTCCCTGGATGTGTCCAGCTCGTCGAAGTTCTCCTTGAAGATGTCCTCCTTGCGGAACTGCTCCAGGAAGGCCTCCCGTTTCCGCAGTTTGTCATACTGGCGACAGGTCCGCTCGAAGAGCTTGGTGTGTGCAGAGAGCAGGGGTCACAAAGAACTTAGAGCAGCAGTATGGCCCAGAAAGCCAGGGAAGCAAGGCTGGGCAATCTGTATGTTAAGAGAGCCAGAAGCAGGGGCAGCAGGGATGTGGAAAGGTGAGGCCCAACCAGGGAAGCAAATATGGAAAGACATGTGTAAACAGTGAGCCTCACCGAGGAGATGCTGGTGTGGTTGGCCATCATGAGCCCACTGACCCGGTGGGCCGAAGGCAGGTAGGGAGACTTCCTTGACAGGGCCACCTGGATGCTGGCAGGGCCCCAGGGGATGAAGTTGGCCAGCTTCCGTTCCCGGATCCTCTGCAGACTCTTGTGGACCTGGGGGGAGGGGTGCACACAGCAGTGGTGGTGGTAGCCTCTCCTCTACCCCTGCGGGGCCCGGGGGTGGCATGAAGGGGCCTCACCTACCTGGGTGGGGTCCACCTCCCCCTGGATGATGTTGAGGATGGCGATGTAGCAGTGATTGGTCTGGCGATCCCGGCCCGTGGACACCATCACGTTCTTGGGCTGCAGCAGCCGCCTCATGACATCCAGGACCGTGGTCTTCCTCACGCTGGCCACCTGAGGGGACAGTGGGCCACAGGGCCCGGGCCCGCACTCAGGCCACCGTCCAATGCCTCAGCCCTGTCTCTTAGGGAAGGGTCTCGAGATCCAGGTCTACACTGAGCCTCTGCTGTGGGACTGAGTCCTCCTCAGCTCAGCAAGGTCATGGCCCTGTGCGGGAGCATCCGCAGATGCCACAGGGCCTGGGCTCTGCGGGGAGGGAGCCAGAGGCACAGGGGAGAGGAGAGTGGGTCAGTGTGCAGTTAGACGGTCTATCCTGGTCCCGGAGCACAGAGCCTCTGGGGGCCGCAAGGGGCAGCTCCTGGGGCAGCAGGGGGACAGAAAGGCGAGGGCAGGGCCTGCCGCAACTGCTCCTACCGACTGGTCCGTGGTAAGCGGGGTGTAACCCGTCATGAGGAAGTGAAGTCGAGGAGTGGGAATGAGCGAGGCGATGAGGCCGATGAGGTCGTTGTTCATATAGCCGGGGTAGCGCAGGGTGGTGGTGCTGGCTGACATGATGGTGGACACCTGGGGACAGGAGCGTGTGCTGTGGGCCCTGGCCCCTAGGAGGGGTGAGGGCTCCCTTCCTGAGGTGGACCAGAGCAAGGAGGGGTTCCAGCCCAGAGAGTCCGGGAATGGGGGCTCACCAGCTGGTTGATCTGGGAGAAGGACGGGTTCTGGATGTGCAGGCGGTCTGTGGCGATCCGGTTCAGGGCTGTGTTGTCCAGCACTACCTGGAGGGGGGGGGACAGAAGAGAATGACAAATTTATGGAGACAGAAAGAATAGGAGTTCTGCCTGAGTCTGGGCTCTGAAACTTAATTTCTTTGGTGCCTCATGGCCAAAAAGACCCATCCAAAAGGCACTGGCACAGGACTGAGGAACAAAAGGGCTCAAAATGGACTTTTTAAGTGCAAGAAGATGATGAAAGCAGAGGTGCTGCTGGAGGGGAGAATGGCAGAATCCAGGACGCACCACACAGTCTGCATTCTGGGTCAGCCTCTTGAGCGTGAGCAGTGAGTTGTAGGGCTGGACCACCACATCGCTCATCTCATCCTGGTTGGGGAACACTGAGTACGTCTGCACCAGCTTCTTGGGGTACCTAATGGGGTTGAGAGAAGAGGGTCAGGGTAAGAGACTGGAGATTTGGTTAACGTGGGGCTCATGATAGTCAGAAAGTGGCTGAACCTAGATGGGGAAACTGGGGTGGGACACAGGACCAACAGAGAAAGGAGACTTGACTTTTGGAAGTCTGCAAGCCCAAAGGAGGAATGGCAGAGACACATCTTCAGACCTAGGGTTCTAACTCTAAACCAGCCATGCTCCCTGAACCTTCATCTCTTCATCTAGGGCCTAGATTCTAAGCTGCGGATCCAAATCCCCAGAGTGTGATCAGGTTCTTGGTCATTGTACCTTCCCTTTCCTAACCACAGGACTGAACAAAAGGGCTCTTTCTCTGTTCCAGCAAATAGGAAGGCGTATCTGGAAGGCCTCCCAGCTTCTTGGGAAACCAAGTTTTCCAGCCTCATGAAACACAGACTTACCTGTCATTCAGCCGTTCTAAGAGGTAGGAGCCCAGGCCAGAGCCTGTCCCCCCAGCAATGGAGTGACACAGCACGAAGCCCTGCATGGGGAAGGGGCAGTCAGTGTCTAGGTATTGCATTGCAAACTGGACCCATCCTACGACTTCCAGGACTCCTATCTTCCTGAGGCCTCTCCTCCACTTCCCTCCCCCACACCTACAGCTTAGGAGACCCTGCCTTGTGTCCAACAAAGCCCAGTGGCTTGTTCAGTGGAAAGGGCACATGGGGAGGTCTTATACCTAACGGTTGGCTTCTAAAGGGTGTCGTCAAGCCTTTCCTATGACAAATCCCACCAGCATTCCTAAGACACTCACCTCTAGACTGTCACTGCCATCTGCCTCCCGATCTATGATGTCGAAAATGTCCTCGTGGATCTTCTCTCCCTGTACAGACATGGGGAGTGTCAAAGTGGCACAGGACCATGGACAAGGACTCTGACCTCAGAAGAGCCACCCTGGATTCTCTTTATAGAACCATAAAAGTCCTTTTGTGGAGCACAGTAGCCCTGCTTTTCATTAGTATTGAGAGACAGTAAAGCACAGTGGGTATGAGCAGATGGTACATCCGGGTCATGTATCAGTTCTAGTTTTATTTAATCAAGTGACTCTGGGCAGATTACTCAGTTTCCTCATTTGTATAATGAAGGGAATAATACAACTCTTCAATGCCTTATTTAAAATTCTTGGGGCCAGGTACGTTTTGGGATTCAAATTTTTCCTGTTCAAGTAAGTACTATGGTACATATGATGTATGTTAAGTAAAACACCAGTGGGTGTCTAATGTGTGTTAATCAAATATATTAATATATTAATATAAAATATATTAATATTTCTGCAATGACACATATGAGTAATGACAAGTTGGATAGACGCTAAAATAGCTTATCTCCACTGATATTTGGGTTTTTTTAAAGATTTTATTTTATTATTATTATTTTTAAATATTTTATTTATTTATTTAACAGACAGAGATCACAGGTAGGCAGAGAAGCAGGCAGAGAGAGAGGAAGGGAAGCAGGCTCCCTGCTGAGCAGAGAGCCGGACGCGGGGCTCGATCCCAGGACCCTGAGATCATGACCTGAGCCAAAGGCAGAGGCTTTAACCCACTGAGCCACCCAGGCGCCCCTTAAAGATTTTATTTTTAAATAATCTCTACACCCAGCGTGGGTCTCGAACTCACAACCCCCAAGATCAAGAATCACATGCTCTACTGAATGAGCCAGCCAGACACCCAAGATTTGGTTTTGCTACTAAATAAGTTATAAATCATCTTTTGGTTTCACAGCTTTCTGAAATCTGAAAAAGCAGTTAAGAGGCCATGAACCTATAATACCTACCTCTACAGTTCTGGGGAGGTTTAAGCAAGTTATATGTAAAACATTTAGTATAGCCTGGTACATAGCACTGGCAAGTGCAGTCTTAACCATATTATATAGTAGACTTAAAAAAAAAACTCTCCTCAGCCATCTCTCTCTCCACTACACATACATCCTTGATCTGGTTTCTTCTCTCTCTGGCAAGTCATACAACCTATCCTCACACAGGAAGGGAGTTGTGGGTCCTGCCAGAGAAATAGCAAATGACCTGCGAGAATCCACTGGCCCAGTTGTTGCCAGCTCCTCCTCCATGCTCCGACAGGTAGATGTTCTCTGGGTTGTAGAGCTTCGCATAGGGGGAGTTGAGGATGGAGTGGATCACCCGGGGCTCCAGGTCCAGCAGCACCGCCCTGGGGATGTAGTGCTCATCGTCTGCCTGCCAAGGGGCATCCAGCAAGGGGGCACAATCAGCTAAGGCCCAGCCCTCCATCCTCCCAGCTCTGGCTCCTGCCTGCCCTCCCTCCTCAAGCCTCCCGCCCTGGTTCCTCTGCTCAGCGGGTCTCCCGGTACCAGGCCCCTGCCCTTCCCTCAGACCCCCTGGCCATGTCGCTGGGGGCACCTGGTAGAAGAAGACGTCCTTGCGGTCAGTGCCCTCGGTGGCGAACTCCTCTACGATGCCCTCGGGGCTGATACCATGCTCGGCGCACAGCTGTTTCCAGAACTCGAACCCAACTAGGGGAGAGGGGCAGACGGGGGAGAAAGAGAATATCTGGGTCTGGGCAGATTCCAACTAGGAGCTGAGGGACTGAGCGTCTGGGTTTGAAGGTAGGAAGTCAAGCCTCGGGAGTCTCCCATGTAGGAGGAAAGGGCTGTATGCCAGCGACTGGGAGGGGAGGGCCCCTCGGGGTTGGGCAACTGGACACTGGGTCAGGCATGTCCCGCCTTCGGAAAACTACGATTCTGGGAAGGGCAGATGGAGTCCGGGATCACAGCGAGAGCCCACAGAATCTAAGGAACCTAAGTAGTGGAGGGGCCGGAGGTTCGCTCACTCTGATTGCCGCACTGGCCCAACTGTAGGGTGATGATTTCCCTCGGCATCGCTCCTCAGGCACCGGCGCTGCAGACGCTCCCGCCAGCCAAGCCGCGGCTCTGAAGCCGCTAGCCGCAAGACGCAGGCGCCAAACAACCTGTTCCTCCCACAAACTTTCTCTGCTCCAATGAGAACTGAGTTCTGGCGATGGCAAGTCCTTATTCATCCGGCTTCAGTCGAGCAGACTGCGCATGCGCAGCTCCGGGTCGCGCTCTGCGCTTGGGCGCGGAGGACGTACTTTGACGTAGTGTTCTTTCCTCTGGGTGGACGGGAACTAGAGCCCGCGCGCAGGCGTACTGTGGAGATCGCGGCCTCCCCCGCCGAAACGCGCATCTGCGCAGTAGGTGTTTATTGTGACCGTCGGGCCGCGGCCCCGGATGTTGTGGCTGCCGGGGGGGAGATGGCGGAGGCAGAGGGGGTGGCCGCGGCCCCAGGCCCAGGCTCGGGGCCGACTTTCAGGGGCCGCCGCGCTCTGTCAGGCTCCTGGGAGCGAGACCAGCAGGTTGAGGCGGCGCAGCGGGCCCTGGTGGAGGTGCTGGGGCCTTACGAGCCTCTGCTGAGCCGGGTGCAGGCAGCCCTGGTGTGGGAGCGGCCAGCCAGGAGCGCCCTGTGGTGCCTGGGGCTGAACGCGGCTTTCTGGTGAGAGAACTGGGCCCTCGGAAACCCTCCCAGGCGCGAATTCGTCAGGTTTTTCTAGGGCTCTACCTCTCGCCTCCCTGTTTTCTTCGCTGCATTGGCTCCTTACAGTAACTGTCTAATTTTGCCTCATCTTCCACTCCATCCCGCCTGCAGGCTTTGCACCGCAGTCCTCCCCAGGGCCTTCCAGTCATCGTCCCTGCTTTACTTGTCCCGCAGCCTCACCCCGTACATATGGCAGGAGCTTCTGATAACATCTTGAGCCGCTCGCAGTGAGCGAGGGCGCCTCATTTTGGCTAGGGAAAGCTGTGTCACTTAAGGCTATCACTTCCCGTCTCTTGTTTGCTTAAATGTGGTTCGAAGACCACCCCCCGAGCTCTGATTTTAGTAGTTGTTACTGGGGTAGATGTGTCAGACTTGAGATGTTGCAAAGGTCTCCGTAGGTGTGATAAGAGATCTGAATTAGAATTAGCACGTTAGGTCTTCTTTCTCCTGCTCAAGGGAGTTTGTGAAGTCTGAGCGTCAGTGAGAGCCTCCAAAGCTGCAAGTTGAAAGAAAATTACAAGCTTTTGAAGAACAGTTATGAAATAGTGATAGTGCGGTTTCGCCCGTTTCAAAGCCACTTATGATTGCAACTCCTCCCAAAGAATTAGAGATCCATCCTTAGGCATGGTTTATAGGCAGGGAAATTGAGAATGCCTAAAAGCGTGTGTGAGTTTTCCTCAGCTGGCGAAGTGAGACTGTATATATGCTCTAAGAGACTGTGTGTCATGCTGTGTGAAATGGAACTGCTGCTTCTTGGTTGTCATGACGTAAGGTGGACATAGGTCTTCATACGATCTGCTGAGCATACTTCGGAATTATTCATAACTAAGAAAGGATTATCCACCAAATTCCAAGGGAACTGCAGTATTGGGGAGGGGGTCTACAGCTGAATGAAAAACCTATTCTGGATAAGTCTGAAATGGAACATTTCAAAAAAAAATGTTTTGTTTTTAAGATTTTATTTATTTATTTGACAGAGAGAGAGACAGCAAGAGCAGGAACACAAGCAGGGGGAGTGGGAGAGGGAAAGCAGGCTTCCCAGTGAGCAGGGAACCCAATGTGGGGCTCGATCCCAGGACCCTGAGATCAAGACCTGAGCAGAACACAGACGCTTAACGACTGAGACACCCAGGCATCCCAGACAATATGTTTTTGCTGAAAATACTTTTTCCTCCTAAAATTCTTGGTTTTAAAACCAGCACATTTATTATTTTTTTGTCTGAAAGATTTTTAGTGAACTGGAGCACAATTTAAAATTCATTGACAGAAAGATACAATGTTCAGTTATTACTCCTCACAGTTTGAAGGAGACTCAGATTAAAGGTGTTGCAGCAGTCTCTGACACTAGTTGCTTCCAGAGACTTCAGCAAACTTGGTGATAAAGTTTTCCTACAGCATTCTTCATTTATTTTTGGTAGTGCTTCTTTGATCCCCAGGTGCTTACTTCCTTTCCTCTTCTACTCTGTCAGAAACCTTTAACTAGAGCACATCATTCAAGAGCATTTTCCAAAATGATCTTCTCTTTCTTTCCCCACCTCCCCCATCACAGCCCTAAACCCCAAACCATCCAGTCAAAACTTCATTTTTTTTTACCTACACTGAGATTGTACTCCTAGGGAAAAAATTGGTCCTCATTAAAAGGTTTGGATCCAAGTGTGATTGTCTGATACATAAAAACTCCATCAGGATTTAAATGAATAATGAAACCAAGGGTGTGTTAATACAAATGAATCAGTAGCATGTCTGTTGTTATTTCTCAGGGGACTTTCCATATGCCTCTTGCATGAGAAACTTTAGAAGTAGGTTGTGGAGTTGAGATCTGAACATGGCTGCTCCTACTGTTGGAGTTAGCTTTAATTTTGCCCCTCAGCAGTGTATGTTCAAGTTTACTAACAGGCTAAATTTAGAATCTCACTCAGCTCCTGTTTTCTTACATCTTGGTCTCTTAAAGCCTTGTGATTGGTCCTTATCTCTGCCATTTCCTGGTAGCTTGCCTACTGTGTATCCAGAACATGGTTACTTGTTATATTCCCATCCTTCTCCACAATGTAGGTGAAGAGCTACAGCAGAAGGAAGGTGTGACTCGAGACTCTGGCACTTTGTGGAGAGAGGACTCATACCCATGAAGGTTACAGAGGGACAGCTAAGGTAGTTTGGTAAGGCAGTTCACAGGATTGTTGTTTTAGGAAATGAGCCTCCTTGGGAGGCAGTTCGAGGTTCAAATTGAAGACTAGACTTAACATTCTAGTAACATCATATTTTATATGTGTATTGACATTTCAATTAGTAACTGTTTAGTTTTCAGACTTTATAAATAATGTTTAGAAAATGTAAGAGGATCATTGGCGTTTTTTCCTTTTTTGTTCTGAATAATGATACATCATTAACTGAGATGTTTTATACATTTTGAGGTATTAGAAGATTGGATAGGAGTATAAAAAAATCAGAGTTCAGGTAGGTAGCTCTTAACTTTCATTGATATGTATTCTCACTCAGGGTTTTTCTATGCCTGTGAATGTGCCCTCTTACATCTTAATTAAAAACAGCAACAACGGGGCGCCTGGGTGGCTCAGTGGGTTAAGCCACTGCCTTCGGCTCAGGTCATGATCCCAGGTCCTGGGTTCGAGCCCCACATCGGGCTTTCTGCTCAGCAGGGAGCCTGCTTCCTCCTCTCTCTCTGCCTGCCTCTCTGCTTACTTGTGATTTCTCTCTGTCAAATAAATAAATAAAATCTTTAAAAAAAAAAACAAAACAGCAACAACCCCACCACAAAAGAAAGAGATGTATAGCCTTGCTATATAGTATTCAGGGCTTTCATTCATGTTTTGTTCTGGTTTTTTGTGTTGTTTTTTTTTTTTTTTTTCCCTTCAGGTGCCAGAGCAATTATAGCTATTAGGTCAGAAATCTTCTATATTGCTTCTGGTCACTGATATGTTGTTATCTCTAGGATATTAACAGAAATGTTAACCCTTCCTTTTCGGTAGCTTGTGTTTTCATTAGCCTCAACGCCACCTGTAAATGAGTGATTTGGGGGAAGAATATCTGAGTCCGCAAGAGTGTATCCTCACAGGATCAGAAAAGAACAGGTTAGAGTAACCTGCTGGTTTAACTCTGACCTAGCAGATCAGGGGAGAACCAAGGAGCCTTGGAGATGTGTATGCATTCTAAGCCCTTCCTCTTCTCTTAAGAGTAGCGCATGATTCAAGGAGGGCTAGATGACTCTGGAGCTCCTTTACACTTCTTAACATTCTAGGATTCTAGACAGTCTCTATTAGGGATACTGCTTTAGAGCAATCACAAGTTGATTCCCTGTTGAGATCTGCTTTAACTGTCACTTGTCTGAATTAACCATCCTATACTATACCCTAGGGGATGTTATGGAATCTGTTGTTTCCATGATTAAAAAAATACAGGTGTTCCCTCCCCCACAAAGCCTCCCAAATAAAAAAATGACCGAGAGGGGCACCTGAGTGCCTCAGTGGGTTAAGCCTCTGTCTTCAGCTTGGGTCGTGATCTCCGGGTCCTGGGATCAAGCCCCATGTCCGACTCTGCTCAGCGGGGAGCCTGCTTCCCCATCTCTCTCTGCCCGCCTCTCTGCCTACTTATGATCTCTGTCTGTCAAATAAATAAATAAAAATTTTTTTAAAAAATGAGCAAGAAGTGATTAAGAGTACAACAATTCTGATTTAAACAGTTAGAATATGAGTGAAAAACAATAGTGAGGAACAAGAGATGGAAGGTAGGGTCCGTTTAAGTAAAGACATTTGTTCTATGAGAAAAATTTACAATCAAATTGCAGTTGCAGTCTTTTGAGCACGTGTTTCTAATGCTAGTCTCTGGAAGGTTCTTGTTGGTTTTAGTAGCCAGGGAGACTCCCAAGAATGCCTTGGCTTACTTTTTTTTGTCTCCCTTTCGCCATCAGCTTTTATCTATCCTAATTGCAAGGTTGGGTGCTTTATGTTAATGGACAATCATTAACATAAAGTAGGTGCTTAGCAGCTAGCTGGTTTCATTTCTGGTTTTGTGTAAGCAACAATGATCACTACATTATGTGGGTTGGGTTAATTTTTGTCATTCTCATTTACCAGTGACTGGCTCATTAACCAGACGGCCACAAGTGGTGTACAATAATGGGCTTTTTGTCCCTATAGGATGGGAGGCTTTGTTCTGAAGTGCCAGTGAGACAAGCTTACTCTGTAATAACAAAGGAACCCAGAAATAGTATCTTCTTTGATTGAAGATAGACATATGCCCTTTATTTTTTTATGATTGTAGCATGAACTTTATGATTATAGTAAACTCTAATTTACCTGTACTAATAATGAGGATCCATGGTATAGTTAACCTCAAAAAATTGTTTAGTTTTGGACTTTCTCATGACTTTGCAGGAAACCAGTTTTTTCGAGGAGTATTTTATTTAGACTGATAATTGGATTTTAACCCCTAATAAAGGGGATGGAAGGTTTACAAAAGGACAGGGGGAAAAAGGCAGAAAATAATGAATTGATGGATAGATAATATTTCACTCTCAATAGTAGTAAAGATTTTAAAGTAAATGGCAATGAGTTACTAATTTCTGCTTATTCGTTTATTTTTTATTTATTTAAAAACGTTTTAAGGGGCACCTGGGTGGCTCAGTGAGTTAAAGCCTCTGCCTTCGGCTTGGGTCGTGATTCCAGGGTCCTGGGGTTAAGCCCCACA
This sequence comes from Lutra lutra, assembly GCF_902655055.1. Classification (NCBI taxonomy): domain Eukaryota; kingdom Metazoa; phylum Chordata; class Mammalia; order Carnivora; family Mustelidae; genus Lutra; species Lutra lutra. The sequence goes on from NC_062293.1 coordinate 19,891,849, forward strand.
TCAGGCTCCCTGCTCGGTAGGAAACCTGCTTCTCCCTTTTCTACTCCCCCGTTTGTGTTTCCTCTCTTACTGTGTCATTTCTCTGTCAAATAAAAATCTTTAGAAAAATTATTTTTTTAAGATTACTTATTTGAGGGGCGCTTTGGTGGCTCAGTGGGTTAAGCCTCTGCCTTCGCCTCAGGTCATGATCTCTCAGGGTTTTTGAGAGAGAACAGAGGGGAGAGGAAGAGAGAGAATCTCAAGCAGACTCCACGATGAGTGTGGAGCCCAACATAGGGCTTGATCTCACCATCCTGAGATCATGATCTGAGCCGAAACCAAGAGTTGGACACTCAACCAACTGAGCCACCCTGATTTATTAGAGAGAGAGAGAGAGACAGCAAGACTAACTCTAGTTAGTGTTCAAATTTCCAGTTTTTTTCATAAATATTATTTGTGTTTTGGGGCAGTTTGCTGGCTTAGTAGACAGAGCATATATGACTCTTGATCTCAGGTTGGTGAGTTCAAGCCCCACGTTGGGTGTAGAGCTTACTTTAAAAAATTTTTTAAATATTTGTTTTTTTAGTTTGTTTGGGGGGCGCCTGGGTGGCTCAGTGGGTTAAAGCTTCTGCCTTCAGCTCAGGTCATGATCCCAGGGTCCTGGGATCGATGCCCAGCATCGGGCTCTCTGCTCAGCAGGGAGCCTGCTTCTCCGTCTCTCTCTTCCTGCCTCTCTGCCTACTTGTGATCCCTGTCTGCCAAATAAATAAATAAAATCTTTTTTTAAAAAAAGTTTTTACCTATATGGAAGAAACTGATTTCCCAAGAAATGTTATTTTACACCACACAGAAAAACTTCTTCGGAGGTTCCTACATTGGCTTATTCAAGAAAAAAGGTAAATCTGTTCCTAAAATTAATTTATGGACCAGGATTAATCTTGTTCAAGAAGATGTTCACACTTTTAGCCTTCATGACCCAAAAAATACAGCCTTTGTAAAACTCTTTATCACCTTTATCTGCAGGGTAAAATCTAACATGCTTATGATAAAAGGCCCTTCATAATCTGACTCCTGCCTCTCTCCCCATACTCATCTCCTCCTTGTGTTCTGTTTCAGTTCTATCAAAACTGCTTGTCGTTCTTTAAATATGTCATGCCAGCTGGCTCTTCTCCCTGAGTGTCCTCTCCTCCTTCCCCACACCCTTTTGTCTTGTTTTCTTACCATTTATCTTTTTTTTCCCCCCCAGTTATCTCTACACCCAGCATGGGGCTCAAAACCACAACCCAAGATCAAGAGTCACATGCTCCATTGACTGAACCAGCCAGGCACCCCATTCTTACCATTTATCTTTTAAATTCCAGCTTGATGTCCTCCTCTTTGTTGTTATATTGCATGTTATATTGCAAACACAGATAGATGCATAAATACACTTGAGAGTGAGGTCCATGTCTCACTGTTTTCTGTAACTGGGCTGCATACCTCCGGCCTCCACATAAAATGGGCACTCAGTAAGTATTTGCTGGGTTGAGTAGGCGGGGATTATAACAGGCTACCAAAATATAAAGTAGTTCAGGTCTTGGAGAAGCAGTATTTTTTCCTGCCATCATTTTTGGAAAATCAGCCTTTCTTAGGAGAGCTTAATATCCTTTCCCTACCCCAGTTTAGATGGGTGTTAGTAATCATGATCTGGGAAGTGGAAATTGCAGACAGTCTGGATTGCCTCCCCCGGGAGCCCTTTCAAGAACTCTGGAAGGAGCAGTGGTCCTGCCTTATCCTCCTGGGACAGAGAAGCAGCAGTGCTAGGGAGCAGGAAGCTCTAGGGCCCTTATCCTTGGCCTTGTTAAATTTGCTTATTTGTTGCGATGATGAACTGGTCTTGGAGAAAAGATTAATGACCTGAGGCAGCTCGAGAGGCTTATTTTTGTTAAGCTGCTTTCATTCTTTAATCTCATGTGTAATTACAGTGTCCTTTAAGTGGTGGGGTGGAAAAATCGGAATAGGGTTATCATTTGGTGACCAGATTTTTAAGTCCTTGTTTCCTTCATCCTTCATCCTTCGCGTTAGTTTTAAAAATTACATAACATGGATTCATGTTTATTGAAAACAAGTACAAAAATATCTAGAAGCATTGAATTGAATTGAATTGAAGTTCCTCTACCAGTCCCTGCATATGTGTATGTATTGATATATACACGTAGACAAAGCTTTTTTTTTTTCCTTTATGAGGCTCATACTCTGGTATTGTTCTGAGTTACACCAAGCCATTAGGTTGTGTGTTCAGTTGAGAGGAGACAGGTCATTTGTAACCAAACCTTGGTCATCCTTACCCTTGTTTGATCAGTTCCTGTGATAATAGCTGATAACACTTCTACCTTGTAAAGTTGAATAGAACCGTGTGTTAGGCTTGTATTTTCTTGTCTTTCTAGCAAGATATGAAGTATGATATTTTTTTTTTTTAAAGATTTTATTTATTTATTTGACAGAGAGAAATCACAAGTAGGCAGAGAGGCAGGCAGAAGAGAGAGGAGGAAGCAGGCTCCCTGCCGAGCAGAAAGCCTGATGCGGGGCTCGATCCCAGGACCTGGGATCATGACCTGAGCCGAAGGCAGCGGCTTAACCCACTGAGCCACCCAGGCGCCCCTGAAGTATGATATTTTTATAGGCAATTAAGTATGTTGTATCAAAAACTACAAACAGTCCTGCAAGTTTTGTTATTGTTACCACTACAAATAGATGAAGAAACTGAAGAGGTTAAGCTAATTCATTCAAGGACCCATAACTAAGAGTGAGTGTTCAGAGAATCAGATTCAAGCAAGTCTGGCTTTAAAAGCCATCCTCACTGCCCTGCGTAACGGTCTGTGAGGAAGGCTAGTGGTGGTGTTTTCCCTGATGTGTTGCAAATTAGTACTTTTGTAAAATACAATATAAATGAGTTACTAGAAAAATAAAGTTTAAAAAGGGACAGAATATACAAACCCAAATGTGTTCTTAGATTCAAAATTACTTGGTCAGATTGCTATAAAAATTTCTCAGTGTTTACTCTAAATTTAATACTGATTTCCTCACAGATGGGCAGAGTCAACTTGCAGCCCTGCACTGGCCTACAGATACTGAGAGGCACTGCTTTAGAGCCGTAGGTTGCTGTAGTAGAAGGACTCATAGAACTAGTTTTTTTTAGGGATGCCTCGGCGGCTCAGTTGTTTAAACTTCTGCCTTCAGCTCAGATCATGATCCCAGGGTTCTGGGGTCCAGTCCCATGTTGGTGGGTGGGTAGTCCTTGCTCAGCAGGGAGCCTGCTTCTCCCTCTGCCTGCTGCTCCCCCTGCTTGAGAGCTTTCTCTCTGACAAATAAATCAGATCTTTAAGGAAAAAAAAAAACCTACTTTAAAAAAAATTTTTTTTCCACTTTTTGTGGAAGATTTTAAATATTAGAATTTATCAACTTATCATCAATCTGGTTTTACTTTTTTTTTTTTTTTTAAAGATTCTGTTGATTTATTTGACAGTGAGAGAGAGCAGGAGCGGGGGGGAGGCAGAGGCAGAGGGAGAAGCAGGCTCGCAGGCTCCTGCTGAGCCGGGAGCCTGATGTGGGCTTGATCCCAGAACCCTGAAATCATGACCTGAGCCAAAGTCAGATGCTAAACCGACTGAGCCACTCAGGTGCCCTTGTTTCATCTTCTTTCATATTCTTTTCCTTGCCAGACTGTATTATTTTGACATAAATCCCAGATATCTCATCATTTTTTTCATGAATATTATAGTATGTATCTTTTAAAAATAGGGACTCTACCAACCTATTTTTCATAACATTATCACGCCTAAAAAATAAGCAATGGCTCCCTAATATCTTCGGTATGTATTCAGATTTCCCAGATTTTTTGTAAATATCTATTTGTGCTTGATTCCTTCAAATAAAAACTAACTTTTCGGGCACTTGGGTGGCTCAGTTGAGCCACCTGAGGGTCTGCCTTCGGCTCAAGTCATGATCTGGGAGTCCTGGGATCGAGTTCCTCGTCAGGCTCCCAGCTCCACGGGGAGTCTGCTGCTTTCTCTGACCTCCTCTCTCATGCTCTCTCTTATTCTGTCTCTCAAATAAATAAATAAAATCTTAAAAAAAAAAAAAAAAAGAACAATCTTTTCCTTCATTCTGTTATTGTGATGTATTACATTTACTGGTTTTTATATATTAAACTACCCTTGTATTCCTGAAATTAATCCTTTGAATATGTTGCTGAATTCAGTTTGGTAGTTTTTGTTTTTTTTTAAGATTTTATTTATTTATTTGACAGAGGGAGAGATCATAAGTAGGCAGAGAGGCAGGCAGAGAGAGAGAGGTGGGGAAGCAGGCTCCCTGCTGAGCAGAGAGCCCGATGTGGGGCTCAATCCCAGGACCCTGGGATCATGACCTGAGCCAAAGGCAGAGGCTTAACCCACTGAGCCACCCAGGCGCCCCGAGTTTGGTAGTGTTTTATTAAGGATTTTTGCCTCTGTGTTCATAAGGAATGTAGGGCTGTAGTTTTCTTGTAGTGTCTTTGTCTGGCTTTGGTATCAGAGTAATGCTGGCCTCATAAAATTCAATCAAGAGGTATTCCCTCTTCAATTTTTTGGAAATGTTTAAGAAATACTTGTGTTAATTCTGAAGAGTTGCCTTTTAAGATTTTAAGATGTAGCTTCAGTGCTTTCTGTTGACCTTGACCAAATCATTGTACTTTTTGGATCTGAGTTCCTTCATCTGTAAAAGGATATCTGATTGAATTTTGTGCTTTTTAACACATTTCTATCAGTTTGTTGCCCTCCACTAAGGTCTAATTTGGTAGAAAGGTGTTTGCTTTCCTCATAATGAGTTATCAGGAATGAATTTCTCCCTGAAATTAATAGAATTGCAGACTTGAAAGTCGAAAGGGGCTTTAAGAGGTCATTTGATTTAGCCCTCTGCCTTTACAGAAGCAAATTGTTATCATAGGTGAAATAGCTGATATTCAGAAAGTTTAACTGATTTTCCTAAGGTATATAACTAGGACTTAAGTCTGTTTACTGGAGCCTGAATTACACAGATGGTCCCTTCTGAAATTAGCTTAATTGGATAATAATCTGTTTTTCCCTCTCTGTAGGTTCTTTGCACTGACATCCCTTCGTCTTGTGTTTCTGCTTGCATTCAGCTCCATGATCATCGTATGTATAGATCAGTGGAAGAACAAAATCTGGCCTGAAATAAAAGGTTAGTTTGGTAACATTTAGAAGAATCTGAACTGGAAATGGTCTTGCCTTTAATTTTTACCTTTAGTTTTTGGGGTTTATGGGGGTGTATCTAGAACTGGGATATCCTTTCATGTCTGAATTGTTGCTTTAGGAGACACTTGAAGGGTTGGGGCCCCATCTGTAGTTCCTTAGAGCTTTGTTCCAGCCTTCCCATTGTTACCAAGCTCAGGAAATCTGTATCCACCACCTGAGATATTCTTGACCTCATAACTGGCCGGAGGAATAAGTAGTCCTCAAGTTAAAAAAAAAAAATTATCTTTGGATACTGCATCTTTTTTTTTTTTTTTTTTTTTTATTGGACAGACAGAGATCACAAGTAGGCAGAGAGGCAAGCAGAGAGAGAGGAGGAAGCAGGCTCCCTGCTGAGCAGAGAGCCCAATGCACGTCTCCATCCCAGGACCCTGGGATCATGACCCAAGCTGAAGGCAGAGGCTTTAACCCACTGAGCCACCCCAGGCGCCCCTGGATACGGCATCTTTACTGAGGCAGTGTCAGTTTGCCTCCCAGGGATTTCTTATGAATTGTTTATTTGCAAAGCACTAAGCTAAGCATTGTGACTTATGTAAAGTATTTTCTAAGATACGGTTCCTTTTCTCAAAGATGATACACACATAGACAACAGAATGGTACCGGAGATGTCACTCTGCAGCGTGTGATCGGTGTATTTGTCATGTATTTTGGCCCTGGCTCAGGCCTTGATGAAGCAAGAGTTTTGAACAGGTGAAGTGAAAAGTGTGTTTCTAGAGGGGCTAGTAGTTTGATTAATCTGAGAAACCAGAAGCTGCAAAGCATCTCCTGAGAGCAGGGAATTAGTCACTTTTACCAGGACGAAGAGGTCATTATAAAAGGAGTGCTAGAAGAGATAAAACTGAAATTGTTTAGATTTTACAAGCCTTTCAAGTTAGATCTAGAAGTTTAGACTTTATCCCATATGTAGTGTGTGGTCATTGAACATTTTTTTATTAGAGCTATATATTACAGATTAACTCAATAGCATTTTATAGGATCCCAGGGAAGGATAAAAAGGGGAAGGAGAGAGACCTGGTAGGAAACTATGGCTTGTATCTGTGTGAGAAGCAGTCAGAGAGGTGTTCCTGGAAATAAACCATGGGTGACTTAGCTGGGAAGAAGGAAGACACGTGAAGACTGATAAATAGAGGGTTAGGAGGGTAAGGAATAAAAGCCAGCTGTGAGAGTTCAGCGCTAGGAGGGTGGGGGGAATGGCGTTCAGGTACCAGATCCAGTAGTGTCAGGCAGGGGCGTAGGGGTTGAGAGCAAGGAAAATTGATGTATGTTTTTGACATTAATTTTGAAGTGTTGGCAGGATATTTACACCAGAGTATACAGTTTTTAAATACATTCCCATCCTATTTTGCAGAGACTTTAGGCAGTCATGTAGTTCATTCACAGGTCTTATGGCTGGTGAATGTCAAAAGACTTGACCTCATTCATTGTAGTTAATGGAACTTTTTCAAAGAGAAAAGGCAGATTTCCGGGGTTGGAGTGGTTATAACTTGCCTCGGTAACCTGGTGCACGTTGATGTGTATGAGCAACCAAGACACACTTGAGGGGCGGAATGGGTCATTTTTTCATGTGCACCTTGGCTCTTGATTGCAGTAAGTAGAAGGGGCCCTGATGCTCCATTTGGATCCCCTTACCGCCCCACCCCCACCCCTGGAGAAAGGAGCAGGCATCAGCCATCCTCCCCATGTCTGCACTTCCCTAACTCTGTCAGTATAACATTGTGTCTCCTTTTTATTGGCTATTACTATTTTCTTTTCCCCCAAACCTATTAAAACTCGAGCTGTCAGACCAACAGCCTAACATTTTTATGTTTAGTTTTCCCTACCAACTAATGCTGGTGTTTGTTTTAATATTGTAGTGCCAAGACCCGACGCATTAGACAATGAGAGGTATGGAACACTAATTAAATCCCTTTTTGTTGCTCTGATTGATTTTCTTGTTGTAATATTCTGGTTACATGTTGTTAACCCCATGTTATGGATATAGAGTATGACTGAGAACCCAGTCTGTTCCAAATAATCGTCTTAATGAGTCCTAAAGTTTAGGCAGCAGTATGTTGAGATGGCTAGCGTCCTCTGCTATTAACAAGAAACGTTTCTGAAAAAGAAGCATTATAGCGCCATGACCTGGTATGCCAGGGAGTGAGTTGCATTTTTTAGCCCTGCTGTAAAAACGCAGAAGAGGCTTACTTCATTTGTCTCCTGGCTTTTATACCAGGTCATTTAGTGTTTTCTGTGACCTCTGGCTTTTTAAAAGGTCCCCGGTCAGAAAACACATTGGTTCCTGGCGTCAGCAAGCCAAAGATTCATCTTGTGTCTTACAGCTCCTGCTTTATTTCTCAGTTCATTCATCCCATATGTTGGATCCAAGGAATTTCCTTTGCTATGGTTTATTTTGCTCTTGCTGAGTTTCTTTTCTCTCTGAGGGACACACCTACCATTGCCTCCCCTTCAGCAGCAGCAGCGTCAGACTGTGCTCTGCTTTTATCCCTGAATTGCAATCACAGTGAATTGCAATGGTCCGAGGGCGGAGAAGATGTTTCTCAGCACAGAGTGCCTTGGAGCTGGTGGCAGGTTTATACACGTGGACCGGGCGGCTTGCTCATAGGGTGGAGTTGTCAGAACCAGTGTGCTCTCTTAGTCCCTAAATTCAAGTTTCAACCTGGTGAGACAAGAAAAAAGTCCCGCTTCACCTCCAAAGCACCTACGACCAGCCACTCCCCAGCTCCAGTTGTAACCTAGAAGCATTGGCTGCCTACACAGCAAGATGGGGGGAGCCCCTCAACACCCTCCTTTCACAGCTCCCCCTTCTCTCTTCTATAGCTGGGGCTTTGTGCACCCTCGGTTGCTCAGCGTGCCCGAGCTCTGCCACCACGTAGCTGAAGTCTGGGTTAGTGGGACCATTTTCATAAGGAATCTTGTGCTTTTCAAAAAGCAAAACCCAGGCAAGGTAAGACTCTTCCCTTTTCATTTTCATTTCTGGCTTCTTAGTTCAGTTCATGCTAAACTGAAACAGTCCTTTGACTACATAGCCTCATTCAAGAAAGGAAAGACAGTGATGATTGTGGAGACAAAGGGAAGTTATGGGAAGGGGCTTCTGACCAGCCACTAGAACTAAGGGAAGAGCTTGATCGATGACTTCTTTGGGTGCTTGCCTGTTAGATTGAGCCATCTTCCTGCCCTAAGATGGGAAAGAGAGCTTGCTTATGTGTATTCTGTGTCATATTAAACATATGGTAGGTTGTTGGGTTTTTAATTTTTTTTTTACTTTTTTTTTTTTTTTTTTAAATTTAAAAAACCCACCACCAACACTTGCTTTCAGAGAGAATTTTTGGCTGAGCCTATGCAAACCAATTTTCCAGTGGAAAGGGTGCAGCCCTGTTGAGTTAGCAAGGGAGAAGGAATGTGAATAGAATGGACATGCTCCTTTTCATCTCAAACAGATGCACCACGGGGTGCACCGGTGGCTAGACACAGCTCTCATTCTGACCTGCCCACTCATAGTCATAAAGACTCATTTCAGCCACGTCTCCACCTTATCCCTTGTCTGCACCCCAGTCTCCTGCCATGTAACAGAAACTTAATACTGTTTCCTGACTCCTCTAGTTCTGCTTGCTGAGCTGTGGGATACTGACATTTTTGGCCGTCTTGGGCCGCTACATCCCTGGGCTCCTGCTGTCCTACTTGATACGTAAGTATGGCATGTACCTCCCCCAAGCTTCCCCTTCTCCTAGCTTTTCTAGCCAGAGCTAACTCTGGGTCTAGGAAGAGGACTTTTATATCTTGGTTCACCAGGAAATAACCTTTTTATATTTCTGTAACCTGTTTGGTGTCATGAAAATATCTTTCTCCTTGTCTGTAGCAAGCTCCCCAACATCAAGTCCTTTTCTTACCAAGCGAGCTTTAGAAATTGATGACGGTCCATTAACATATATTGTGTTACCAATCATAAAGGACTGTCTGTCCTTATTTAGGAGGAAAGTTTTAGAGTCAGTATATTGTATAACAGCAGAACATAAGTTTTAGGGGTTACTCTACTAGATTCTGCTTATCCTAGAGCACTTCTTTTTCTCCTGGAGTGCAAGGTTTTAAATTCCATTACTTCCTCTTGGCAAGAACTTTGCGTGGGGCCGGGAAACTGAGTAGTTAACGGCTGTGGCCAGCAGCTCCTGTGATTTGTTGAGTCGTTCCTGAGTCGTTGCCGGTCTAGCCTTATTTATGGCTCAGCGACACCCAGATGCAAGTGACCACACCTGGTTCTGTCCTCAATATATCAGCAACACACTCTGCTGTGCGCGGCCACATCGGTGGCCACAGAAGTCTCTGCCATCCAGAACCCCCGCCCCCACCATGTGGCATGGGAGACGAGTAAAGGTCACCGGGAGAATGAAGCAGAACTATGCCCCATCGACTCTCTGGTCAGAGGACACAGTAGAAGAGGGACAGTCCAGCTTCTTCTCCCTTGTGACTATTTCCTACTCCTCCTTTCAGTTGTCACTGTCCTGATGTGGCCCCTAGCCGTGTACCACCGACTGTGGGATCGAGCCTACGTACGGCTGAAGCCAGCTCTGCAGCGGCTGGACTTTAGTGTCCGCGGCTACATGATGTCCAAGCAGAGAGAGAGACAGTGTAAGTGTCAAGGGGAGGCTTCGTTCCACTTGGGCAGTTTGGGGAAGAGAAGAAAAAGCCCATAGGTCTGACATAATGGGTAGGTCCTCAAAAGTGGGAGTGGTGGGATGTGGTGTGTAGGAGGGTGGTAGGTAAAAGTGATATCTTATTCGAGGGAAATCTGTGCAGGCTTACGAGTTTTTGCATTTGAATTCTGGACACTTCCAAGTTGAGTAAAAGTCAGACAGTGAAGATCTCTATCCCTAGAGTTTGCTGCTTTCTGTGAAGCACTTTCCATATACCCAAGCACTGTGGTGGTAGCTCTGCGTATTTTTATTTATTTTATTGTATATTTTTATTTTATTCATGTGTATCTTATTTAACCCTGACAACCTTGAGAAAAGAAATTGAGCTTTATAGTCAGTAAATAGTACCTCCTAACTAAGCCATGCCTCTTTTCACTACTGAAAGCTGCTTTCCAAAGGTGATAGTTTGATACTGCCTGAGAAGCCAGAAGGGTACTAGCCCTATACCCTCCAACACAGGAATGACAGTCGTGTGAACATTCCCCTCCCTTCTGTGGGCTGGGAGGATGGGCTGTTTCATGAAGGCCCAGCATGCTGCCTGTGGTCATGTGGGCCCAGCTCCCCAGCATGGCCAGCTGAATACTATCAGTCCTTAGAAGCCTGATTGAACCAGGGTGGGGCGGCTCCCTTGCCTTCTCTGCAGTGGCATCTACTTTTCGCTTAACATCCTGTTTGCCCACAGCCTATCCTTCGAGTTGCTGATCCTCTGACCAGAACAAAAACGGAGAGGGGCTGGTGGAGGAGAGGCGCTGGGAGAGAGCCTTTCTGTGCTTATTATCAGCTTATCTTGCCGCTGAGGGTCAACAGCTGCCCCCCCACCAGGCATTGTTGTTTTGGTTGTTTTTTTTCAGGCATTGTAATTTTGGTTTGGGTTGTATTTAGAGGGTTCATTTTCTTGTATTCTGATCTTATGCCTTTGAAGTCCGGTGGGTGGGGTTTTTCCTTCAAGGGAAGGTGCCAAGGCCTTCTACTCTTTGCACGCAGTGCGCCGCAGAGCTTTGCACCCAGAGCGTGCCTTGGACAGCCACAGTGACAGTGAAGAGGAGCTCGCGGCCTTCTGTCCTCAGGTATCTTGGATGTGGGAAGTGCACCACCGGCTAGTTTTCTTTTAGCTCCCTTTAACCATATGACGCCTCACATTTAGGCTGTAACTAGGCTTTCAAACTTATGGTGCTCCAGGGCCCCACCCTCCCCTTGCCCCACTAACAGTGAGGAAAGCAGCTCGTGTTATACTGGGACTGTGTGTGTAGGTCTCAGTTTGAACCTGGTGACCAGCACACCCTCTTTCATGTCTCCTTTTAACCCCTGCCATCATGGCAGGACTTCTGGGACTAGTGTGATCGTCTTTTAAACAGCCCAGCTCACCTTTTGTTGGGCAGTGTATCTTCCCAGCCCCCAAGAAAAGTAATCTCTGCATCAGCTACTCGCTTTAGAGTAAGTGGCTGGTTGGCTTCCCCGACTGCTTTCCTTCCTGCTCGAGATCGATAAGTAAGGGTATTTTCCTTGGGGGAGCAACCTAGAAGGATCACGATGCTGACTGAAGTCCCCAGTCGTGTCTGATGGCAGTGCTAGCTGTAGGCTAGCCTTTAAGGCCAGCTAATTAGTAGAGCTATAACTGGGGAACTGCACCTGTTCCTAATGGCATCCGCTCTTCAGGCTTGTTGATCTTTTCTCTCCTAAGCTGGATGATTCTACTGTTGCCAGGGAATTGGCCATCACAGACTCTGAGCACTCAGATGCTGAGGTCTCTTGTACAGACAATGGCACGTTCAATCTTTCACGGGGCCAGACACCTCTAACAGAAGGCTCTGAAGGTGAGGGGGACCATGGATGTGAATTCGTAACGGCTCTGACTGTCGCTGCCCAGCTTCCCGGGGCAGAGAGGATACTGCCCCCTCCTCCCCTATTTTCAGAGGTGTGGAACAGGTGGCAGAGCAGCTTTGGTGGGGGTTGGGGGGTATGGCTGCAGCTGGGATTGTGCTGCTGCTCTCCTTAAAATCCTCAGTAGTCTCGGTTCTAGGCTCCTGTAGAGCATAGGGGAGGAAAGGGAGGGAATTCTTTGGCCAGCAGAGATCACAGCAGTATATAAGTGGAGGGGAAACGCCCACCAGTGCTCCAGGTTTTGCTTTACCCTGAGGAATTCCAGGTAAAAAAATCTGGTTGCATGGTGCTGACTTTGTGGGGCTAAGGCACAGGAGTGCCAGACTGTTGCCATGTCTCAGACACCCCTCTGTTCTCCCAGACCTAGATGGTCACAGTGATCCAGAAGAATCCTTTGCCAGAGACCTTCCAGACTTCCCTTCCATTAATGTGGATCCCACTGGTCTGGATGATGAGGACGATACCAGCATTGGGATGCCTAGCTTGATGTACCGTTCCCCACCAGGGGCTGAGGAGCTCCAGAACCCGCCTGCCAGCCAGGAGGAGGCTGTGCTGCCAGAGCTCCTGCTCAGTGCCCTGCCTGCAGGGTCCCACCTCACCAGCAACCTCGCCAGCCTGGTCTCCCAGGGCATGATCCATCTGGCCCTGTCAGGGGCCTCCCAGCCAGGCCCTTCTGGCCTGCCTCCCCGGAGAACAACAAGAGGCTTCCTCCGGGCCCCCAGTTCAGACCTGGACACTGATGCTGAGGGGGATGACTTTGAACTTCTGGACCAGTCGGAGCTGAATCAGCTGGACCCTGCCAGTTCCAGGAGCCACTGAAGCAGAGACTCCTTTTAGGGGTCACTGTAGTTTAGGTTTTTTTTTCTCCCTATCCCACTTAAGGTGAAGGGGCAAGGGAAGAACCCAGGTCCCATCCGCTGAATTACATATGAGTGCTTGGTGGCCTGGCAGAAGCTCAGGCCTGCCAAGAGGATGGATGCTCACGCCCCTGCTACCCGCTGGACGCCCGGTTCTGAGCTCAGTCGCTGCAGCGAGAGTGCTCCCCTGAGGGAGGCTTGTCTCCCCCAGAATGGTACTTTGGGGGAACAAAATAATCAGGGGTATTGGTTCCCCTTTGAGGGGGTGCTGCTGTTCGCTTCTAGGTATGGGTGCTCGGGGGCCCTCCGTGACAGAAGCACCCTTCCCTTCCTCCCTCCCTCCATCACCTCCTTGGAGCTCCAAGTCAGCAGCAGCTGCCATCCTCCTCTTTTGCGAAGCCATGATTTGATTTGTCTTTTTCTAAGCAAGTTTTTTGGTTGGGCAGAGCAGGCCTGCTCCTTCTGCCCCAGCCCATCCTCATTTCTTGAGGCCTAACCTCCAGTGCTCCAAAGTAGTGCTTGTGAAATTTAAGAACTGTGAACATGTTGTGGGGGCGGGCTTCTTCGACATTACCTTGGGCTGTGGGGTCAGCTGGCTGAGAGGGCGAGTGCCTCTGTGTCTCCTGGTCTCATGGAATCTTCTGAAGCTGCCTGGTTACTTCTGGTGCTGCTACCCCTGGCTCCATTTGACCATCAGCCTGAGCAACGAGCAAAGCAATACCATACCATATCCATGTCCGTGCTCCTGTTGCCTCCCCGGCTCCTCCGCTGGAGCAGCAATGGTTGCGCGGCGTGTCAGGGAGCACTTTACCAGTGGCCCGCCGGCATTCGCGCAGGGCCCAGCTCTTCCTGCACCAGCTCTTCCTACTCCCTGTTCAGTTCCTTTAATACTTTCATTTTTAACTGCTTCCCAACTTGGTGGGGCCTCCTTTAAGGAGAACCCAGTTAGCAAGAATGTGTCTGTAGTCAGTAGAGACTTCTCTGAGGGGTATGTGTTCTACTGCCCCTAGAAAAATCATGTGAGACAAAAACTAAAAATGATCATTCTAGACCTGTGCCAGCCTACAGCCTCTCTTTGGCTCCCCAGTCAGAGCTCAGGCCAAACTGTTCTGTCCTCTTGCCCTCTGCATTAACCCTTTGCTGATCCTCAGGGACCACTCCCCCAACACCCCCATACCTGGGCAAGGGATGTTGGACAGAGCCCATTTTCGTGTGCTGCAGGTGGGAGTGTGCTAACATGTTTGCTCTTGGTTGATGGAAAAGGTAGAGGCCAGAAGTGAAAACTAAGGGAGAAGAGCTAGGTGCCTGTTTCATAGTCACTTGTGTGTGTGAAGTTTAGGGGTAAATGGCATCTCCCTGCTTTATGGTTCTCAGACTTTGGACAGAACCCAGATGTCTCATAGGTGAGCTCTGATGTGGGAAAAAACGGGAAGTGTGGAAGAGGAGTGGGTTTGGGTGTGTTTGCAGGAGTGTGGGTAGCTTCAGGCCTTGGAAGTTGGCAAGAGGGAGGAAGGAAGGAGAGCAAAATCTTCAGAAGGTGTTTCTTGTGCCCGGGGGATCCGGCTCTGAATCTCCTTAGTCCTCCACTGTGAACTGGGGTGGGGATGGGCGGCGGGGGGGGGCGGGGGGGAGTGGTGCTGGGGAATAAATCTTGTATGAGAACAATCTTTAAGAGACTGGTATTGAATGGTGTCTTGCCCTTGGTAAGGACAGCTGGTTAATCTGAGATGGGATTAATCTGAGGTGACAGCCTCAGAAGAGTAAGCCCGGGTGTGAGGGACCCACCTGCCTGTCCCTATTTGTGACCTTTGTGATGGTCAGAACAATCACCACATACGAGGCCACTTCCCCTCCCTAGGAGAGCCCAGGCAGCACAACTGGCACTCTCGGCTAGCATCTAGCTTGCACTCCCATCATTTTTGTTTTTTTAAAGATTGTATTTATGTATTTGTCAGAGAGGGGGAGAGAGCGCACAAGCAGGGAGTGGCAAACAAGAGGGAGAGAAGCAGGCTCCCTGCTGAACAAGGAGCTGGACCTGAGGACCTGAGCTGAAGGCAGAAACCCAGCCAACCGAGCCACCTAGGCATCCCCATTTTTAATTCTTAATATTGTTCCCTAGCCGTGTGAAGACAAGTAGGTGCTTCAAAGGCTAATGAGACTTTAGGTAACAGGTTTTACTTTTTTTTTTTTTAATTTTTTAAGATTTTATTTATTTGACAGATCACAAGTAGGCAGAGAGGCAGGCAGAGAGAGGAGGAAGCAGGCTCCCTGCAGAGCAGAGAGCTCTATGTGGGGCTAGAACCCAGGACCCTGGGATTATGACCTGAGCCGAAGGCAGAGGCTTTTAACCCACTGAGCCACCCAGGAGCCCCCATTCTTTAAGATTTTATTTATTTAGGTAACACGTTTTAAAAAGTAGCACCATGCTCCTCCTCTGGAGTGAGCTGCAGGGACAGCTGCTCTTTGGCCTTCGGCTGACCTCAGAAACTAGAAACACTTATTTCAGGCTTTGTCCCACTGGCCACTGTGGGCAGGAGTGGAAAACACCTGCCAGGTGTTGCCATATGATCCACTCCGCCAACAGGAAACTTTTCTACAAGCTTTGCGGCTTAACAGTATAGCCCCCTCCCAACCCTGCCTTCCCTCGGCGTCCAAACCTCAGCGCGTGTGGAGCGCCCCCTGTGCGCGAGGCTCGGGAACCGGCAAATGTGGGCAGCGCTGTGCTCCCAGGGCTCTCAGGCACTCTGTCTTCCCAACCGCCCTCCTGCTAGTACCTCTTGTTCCTGTTTTTACAAATGAGACTGGCGGTCGAAAAGAACACCGGGCCGTGGGACAGGACACGTCCCTGTGGGTAACTGACCCTGTGACCTTGAGCAGGTCGCTAGCCCGGCGGGAGCTGAGCCTAAGTTCTCTCCCCCTTGGAACACCGTCCCAGCTCACGGTCACGAGAGCTCAGCCGCCCCTGGAAGTGGGTTTCCAGACCCCAAGCAGTGGTTGGCCCGACCTGCGCCCAGAGCCGGAGGGCGCGGGGAGGAGCGGGCCGGAGCCAGCGTCCCGCCCCCGCCGCTGCGACCCTGGGGGCCGACGCCCGACACGGGTCGGACTGAACTACGGCGCCCGGGAAGGTCGTTCCATGCCTCGCGAAGACGTCCGCTTCCGCCAATCACCGCTTGCGGCCCGCCCCGGAAGCAGCCGTTGCCTCGAGCAACAACAACGTCCGGCTTTCCGAGTTGGCGGCGGGAAAGGCCATGAGTAAAGGCCGAGCGGAGGCCGCGGCCGGAGGTAAGCGGGGCGGTGGGCGCGGGGGAGACCCGGGCGGGGGGGACGGGAGAGGCGTTGGTTGGGTGACCCCCACCCCTGCCGCGTGTCTTCGTAGCCCCTGGGATCCTCCTGAGGTACCTGCAGGAGCAGAACAGACCCTACAGCGCCCAGGACGTGTTCGGGAACCTGCAGCGGGAACACGGACTGGGCAAGACGGTGAGGACCCTCTCCTGGGACTCCTCCCCTTGGGGCCCCTCGAATCAGTCCGGGGTGCTGCCCTCTCGGGGTTGCCATTCCAGCCGCGGGCTTCCTAAGGCTTGTCGGGCTGAAATTCCCGCTGCGTGGGCCCCGAAGTCATTGCTCTGACTGCCCGCCGCCCTCCCCCGCCAGGCGGTGGTGAAGGCGCTGGAGCAGCTGGCCCAGCAAGGCAAAATCAAAGAGAAGATGTACGGCAAGCAGAAGATCTATTTTGCGGACCAGGTGAGGGAACCTGTGCAGATTATCGCCCATGTGACACCCCGACACTAGGTCAGCCAGTCTCTAGAATGAACTCTCTTCTGGGGAATTTGGGGCACCCCATGAAACTCACTTGTCCTAGGTCATGACAAGGGCCCCAGGCACCCTTTAAATCAGAGTGGGTACTCCCCTTGCTGTGACCCAGACTTAGTGAGACTTCCAGATTTGGGACAGGATAGATGACAGAAGATCCTGAATTGCTGCTGCGGAGATCCGTTCCCTCTTGGAAGTTTCTTTTTCCCAGTCATCTAGATTAGCGCCACCATCTGCCACACGGTTCGCCTTCTGCCCCCACCCCTCACTCCCAACACAGGTAATGCCAATTTTGTATCTCTGGGCCAGCCCACCACTTGGATGCCTTCTAGACCTTTCTGAGTCAGTATTACTCCTGCTAAGGTAGATTGCCTCATCCCTCCAAATGGGCACCTCTCCCTGCTTCTCCCTCAGTGGACTCATGCTTCACCCAACCTAGAGACTGGGGAGCCCCTCATCTCTCTCCCCCAGTGCCCTGTTGGTTTTACCCCTTCCTGACTTGGCCTGTCCTTTCCATCTGCATCTCCTGATACCCTCCTAGCATCTGCGGGCCTCAGATGTCTTCAGCACGGCAGCCAGAGTGGTCTGCGTGGGTGCACAGCGAGTGCCGTTGCCCAACTTCAAACTCATGCTCCCTAGAGTAGGGAAAAGGAACTAGGGAGACCCGGCCCCCGTGCCTCACTGTCCCTTCTCGGTCCACTCACCAGGACTAGAACATGTAGATGAGTTTTACTCCTCTGTCCTTCTGCCTGGAGTTTTAAAAACCCTTCTTCCTCTTCTGCCTCTTTGCTCAGCTAACCCTTACTTATCCTGTAGGATTCCCCTCAGGGATCACCTCCAGAGACCTTCCCTGAATTCTCTGATCGCCTCTTCTGCAGGCGCTCGCTTCTTTGAGGGACACGCTTGTCTTACGTGTCTCCTCGCTGGACCGCAGTCTTCCAAGGCAGGCCCCACTTCTCACCCGTATTCCTTTGCTCAGCACCCCCCACCCCAGAAGCTAATATCTAGTAGACACCGAATACTAGTTTCACTGAACCGAACCACCACCAAGGCTAATTTTCCTAAATCGGTTTAATTATGTGACAACTCTAGATTCCTTAAGGGAGAGTTTTGCGGATTTTCTTCTGTAAAGAGCCAGACCCTTAATATTTTAGGGTTTTGTGGGCCAGATGGTCTCTTGTCCCAGGTACACAGCTGTCACAAGCCCTCGAGACTGCCACTGGAGAGCAAAAGCCGCCCGAGACTGTGTGAAGGCACAGGCATGGCTGTGTTTCAGTCGGTGTGTGTTTTCAGAACTCCGGGTGTGGCAGGATCTGGCGCGCAGGCTGGCATTCCTCTTCTCCCTAATGTGCTCGCCATGTCGCCGACAAGATCCCCACGTGGCCCATCCTCGGGAGCAGCTGGTCCCTCGGGGCGGGCTGCTCAGGCTTGTCCCTTCAGTACTGTCCCCACCTCTGTCCCCGTCCCTGTTCTTCCTGTTGTGGGAATGTGTAATTCAGGTATCGCTACCTTGGGGAGAATGTTCCTCTACTCCTTTAGCCCAGTGAGTGGTCTTAGCACTAACTGAGATCTCCGCCGTGTTAGTATCCTGCCAGCCTTGACGCCCCTTGAGGACAGGCGCGAGGTTTCACTTATCGATCATACCTTGTTATAAGCTGGGACCAGTACTAAACTGAGTGGTTTCTCACAGGGAGCCCCACAGTCTTGCATGTATGTGATGCTGCCCCCACCCCAGATGAGGTTCCCCTCCCGTGCCTCACATCAGCCCCCTTGTTTTTCCTCACCTCTGGCAGGACCAGTTTGCCATGGTGAGTGACGCTGACCTCCAAGGCCTGGATGCCAAAATCGTGGCCCTCACTGCTAAGGTGCAGAGCTTACAGCAGAGCTGCCGCCACATGGAGGCTGGTAGGACTGGGCAGCCCCCAAGGGTGCCCCTAGGGTCAGGGTCGGTCTAGAGGTCAGGGATTATGGAGTGAACGGTTTGCTGGTTGCAGTGTTGTCCCACGGCAGTGACTCTCTCTGCTGGGCTGCCACAAGCATCGTATCAAAAGAGAGAACGGCTAATGGCCTTTGAATTGAGTGGGCAGGACATGCGTTTGCTTTTCCTAACACCCTCAGTGCCCTGGGCCCACACTCCCTCAGTGCCGGCTGCTCTGACTGGCTACAAGACCAGTCTGTGCAACTCACTTTACCACTGCTGGTAGATGGAGGAGGAGAGAAAACAGGAATAAACCGGTAATTCTGTAAGCCTTCATCTCTGCTGAGCATTTCCAGAATGTGGAACTCATTCTGGACCCTGTGTGTAGAACCGAGAGCAAGGTAGGGGTCCAGTCACTGCCTCAGGGAGCACCCGCTGGGAAAGACCAAGCCCCAGCTTCGGGGTAGGGAGTGACCCCGGAGAGCTGTGGTTTCAGAGCTGAAGGAGTTAACTAGTGCCCTGACCACACCGGAGATGCAGAAAGAGATCCAGGAGTTGAAGAAGGAGTGTGCTGGCTACAGAGAGAGACTGAAGAATATTAAAGCAGCCACCAACCACGTGACTCCAGAAGAGAAAGAACAGGTGAGCCGGGAGCGCGGGCAGTTGTGGGCGGGGCGAGGCCTCTCGCAGCCTCGGTGGGGCTGAGGGGTTAGAGGCAGCTGTTTCCCTGCCCAGGTGTACAGAGAGAGGCAGAAGTACTGCAAGGAGTGGAGGAAGCGGAAGAGGATGGTGAGTGCGCGTGCTCCGGGCAGGCCCGAGAAACGGCAGGGGAACCCGGACCCGACAGCGCGGCCCCTCCAGGCGGTGCTGCCCACCTGAAAAGGGGTGGTTTTGTTTCCTGTCAGGCAACAGAGCTGTCTGATGCAATTCTGGAAGGATACCCCAAGAGCAAGAAGCAGTTCTTTGTAAGTGGTTCTCTCTCCTGTCCCCGACCCCCTGGGTGCTGGGTCCAAGGAGCGCTCACTCACTTGTCTCCCTGCCCCAGGAGGAAGTCGGGATAGAGACAGATGAGGATCACAACGTGAAGCTCCCAGACCCTTGAGGGGTCCCCCGGCAGGATCCGGGGGGGGATGGAAAGAGAAGTCCGGCACTGGTTGGCTCCTCCAGGTTGGCTTCTGTGTTTGTTCCTGCTGCTGTCTTTGGGCAGAGCAGCTGGGAGAGGGGCAGGAGCCAGAGTATGGGGCGTGGGGAGTGAGCGAGCCCACAGCCCATGGTCAGGCTCAGGTTCGTTTTCCTGGCTACATTCCAGTTGCTTGAACTGAACGCTCCAACTGGAAACAACGCTAAAAGAAAGCATTTGGTAGTATTTATTGTAATATAATTTGATATAAAAATACTTAAATTTCCTCTGGATAACCAAACCTCCCAGATGTCAACCCTGCAGAAGGCTACAGAGTAGAGACAGGAAACTCTGGCATTCAAGGAGCCCAAGGCCTTACCCAGGACTTCTTGGAGCTCTGTACCCCAGGAGGCCTTTAAATACCTTCTCTACCCCTTCACCCTGACCCCAAGTCCTGGGAGAGATGCAGGCAGCACGGGGACAGAGACCCAGACACACTTGACAGGAAGGGTGGGAGTGGTTCTGAGGCCCAGTTTGTTTTCCAAAATTGTAAGTTTAGCAAAATTGCACTGTTGGTGTTTATTTAGAAAATTAAAAAAAAAAAACAAAAAAAAACTATTACTACGTAGTGCTGTGTGTCACACTTGACTTCTCTGTGCTGTGCTCCTGCCTGTGGGCACAGAGGGAGCAGGAGCACACAGGAAGGCCGCTTCCCTCTAGCACCCAGAGCAGGATAAGAGAGGCGATGGAGTAGCAGGTGAGGGCAGGATCCTGGCAGCCCTGCCCAGAGCTGGCCAGCAGAGCCTGGGGCCCACCTGGGGCCCACCAGGGAGCCCTAGCCCAGGTACTAGGCAGCCTGTCACACTTCATGGCTGTGAGAGTATTTCCTCATGTTCCTTTCTTTCTGTCCAACTCTGCCAAAATGGCCAAACTTGGGCCAGGTGTTGCCCAAATCTGGCCCAAGAGACCAAACCAAATGCAAACAGTAGCTCCCAGATATGTGTAGATCTGGAGCAAAAGTCTGAGGCTTAGAAGGGGAGAGGACGGGAGCTCTTGGGGATGCCCAGAGCAGACCCCCACCCTGAGGATTTTTACAGGAAGGGGGGAAAGACCAGAGGCTCGAGTTTTGTGGTCATTATAATAAATTAAAGCTTTCACAAAACAAACACCCCAGCCCCACTGAGGATGAGGGGTGTCGGGGAACCAAATGCCGGGAGCCAGCAGACCTGTGTGGAGCATCGAGTCTGATCTCAGAAGGCCAGCGGCTCTTTGGCCAAGCAGGAGACTCGGGCCTCTCGCTGGCTCTTCTGTGGGTTCGGGGCGCCGGTCAGTACAGCTGGTTCTTCAGCTGGTGCAGGACACCAATCACGATCTCCCGGAGGGTCTGGTGGGGGCAGCAGAGGGAGACATGGGTGGTGCTCAGGCAAGGACAGAGCGCCGGCTGGGCGACCCGTGCCGACACAAGACCGCTCTTTAGAATGCAACAGAAAAAGCCCCTGGGCCGCACTGCTATCTGCAGTTTACTCTGAAATGTCCCTGCGAGAGCACAGGGAAAGGGATGGAAGCATGGCTGGCTATGTGGAAAAGCAAATGCAAGAAATGGAAACGGTAGCATTTAGGTGTGGGCTTGGGAGCGTTCGGGACATACTATGCTTCAAGTGTTCCCAGAAAATGTCAGGAAACAAAAAAGTGGGACTCTCCGGATGCAAGTCCAGCCTCAGAAAAGGCAACCAGGCCTCAGGAGCACAAGAGTCCGGCAACAGCATTCACATGCTGCCCCATTACAAAGAACACAAGCC
Organism: Lutra lutra; assembly: GCF_902655055.1. Classification (NCBI taxonomy): domain Eukaryota; kingdom Metazoa; phylum Chordata; class Mammalia; order Carnivora; family Mustelidae; genus Lutra; species Lutra lutra. The sequence continues at coordinate 19,913,189 of NC_062293.1, forward strand.
CCGGGGCAGACTACTCCCGCGGGCCTGGGGGTGGCGGCCAGCAATCTTCCAGATGGGCCTAGTGAATCTGCTGCCGCAGTGAGGGCAACACACTAGGCAGCCACACTGGGCTGAGAAGGGCCAGGGTTAGGCCCATGGGATTTAAGTGCTCAATCAGTCCTGCCGAATGAAACCTTATAGGAAAATCTGGGCTAAGAAGCAGAGGAGGGAGACACCCCCCAAGAAACCTGAAAGCTGCTGCTGCCTCCTCCTCTGGACAATTTCGGACTTGGGCCACTTTGCCAGGAGGAGTGTTCTCCCCCACCACCCCACGATCACGGCTACCCCGTACCTGAGGCTTACAGTGCTCCTCAATCCAGCTGAAGACACAGGCTGACAGCTCCTGGAAGCTGGCCACGGAGATGGAGGCATTGAAGGACTGGAACAGGGAGTCCATGATGCCTTGAAACACATTGAACTTGACCTGGTCAGAGACCTGGTCTTCCCCCTCATGGGGGTTGTCCTGGTGTGCCTTCACAATCTGCTCGTAGTTCCTGAAATCGAGGAGTGAACAGGGCTCAGGTGCCCGAGGTTCTCCCCCAGGAAGTGGCTCCTGGAGAGCTGCTGCAAGGTAGTCCACATCAGCCAGACACTGCTCCGGGACAGAAATGGTGCCCCCCCCCCTCCCCACCCTTCCCTTCATGAAGCCCACAGGCACTTCGAGAACGTGCTGTGCGTTAGGGACACGGGGGTACAGAGACCAGCCTCCAAGCGGCCACCTAAGGGAGTGAGAGGATTATCTGGCCTGTAGTATCTGATGTGGCCTTTAAATGAGAAGAAGGTATGAACTGAGGTCTGCCCGAGTCCCCTCAGAAGCCCTGGTTCACCCAGCTCAGTGTCGCCCTTACACTTTCATGATCTTCAGGGCTGTGACATCCTTGCGTAGCATGGACACTTCCTCCTCCTGCTTTTTCTTCTCCTTGTGCAAAAACTGGATGTAGTCAATGGCTGGGATGGGTGGGGGTGGGCACAGAGGAAGTCTCAACCAGAAGGACAAGGCTGACTTTGTCTCCCCCCGCCCCGCCATCCCACTCCCCACCTGCCCCATAACCACCACCCCACCAGGGCCAGGCCGAGAGTGGGTAGAAGGCTCTGGCCTCTTCACTGCCCTGCTGGCCCCAACCACTCCCAGGGTTCTCCCTGGTCATACTCTTCTGTAGAACGATGGCTTTGCTGAGCTTTTGGGAACCAATGGAGAAGTCCTGCTGCTGGCAAGTGGGGACGATTGTCTGAAGGTCATCATAGCCTCTCTATGGAGACATCAGGGGAAACAAGGCTTCCTTTAACTCTGCGGATTAAGGCAAACTCACACCAAGCTTTCTCTTCAAGAACTGAGTTCCATGCTTGAAACTCAAACAGGTGGGGGTGGTGGAAGGAGGGTGTTCTCATCCAGAGACGAGATTAGCTGCCCACAAGGATGCCTGGTGCTGTCTGATGAGGTCGGGGCAGAGCGAATCAAATGTAATGGGCCTTCCTGCGCTGGCTGAGCTGCGGGCCCCCCAGTCACCTTGATGGCGTCTCTCCTCTTCTGCTCGGCCTGCGTGTGTGCTCGCCGCCGCCGGTCCTTGTAGGACTCCTTATAGGACTCCTGGTGGTAATCGCTGTCCTCGTCATCTACGCTCAAAGTTGGGGGCGGGAAGAGGTCATTTTGAGGCCCAGTGGGGCCCAGCTCACCCACCGTGCCCCAGCGGGAAAGAAAAAACTGGTGCCTAGAGACAGCAATGGACAGAACAACCTAAGGTCCTAGATGAGGTGAGAGACAGTGAGAGCCTGTGTCTATCACTAGTTCTCCAGCACCCCCATGTGGGTGACTGGAGCTTCCTGTCTGGGAAATACACTAAAATGATGGTGTAACTGAGTCCCCCCAGGTCGGGGCATGTTGCTGCCTACCTGTATTGGGGACGGAAGAGGCACTGGTGGAACCGATGCTATTAGCTCTGGACACTACACTCCCCTTTCGGGTACTTTCTACAAAAAGCCCTGGAAAAGAGAGGTCCCAATCACTAAGGGGTAAGGGAGGGGAACACTATATTAGACCCTGAGAAACCTGTGGGTACAGTGGCTTCCTGATCCTTAAATCTGACCTCTCCCTTTCAACCCAAAAGCCACTCATACTGGGGCACCCATTTCCTGTTTGTGCCATGCCGCAATGCTCCTGTCCCTGATTTCCATACTGCTCCATGGGCCTGTAATGGTACCACTGGATCACAAAATGGCATATGGGCACAATGAGGGTGAGAGAGCGGCCAGCTGTCACTGCTGTCACTTCCCTGCTTCAGAGCAGAGGAAACCAGCTGTACCCTTATGCTTCCTGCCCCGGTCCTGCAGCTCCTCCCTGTCTCAGGGCAGGAACTCGGCTCAGGGACAGTGGACTGTGCTCAGGTGTGGCTGTCGAGACCACGGGAATCTATAGGGCTGCAGCGGGAGGGTCATGAGGGAGCTGGGGACAGTGGGGAGGCACTCACCGGGGTCCAGACTGTTGTCGCTGTAGGCGTATTCCACCTGCAGCACCAAGCAAAGGAAGCTCATCAGACCTCGGCCCAGGGTCCCCACCTTCTTTCACTACGCGCGCGCGCGCGCACGCGCACACGCACACGCACACACACACACACACACACGTCCTACCCACACCCACCCCCCAAGGTACGCAGGCAATTTCAGGATGCACGCGTGCGCGCACATACACACACTCTCTCTTCCCCCTGGGGTGCGCAGGCGACTGCAGGACTGCCCCGGGAGCCAAGAGCGGATAGGCCATGGGAGCGCCTCCCCTCCGCAGGACCCCGTCTGCCCCTACCCACGCTCCAGCACCTCCCCAGCCCCCAAACCCTGCTCCCCCACACACTTGTGTACACACGCGTCACTTGTCTCCCCACCTTGGCACGCGCGGGGTGAGAGCTGTCTTCTCTGCAGCCCCGGGGCCCGGAGGGCGGGGGGACCTTTAGGGACTGCAAGGAATCCCCTCGTTTTCCGGCCCCCCCACGTGCACGAGCCCGACCCGCCCTCCCCTCGCCGGCGTGCGCGCCCGCGGGGCTTGCCTTGACCCAGGGGTCGTCCGGAGAGGCGCCCGGCTCTGTCATCTCCGACCCACCAGACCGGAAACCAGCCCGCGGGCGGGCCCCCTGCCGCGAGGAAGAGGCGAGGCGCATCCACGTGACCCAAACCCACCAACCCAAGAACTGGAGGCGGAGGGCGGGGCGAGCGCATGCGCAGCCCAGAAACACCGAAACAGTGGACCAGAGCCGCTAGCGTCGGAGCGGAAGCCGGTAGCGTTCCTGTTGCCGCGACGTGAATCGTTCTGTAAAATGGGGTCCCTTCAAAAGGCTCGTCCAGTGTCGCCGACAGTCGTGTGCATGCGCTGTGCGAGCCCAGGCTGCTCTCGGGGCGCGTATCCCAGCCCCGCCCTGCAGGCGGCCCGGAAGGTGCAGACTTGGCCACCTGGGCTGACCCTGCCTGGCTGCCAGCTCCAGTCCCGTGAGGGCAGACACCCCGCCGGGGTTCTTAAAGTCCCGTTTTCAAAAACCAGCCAGGCATCTGGCAGGAGACCAGTGGAAGAAACACTGTCAGAGAGTCTGTTAGCCAAGTTATGCTACTTTACAGACAGGGAAACCGAGGAACCTCGAAAGTCTGTAGCTTCTTGCAAAGCAGAAAGCTATCAGTGATAGAACCAAGGCTGACCTCTGCCTGGCTAGCTTCAAAAGCCAAGCTCTTAACCACTGCACTCCCAGGTTCCAGCTCAAGGCTCCCCAAGATACCCAGAGGCATCGGGGCAGGAAGCAGACACCATACAGGCAGCATCCGGCAACATTCATCTTTAATTCTGTTACAAGTTTCAGTGTTTGCCCTGGCCACAGTCGGCTGTAGATATCACGCGCTGTGGGCAAGAGTAGGCACAGAATGCCAGAGAGGCCTGCTTCCCCAAGTGCCACAACCTCAGTGATGGCCAAAGGCCAGCCAGCAAGCTGCATAAGGCTCCGCATGTCCACCAGGCCGGGCCCTGCGCTCCCCAGTTTGGCTCAGAGCCCTCTAGGCCCAACCAGGATGAGCACGGAGGCCCCCATTCCTCCTCACCACTGAATCTCTGGGCAGCTCCAAGGGCCACTCTGGCCCCACAGAGAACTCAATGTCAGCCACGGGCCTCACAGCGTCTGGGGGATGCGCTTCTGCAGGAGGGCCCAGGCTTTCTCCACCTTTGAGCAGGCCAGAAAGTTTGGAGGAAGAGAGGACAGGGTCAGGCAGGCACCCAGCGGAGACCATTTCCCCACAACCCAGCCCTTCCCTCAGCACCAACCTGGCGTTGGGTGACATGCGGTTCCCATAAGGTGCTCAGCACCACGTGGCTCTGGTCCACGAGCTGCTGCCCACTCATCTGGCTCTGCAACCGGCTTTGAGCTGCAGCCTCACTTAGGCCATCCCTCTCCACAATGCGTCGTATGGCCTTGACACAGACAAGGCATAGGTCAGCCCACTGGCTCAGAGCAGGCTGCAGTCTGCAGTGGGGACAGGCTGGGAGACGGGGTCCGGATACCTCAGTCTCGGGAATGACAACGGTCCACACCTCATGCACCATGTCCTGCCAGCCGGCTTCAAGCAGCATAGCAGCATCGATCACACACACGTGCTTTCCTGTGGGGAGACCCCAGTCACCGGTGGCAGCATACCACCACTTACCAACAGAGAGCCAGTGAGGCCTAGTCCCAAGGAAAGTGGAGGGTCTGCCTTGGGGTGGGGAAGCTCCCAGGAGGAGAACTGGCTTGATGTCCCCCTTGACTGCTCCCCTTATCCCTCCCACTCACCCTCAGCCATAGCGTGCTCCATCTCCTCTCGCGCCAGCTTTGCGATAACTGGCCACATGATATCCGTGAGTATCTTCAGCTGCTTCTGAGGAGGAGAACAGAGGAAGTAGACGGTTTATCTTCCCTCAGTGACGGAGCCAGCCCGAGGGAGGAGGTGACTGGGAACAGATGAGTGGAAAGTGGCACTCTGGACCAGAGCAGAGAGGTCCACTGGGTCCCAACCTCTGTGTCTAGTAGTAGCTGAGAAACCCTTGAAGAGGCGTATGTTTACCTTGTTCCCAAACACCCGGCTGCCTAGGACCTTCCTGTTGATAATGCCATCTTTATGGAGAATATCTGAACAACAGAGACACGGGACTGGGCAAGGAGGCCAGGCCGACTCCTCCCTTCGGGCCACCTGCAGCCCTCCCCAGGTATTACCTGTTCCAAAGGCCTCCACAACAGGCTGGTAGGCAGGACCACCTGGGGCATAGGCCCGATGGCCCAGCTGGTCACTGTCGATGACATATGCCCCCAGGCCCTTAAGCCGCTGAGCTACTGAGCTCTTCCCGGAGCCACTGATGCCCGTCAGCCCAATCACGTAGAGTTGTGTGGGGAGCTCTGGCCTCTTCTGGAGGTGGAGGAGAGGGAACCCCAGTTACTAGGATCTTCAGACTCATCCTTGGGACTGAATTCTTCAGTCTTTACTCTCCAGCATTTCCAGCCCACCCAAGAGGGGAGAGAGTGGGAGGGCAGGCATACATATGGAGGCCGAAGCAGGTTTCCCAGCATTCGATGGCGGAAGCTAGAGGAGCTGACTTTATCTTCTTCATTTTCCTTGTGGCTTTGGTCCTTCAGCAGCTGGATCTGGTATAAGGCAAGCTCCTCCAGGTCCTGTAGTAAAAGAGGAGGGATGAGGAGAGGGAAGGAGGGACAGGAGGACAGTGACAATCGAGCTGTCCCCCACCCCCCGTATCCTCCCCTACATATTCCAGAGGTAGAGCCTGCATCCAAGGGCAAGCTGGGAACCGGTTTCTTCTTGCCTCTTCCTCACCACCCTAAACCCTCTCTTCCCTCCTCTAGGGTTGTACTTCCACCAGTCCCCCACGTGGCCTTCCCCATCCCCATCCACTCCCTCTGCCAGTCTCTCCCAGGGGTTACATTCTCAAGGCGGAAGCGGTTGACGGCCATCCCCCCACGATAGGTCTCCTCGCTGACCACCAGGAACTCCAAGGAGGGGTCAGAGCCAGCGGGCCCATAGGGGTCCAGCAGGGGGATGATATCAAAAGTCAAGGAGGGCTTGATGTCCACCAGGAACTCACTCAGATGTTCCACACGCTCTGCGTAGGGTTGGAGCAGCTCAGGGAGCAACTTGCCTGGGGAAGGAGCCCAAAAGAACAGGGAGATCTTTTTATTGGGGAGGAAAAGTATAAGCAAGTTTAGGGAAGACTGTCCCTAAGCATCCAATCTCCAGATAGGGGTGGGTGGCAGGAAGAAGGGGCTAAGCTGGAAGTGGTCTGTGTCAGGGGAGCTACCAAGAGGGGGCAGCCGCCAAGCACAATAGTCATGGCAGGCACCGGCCTGTTCCCAGAGAACCAGCAGTGCCAGCATCAGAGTCAGATGGAGAATTCCAAGACCCACCCAACCACAAGTCCCCTCTTACTGTGTCTCTGGCACAACTACCTACAACCCACTCATCCATTTATTGCAAGGGTCTCCATCTGTAGGGTTCATCACCCAGAGAACTTCTTAAAAGTGCAGACTCCTTGGCTCCACATTTGGGGGATTTCTGATTTGAATGGTGACTAGACCACACACTGAGAAAGCTGCACTTACTCATTTAACATAATTTCCTTAGCACCAACTGAGCGCCAGTCACTGGGACATCTGGGAAGGGTGGGAAGTAAAGGAGGGCCCCCCTGTTCCTCAATCATGAACTGGGGGCAAGGTTAAGGAGTTCTGAGGGCCTTCCCTGCTCTATTCCAGGGTCCATCTCACTCACTCTTCAACAGGTCTTTGTCTGCTACTCCCACCACAAGCTGCTCCTGGGCCAGGATGCACGCAACGCTGAGCAACACCTTGTGAGCATTGTGCAGGCGGTCAAATGTGCCACCCACAGCCCCACGGTGGTAGCCACGCACTGGCTGCTTTGGAGACCTGGCCACGGGGGAGGCTGGCCTGATGGTGGAGGGTAAGGGGGCATCCAGGGACTCCACAGGCAGCTCTCCGGGTCCATAATCAGGGTATAGTAGCACTGAAGCCAGTTGGGGACAACAACTATAGCAGCTGGTGGCATAACGCTCTAGCTGTTGCTTGACTGGGTTGTACTGGCTTCCGTCCAGGGTCTGGAAGTCAGTCAGCACCACTTCCGGTGGGTGGGCCAGGTTCTGGACTGAACCGGACAGGGGAGGGAGAAAGGCGCTCTTGGCTCCGATATTGGTCAGCAGGACTCTGACGTCCAGGTGCCTGTGGACGTCGGCGCCAGCGTAGAGGTGTGTGATGAAATCCAAGACCTCAAACGTGGCCTGCACGAGGCTGGATTGGGGCTGAGCTGGGGCCCCCAGACTCATGCCCGGCTGCAGGTGTACATAGAGCGTGTGATTCACCAGCCGGGCCGCCGAGGTCAGGATGGGGGCCAGGCGAGGGGCCAGGGAGGCCAAGGGCGTCGTCAGCACCAGGAGGCCCGACCGGAATACGGCCATGCTGCCCAGGCCTGCGGACAGCCAGGGAGACGAGGCGTGGGTGACCGAGAGGTTATGTGGCTGAGGCTGAAAAGTGGGGCCTTGGACCCAAGGGAGGGGACCTGACGCAGGGACGGGGTTCTGTGCTGATCCAGAGGAGGCCGAGGGAAGGCGCGGGGACTGGTACATGGCGCCTCGGGTCTATGTGCTAAGACGCTCTTTCCACATTTCTCAAACGCAGCGGTGAAGTCGCTGAACTGAATCGAAATCCTGGGCAGGGAAACTAGGCTGGACAAGAGCCCCTGAGTCATAGGTCTGGGGATCCAGAAATCCCGGGCCCTCCTGCCACGTTGTACTCGGGTCTTCAGAGACTCGAAGGAGGGGACTAGAGGAAAACGCTCAGGCTCGGGTCGGTCCCCTACTTACTGAGACCTCTGGGCTTAGGTTCCGCGAGCGCCGCCGCGGAGGCTCACCAGGATGCGACCCGGAAATACTAGTTCAGCAGCTCCGTGTCCGAGCTACGGAACGGCAGAAAGGCCAAAGTGTCTGCTCTGTTCGGGATCTCGCGAGACTTTGTATGGCGTTGGGCGAGTCCTGCCGAAGGGGCGGGGTCGGACTCGGGGGTTGGGTAGGCGGGTGATGCCTTATTTCCAGATTCCAGGCGCAGGGGGTCTGGACCGTGGAGGGCTAGGCGGTCCTGAAAGGGTTTTGTGGATGCTCTTCAGACATTAAGAGAAGAGAATGGCTTCGGCCAGGTTACCCAGGAGACAGCGGTAAAGGCAGAACTAACACCTGGCTTTCCTGTCAATAAATTACAGAGATGGGGGACGCCTGGGTGGCTCAGTTGGTTGGACGACTGCCTTCGGCTCAGGTCATGATCCCGGGGTCCTGGGATCAAGTCCCACATCGGGCTTCCAGCTCCATGGGGAGTCTGCTTCTCCCTCTGACCTTCTCCTCACTCATGCTCTCTCTCACTGTCTCTCTCTCAAATAAATAAATAAAATCTTTAAAAAAAAATAAATTACAGAGATGGGAGTCACAGGGTGGCACTGAAGTCAGGACTCAGAGTCCCCGCAGCTCTCCTGGCGCCCTCCCAGTCTGAGGATCCTCCTGTGGAAGGACTACTCTGTCCGAGTCCCCATTTCACAGCTGGGGAAATTGAAGCCCTCTGTGTTCCAGGAACATTATAAGGAAGGTCTTGTGGCTCCGGAGCTCTCCACACCACCCAGAAACAGTTTGAGAGAGAGAGGAGGAGAGCTCTGCCTGGCAGCTCAGTAGGGTTGCCAGAGGATGGTCTCCAGACGGGAGAAAAGGGGAGGAGGGAGGGAGACCTGGTGGCAAGGGTTTACTGTGAAGCTAATGGGGCCCGAAAGGTTGGAACCTGTAGTCTGCACGGGGAGAGGAAGCTAGGATGCCATCAGGAGGTATTTCAGATAAAGTGTCCACAAAGATCTCAAAAGGGAGGGAAACCAATTTCCAAGATTCCAGTAATGTGCTATCATTTATTTTCCCAAACTAAACAATGCTTGTTTTCATAATTATGTGGGTTAATTTTGTATTTTTTTTTAAAGATTTTATTTATTTAGGGCTCCTGGGTGGCTCAGTTGTTAAGCGTATGCCTTCAGCTGGAGTCATGATCCCAGTGTCCTGGGATCCAGCACAGCATTGAGCTCCCTGCACAGCAAGAAGCCTGCTTTTCCCTCTCCCACTCTCCCTACTTGTATTCCCTCTCTTGCTGTCTCTCTGTCAAATAAGTGAATAAAATCTTTAAAAAAAGAAAGTAAAAATGATTTTTTAAAAAAAGATTTTATTTATTTATTTGAGAGAGGCAGACAGAGAGCCAGCAAAAGCAAGGGGGAAGGGCAGAGGGAATGGGAGAAGCAAGGTCCCCACTGAGCAGGGAACCAGACATGGGGTTCTATCCCAGAACCCCAGGATCATGACTTGAGCTGAAGGCAGATGCTTAATCGACTGAGCCACCCAGACACCTTAAAAAGGTGTCCCAAGGGGTGCCTGGCTGGCTCAGTCCGTAGAGCATGCAACACTTGATCTCACGGTTGTAAGTTCAAGCCCCACATCAGGTATAGAGTACTTAAAAATAAAATCTTAATGTGTTGTGATGAGCACTGGGCATTATATGCAAATAATGAATCGTTGAACACTACATCAAAAACTAATAATGAAAAAGAAACAAAAGTAAACAACTAATGAGGTACTATATGTTGGCTAACTGAATATAATAAAAAAATAAAATCTTAAAAAGTAAATAAAATAAAGAGGTGTCCCAAAGGTGTATAAGCCTTTGGCCCCACAGAGCGTGGATCTGCCCCTGGAGTCAAGGATTGGAAGAGTCACAAAAGCACTGAGCCCAGACTTCTAGCAGGAGACACCTTAGATTGGATTTTTTTTTTTTTTAGATTTTATTTATTTATTTGACAGAAAGCATAAGCAGGGGGAGCAGAAGGCAGAGGGAGAGGGAGAAGCAGGCTCCCCGAGAGCAGGGAGCCTAATGGGGGCTCGATCCCAGAATCCTGGGATCATGACTTGAGTTGAAGGCAGACGCTTAACCCACTGAGCCACCCAGGCACCCCCTTAGGTTGGATTTTTAAAAAGAGAACCCAGGGGCGCCTGGGTGGCTCAGTGGGTTAAAGCCCCTGCCTTCAGCTCAGGTCATGGTCTCGGGGTCCTGGGATCAACCCCTGAGTTGGGCTCTCTGCTCGGCAGGGAGCCTGCTTCCCTTCCTCTCTCTCTGCCTGCCTCCCTGCCTACTTGTGATCTCTGTCAAATAAATAAATAAAATATTTTTTTAAGTTAAAAAAAATAAAAAGAGAACCCAAAATAAAGAATCAAACTGCAGACTCTCAGGGAGTACCTTGAAACATCGGAGCACACTCCCACGCAGAATCACTGCTGGAAGAGATCATCAAGAAAACATGGCTGCCAGTTGACTCTCAAGCTGGATGTAGGCAATTATAAGTTCCTTGACCCCTCCTCTGTCAGAATATCCCCACAGCAGGAGCCTTGAGAGAGCAATGTTGTTGAGACCATCTGGACATTGCATGTGACTGAACCTATGGAAGGCTTCCATATAAGCTTTTAAGATTCTGGTGGACAAGTGCAGAGATCCGCTTATCTTGCAGCTGCCCAGGACGAGTCTCCTATGTCAGTCGGCTTGCTTATTAAACCCACCACCTACCACTCTGGAATCGTCTGCTTCTTTCTTCCATCCTCTCTTGCCCTCTGTGTACAAGGACCAGTTTCAGGTTTCATCCAGGGAGTGGCCCAGAGTGTGAACCAAGAGTCATTTTTATTCAGTAAATATGAATTTAGTGTCTCCCATGTTCAGGGATGGTTCTAGGTACAAGGGATCAACCAGTGAGCAAAACAAAAGGGCTGCCCTAGAGCTTAGATTCCTGCGTGTTTTGGGATATGGTGGTGAAAGTTATAAATAAATGTGTAACAATAAAGTCAGCCAGTCAGTAAGTAAATCTAGTAACATCTAGTGATGATAAGTGCTACGAAGGAAAATAAAACAAAGTAAGGGGACTACAGTGGAGGGAAGGGAATGCTATTTTAGATAAGGTTGTCCAGGGAAACAGCAAAGACCTAAAGGAAGAGAAGAATTAGGGAAAGTGAACCAGACAGAGAAACAGCCAGTTCAAAGGTTCTGGGGCAGAAAGCCAGCAGGACTGAATCAGATGATGGGAAATGATGAGAAGTAAGGTCAGGGGGTACCTGGGTGGCTCAGTGGGTTAAAACCTCTGCCTTCGGCTCCGGTCATGATCTCAGGGTCCTGGGATTGAGCCCCGCATTGGGCTCTCTGCTCAGCAGGGAGCCTGCTTCCCCCCACCTGCCTCTCTGCCTACTTGTGATCTCTGTCAAATAAATAAGTAAAATCTTTAAAAAAAAAAAAAAAAAAAAGAACAGCTTGGGGGACAGGAGCTGGGCTCTGAGAGCAGGTCCTATGTCCCAGAGATTCATGCCACATGGTCCTTTCCCCTTCTGTGGCATTTCTGGATCCTGAAGGGACAGCGGAACCATCTGGGCCGGCGAGGCAGGGAGATAGGTAGGGATGAGCCGGCTGAGGTCCCCTGTCCCAGGAGCAGAAGCAGCCCAACGGCCCAGCAAGACCACTCCCTGGAAGTCGCAGCAGGCCAAGATGGGGTGACTCCTTCCGGCCCCCCTCAGGTTCCACACAAAACCCCAGCAGTTTCCTCTCTATTCCAGCTTTCCAAGTTCTCTGCAGCCAGGTCCCTGCCCTCTCCAAATGGTCATTTCCCTCCCCATCTCCTAGTCCCTTCCCTGGTCCCATCTGCTGGGCACCCCTGCCCTTCCTCTGCCTGCAGGAAGGATAGCCCATCAGGCACCAACTTGGCTGGAGCTTCAGCTGAACCTCCTGGTGAGTGGCAGCCTCTGGGCTGGTGGGCATCCGTCCAGCTGAGTTTTGTCAAGGGCCTGGGCAGGAGGAGGACGAATGGAGCTGTGTCCTTTTGACTCACTTAGCTTTGTTTCTTCTTTACATATCTAGCTTCTATATAGGAACACAATTACATAGTAACACCACTAGTAGTAGAAATAATATCAGGGCCTGCTATTAAGACCTCCGTCCCAGGGGCGTTCAGGTGGCTCAGTTGGCACCTGCGTTAGGCTGGGGTAGTGGAGCCCTGGGATGGAGCCCAGTGTTGGGCTCCCTACTTGTGGGGTAGCCTGTTTCTCCCTCTCCCTCTGCTGCTCTCCCTGCTTGTGCGCACGCTCGCTCTCTCTCTGACAAATAAATAAATAAAACCTTTAAAAAAAAGGATTTTATTTATTTGATACAGAGAGAGAGAGAGCGAGAGAGCACAAGCAGGGGGAGCAGCAGAGGGAGAAGCAGGCTCCCTGCTGGATGCAGGGCTTCGTCCCAGGACCTTGGGATCATGACCTGAGCCGAAGGCAGACTCTTGACTGAGCCACTCAGGCGTTCCCAATAAATAAACCTTAAAACAACATCAACAAATCTCCATCCCAACACTTTCAGACAGTACCTCAATTAATCCCCCATACACTCCATGACATAGGTCTTATACCCATTTTACAGGTAAGAGAACAGTCGGAGAAAGGTTAAGGCCCTTGCCTGATTTCCCATGACTAGTGGGCGGGGGGGCAAGTCACAACCTGGCTCTCGCCCTTCCCCGGTCCACCTAACACCTGCTGCAGACACCCCGTGGGAATCCAGGGACCACTCGCCGCCCGGCCCTTCGAGGGCTAGCCTCTTCCTCTTTCTGGGCCTCGGTTTCCGCACAGCTATAACCCGGGCTAACCACGATCTTTCCAGATCGCCCACCCGAGGTACGCGCCACTTGTCCCACCGGAGCAGTGCAGCCGGCAGCCTGGCGCCGTCCCGCAGAACCGCGCATCCCTGGGGCACAAAGGAGAGAGCGGCAGACAGCGGCGGACCAAGCCTTTATTGCGGGGCGGCGGCGGCGGGAGGAGCGCGGAGCGCGGGGCCGCCTGGGGCAGCATCGGTCGGCTCCTCCGCGGGCTCGTCGGCGAACACCGCGCGGTGCATGGCGGCGACGTAGCTGCAGCCGCTGGGGTCGGCCAGGCGCAGGTGCGCCAGGGGCAGGAAGCTCTCGGTGCTGAAGTAGCGCAGCGCGGGCCGCGGGGCGCGCAGCGCGGCGAGGAAGACCTGCGGCGGCGGGAGGAGGCGCGCTGGCGGGAGCTGGGTCCCCCCCCACACACACACACCGCCGCCGCGCGCCGTCCCTGCTCCCGGGACCGCGCCCGACCCCTACCTCGGTCACCTCCTCCGGGTCCTGCGCCGCCTCGCGGAAGATCCGCTCCAGATGGCGCTGGTAGCGGGAGAAGAGGTGGCGGGTCTCGGCGTCCGCGCCGTCCAGCACCCCGCCCGCGACGCCCTCCAGCTTCTCCAGGAAGGCGGTGCGCACCGGGCCGCACTCGATGAGGCTCACGCTGCGGGCCCAAAGCGGCGAGTGGGAGGGGGGCGCAGCCAGAGGGCCGGACCCCAGCCCTGACGCCCGGCAGGGCAGGACCGGCGAGATGCGGGTCTATGCCCGGGCGCCGGCTCCGCCGAGGTAACCAGAGCCTTTGAAAAGCGGCTTACAGCCCGAAAAGCACCCCTGCCTCCCCCCCTCCCACAGCCATTTAGGGGGCGTGAGGGAGATTTGCATCGGAATTCCAACCTGGCAAGCTCCCTTACTGTGTGACCTTGAGCCAGTCACCTAACCTCTTCGGCTTCCCAGCTGGATGGCAACAGAGGCGCGGTAAGGAATGGCAAGTGCCCTGGCACACGACAATTGTGACCCGAAGTGGGGAGGGGCCAGGGAGAACGCCTGAGAGAGGCTCCAACAGGACAGGGGGCTGGAGTTCCCAAAGTCAGGGGACAGGGGTCCCCGGGGCGGGGCGCTGACTCACTGGACCCCGAAGGGAGGCAGGAGAACCGCCAGACTCTCGCACAGACCTTCGATCGCGAACTTGCTGGCGCAGTAAACCGCGTTGAACGGCAGCCCTTCGAGGGGAGAAGAGGCTTCGGAGGCGCGTCTGGGAGGGTCGCCACCGGGGAGCCCCAGGCAGCCGGAGGCACTGCCACCAGACCCCGCCCCTCCCGCTGGCCCCGCCCCATCCACGCACCCATCAAGCCGCCCATGCTCCCGGTCACCAGGACGCGTCCCGAGCGGCGGCGCTTCATGTCGGGCAGGAAGGCCTGCAGTGTCCGCACGGTCCCGGCCACGTTCACGTCCAGCACGGACCCCACTGCGCCAGCCGTATGCACCTCCAGAGGCCCGAGCAGACCCCGCCCCGCATTACACACTGAGGGGAGAGAAGTCGGACCCTGCCTGCCTCTCTGTCCTCCGACCCAGCAGGTCCCTGGGCCTCAGGACATTTTGGTTTGGACACAGTGCCGGGGAGGCTTCTGCACGCGTGTTGCGGGGAGGCTCACCCAGCACGTCCACGCGGCCCTCGGTCACGCGTGCCCGGGCAGCGGCCACAGAATCCGCGTCCCTCACGTCCAGCTGCAACGTCTCCAGGGAGCCAGGAGGGCACCCTCGGGACCGGGCTGCCTCCCACAGCGGGCCCTGCGCCCTCAGGTCCCGCAGCGTGGCATACACTGGAGGTTCGGAAGAAGACGAGGATCTGAATTCCCTGCTTACCGCTACGTGGTCCCCTTGGACCCAGGGCTGCTCCTTTCTCTCCATCCCAGCCTCTCAACTACCTTTGAAGCTCCGGGAGGGGTCGGACGCCAAACGCAGGGCCAGGTGCAGGCCGATGCCGGAGGAACAGCCGGTGATGAGCACCACGGTGCGGTCCATGGGGAGACAGTGGGGAGAGGTCCGGGACTGCACCGCTCAAGACTCAGGTCTCTGAGCTCTTTAATCTAACCTGCTCCGCCCCGCCCCCGCCCTCGGGGTCCCCACCCCTTGTTGTGTCTCCAACCTAATCTCAAGGCTGAGCCCTCCTTCGGGTGTGGGGCCTGCTCTCCTTGTCCTGCTCCCGGTCAAGGTGGAGATGACGCCCCTGCTGGGAATACCCGTTCTTGGGTGGCTGGTCAGAGGCAAGGCAAAGCTTTGACTAGGAGATGTGGGCGCTGAGTGCCCTGGGCACATCTTCCCCTGGGTGTGCCTCTGTCCCATAGAGACAATTACGGGTTCCAAAGTTGGCTGAGGGGGGTGTGAAAGTAAACGTCTTGGGAGGGCATTACGGGTTCCAAGGTCGGGTGTTAGTATCAGAAATGGGGAGGCTGAAGCAAGGAGGCAGGGAGAAAGTGCCTCACGCCAATGTCCATCCTATAGCCCAAGTCCTCCCAGGCATCATGGTAGTGACATTCTGAGAAGCCCAGGGGACTCACCGGTTTATTAAGTTGTATTAAAAGAGTACTTTGATCCCAACTTTGGAGAGGAGGAGGAGGGCAGCTCACCACCTCCACCCCCAACTTCCCATTCCTGATCCTCTGGCAGGTCTTGAGTTCTTTTGCCGGGGCCTGGGGACCTGCTCATCTAGCTCCAGGCCCTGGGAGCCTGCCCAGGTCTGGAATTCAGGAAAGACCACCACCCAAGGGTGGCTCATCTGTCACAAGGTCCCAGCCACCAACCGGGGGTAATATTTGAGGAAGAGCTTCTTGGCCAGGTCCACAGTGTCACCTTGGGGCTGGCTGGGATACCTCTGTGTGCTGAAGACAAAGGTCTGCTCCAGCTGGAAGGCATTCTCTTCGAACTGGTGCTGCTGGAAGGGACGGCCTTGGACCAGGCTCTCAACCAGCATCTGCATGAAGAGCTCCCAGCGGGGGGCGTAGTAGCCAGCCACCAGCCCCGCCAGCTGTTTGTTGGCGTAGTCTAGGATGTTGCCCTCGGGCCCCCAAAGAGTCAGCTGGTAGCGGCCGTTCTGCTCATAGAAACGGGCCTCCGTCTCGCAGACGGCGACCGCGCGGGCCTGTTCCAGCCACGTGCCCAGCAGGAAGCGACTGTCACTAGCCAGCACTCCATCCAGGGCCGGCAGAAGCTCGTAGACCAGGATGCCGGCTGCCCTCATTAGGGGCATCAGCTCCTTGTTCAGGTAGGCAGTCCTCGCCTCCGTGTAGTACAGGCTGACCAGCTCCTGGACCGCCTGGCGAGTCACGTCCAGCAGGTCGTAGCGGAAGGTGGGGCTCTTGGCTAGGGTGGGTGTGGCTGTTAGCAGCAGCCGCCAGGCCTCGAACACGGCCGATCGGTTGTACCAGACTGTGGTGACCATCTGCAGGGACGGCCTCCTGACCAGGGGGCTGCGATTGTGCCCAGTGCAGGCCTCACCAGAACAGTTGTAAACACTCCCAAGAAGCAGTCTCCAGGCGACCTCTGTCTCCTTGCTGTTGACTCCATACCGACGTGCCGCAAAGCTGGTCACCCAGGCCTCCAAATCAGCCACTGGGTCCTTCCGCCAGCCCAGCTCTGCCATGAGGGCATAGACCACTTCGTTCTGGCCGATGCCCTCCGGGGCCATGCCCGTGCCTACCATAGTGGAATTGGGGAAGAGGCGGGCCGCGGCAGGGCCCTGGTTCACAGCCTCCAGGGCCCCAAACAGACCGTGGTTACCCCCAAAGTTATGCAGCATGCACCAGATAAAGGGCTGGCCGTGGAAGGAGGCCGTGCGGAGGTACACGGGCTGGCTCTCGGCAAACAGGTCCAGAACCAAGAGGCGGCCACGGGGTACTGCCCCCAGCACGGCTCTCACCTGGGCGGGTCCCCAGAACTGGGGCTGGTGCTGGAAGAGCCAGCCTTGGAGCAGCCATACGGCGTCAGGGTCCACTGTGGTTGGGGCAGAGGCAGGGAGACAGAGAGAGGACTGATGAGAGGCAAGAGGGTAGGGGACCGTTCACCTCGTACTACAGATGAAGAGACAGAGGTCCAGAGAAGTTAAATGACTCTATCACAGTTGGCAAGCTTTATGAAGCATCAAAATTACCAGAAGGGGGCGCCTGGGTGGCTCGGTGGGTTAAGCCTCTGCCTTCAGCTCAGGTCCTGATTTCAGGGTCCTGGGATGGAGCCCTGCATCAGCCCCGCATCACATCGGGCTCTCTGCTCAGCGGGGAGCCTGCTTCTCCCTCTCTCTCTGCCTGCCTCTCTGCCTACTTGTGATCTCTCTCTGTCAAATAAATAAATAAATAATCTTTAAAAAAAATTACCCAGAAGGCTGGTTAAAACAGGTGCCTGGGCCCAAACCCGAGTCATTCCGATTCAGGAGAATGTGTACACCCGACAGGCTCTGGGACGAGGCTGAGGCCATGGGGCCTGGATCACAGTGCTCTCGAGGCAGCCTGAGCCAATGGGCTCCCTTCCTGGCTGACACGGAGGCCTCCTCACCCAGCCACTGCTGACCTGACCCCTCTCTGCCCCACCCTGTAAGTGGCAGGACAGAACACTGGGTTCCTGGAGGAGGGTTCCTGGAGGACCAGGAAGGGCACCCACCGGCTTTGAACACATCCCCTAACCTCTGGCCCACATTACCTACCACAGCTCGGAGGCAGAGGCCAAATGAAATATTTGCAATAGCCAGCACTTAATGGCACTTTACTCTGGGCCAGGCATCATTCTGCTTACGAGGCAGCCCCATTTTACAGATGAAGCCACCGAGGCACTGGGTGGGAGATAACTTGTTGTAAGTCACACAGGCCAAGGTTCGAGCAGGCTGTCTGGCTCCAGAGCTCATCTCCCACCCACAGTATGGTTAACTGAGACGGTGTATGTGTACAAGTGCTTGGTAAATGGTCAAGTGCTGTCTTTTTTTCCCACCCCACTGACCTCTGTCGCACCCATGTCCCTGAAGGTTGGGGGCGGGGGGGCTCGCCTTCCCGGCTCTCCCTGGCACCGAACCTGTGATCATGGCCTGGTAGACAGAGGCTGTGGCTGCGGCAAGGTAGGAGGGCTCCGAGGAGGGGGGCAGCATCTCGTTGAAAGTGTCGGCCCCATAAATGTGATCCGTGCCAAACTCCTTGGTCAGCTCCCGCAGGAAGAGGCTCCCAATGACAGGGAAGAGAGGGTCTTCTGGAGCCAAGAGGAAGGAGCAGGAATAGGAGCAGTTGAAGTGTCCCCAGCTGCCCAGCTGGGTGACGTTGATCTGAGGGAACAGCCTGGTGGGAGAGGGAGCAGGGGGGCAATCCAAACATTTACTGGAGGCTGATACAGATTTCACCAGCTGCCTCCCTGGCTTATCTGCAGTTCCTGGAACACATCCCAGTCTCTCGTGCTCCCGTGCCTTTGCACAGACTGTGTCCTGTGGCTGGAATCCTTTCCTCCTCCCTCCCTGCTTATGTAGCTGGTGACTTCTCAACATCCTTTGAGTTTCATCTCATCTGTAAAGCTTCTGTTCTCTCTCCCCCTCCCACCAGCTGAAGCAAGCAACACTCATTTTTCAATGCTTGGCTCAGTGCTGCCTCTGTTCTGAGGCCTGGCTGCCCCTCTTCCCCAGGCAGAAGGGGCCTAAACAGAGAAGTGGACCCACATATATTCCTGCCCGTATCACTATACTGCATGCCCCTGCCAACCTCTCCCACAGCAGGGGTGGAACTCACTGCACCTTCAGTGCTGCATCCCCATGACCCAGCACAGAGCCTGGTCTGACAAGCACTTGCTGAATGTAAGAATGAGGCTCTTGCTACCCAGCCGGGAGGTGAGGGGGTGGCCAGCCAGGCCAGCAGCAGTGCGCTAAGCCCTGTGACAATGGTGGGAAGCGGGTGTTCATGGACGCGGAGGAGGTGCTAACAAGGCTGGGGGCCCCAGCAAGGCTACCTGAAGGAGGGGGGTCTCAGCTGGGCCTCAGAGACTTTTCCCAGCCACAAGAGAGGAAGGCCAGGAATCAAGCCCAGGCCCACATCCAGAGCTTCAGTTTTTCTTTAAATCACGTTTTGCAGGAAAAAATAAATTCCCTCTCAAGCCAAGTCCGAGGGCGGGGTGGGGTGAGGGGGGGACGTTACCTGGTGAGAGCCTTGGGGACGTGACCTGCAAAGGCAGGTAACACCGGGATCATGCCAAAGGAGCGC
Source organism: Lutra lutra (assembly GCF_902655055.1). NCBI lineage: Eukaryota > Metazoa > Chordata > Mammalia > Carnivora > Mustelidae > Lutra > Lutra lutra. Next base: position 19,932,193 of record NC_062293.1, read on the forward strand.
ATGCGGTCCAGGATCCGATGCTGGAGGGAATGGAGGGGGGAGGCGATGGGCATGGCCTTGAGGCGGAGGCCCTCACTCCCCCAGGGCGCTGGCCAAATACCGCCCCCCTGGGCCCAGGACTACGTGGCACTGTCTAATGCTGCCTCCTTTCCTTCCCCGTCCTTTTACCTGCAGGTACAGCTGTTTGAGGTGCCAGGAGCGGGGCAGGGGGCCACCCCACGTGTGCAGGTTGCCCATGCGCTCCCAGGCCAGGAAGGCAGGGCCAGTGAAGTACTCATCAATCTCCGACTGGGTCAGGCCCAAGGCCAGGTACACCTGAGGAGGAGGGCGAGCCCCGCACATAAACACATGAGAATACATTAATCTCTGCTCAGTAATTCACGCACTCAACACTCACTCTTCTCTGGGCTGAGCCCTAGAGTTACTAAGACAAAACGTGACCCTTGCCAGGAGCCCACAGTCCAGGAGAAATAGACCTGTGAACAGGGGAGTTGACTTATGGGTCAGTTTTGCTGCAAGAGTGAGGTGAGGCACAAATGGGCTCTCCCCAAAACGGGAAAGGGGTCTTAGAAGGCTTCACAGAGCGAGGCAGGCCAGAATGACGGGTGAGGCCAGCTCTGCAGGGAGATTAAAGAACGCACCAACCCTCCCCGCCCCCACCGCCAGCAGCCAGAGCCCTCAGGGCCCTGGCACGGAAGCCCCCAGGCCAGGGGGATGCCTGCAGCGGAGGGGAGCGCCTACGTGTGTTGACAGGAGCAGGTCTCTCCCAGATTTGCATCTCAGAAAGGACACTGGTGGAACTTAAGAGCCAGGAGTCCTGTTCAGAGGCTCTTGCGGGGTTGGCGGTGGGGGTCGTTCAGGGAGAGAGGGCAACAGCCTGCACTGGGGCCATGAATAAGGATCAAGACGATGAGGCAGATCAAGGCTGCCAATGAGACAGAACCCACGAAGCAGCGGCCTCACCAGCTGTGGGGATGGGGAGAGAGGGAAGCCCGACTCCTTAGCATTTCTAGTGGGGTGCTGGGGTCCAGCCCTGAGCAAGTGCTCCTCTGTGTTCAGCTCAGCAATGGAAGCCTGCTTCTGGACAGCTCGGGCCATCATGCACGCCACGAACACCTCTAAAATCTTTATTCTGTGTGTCAGACCCTGAGCTGTGGGGAGGCAGGGACACAGAAGGGAGGGGGACACACACCCGCTGCCAGATGGCCTCCTGGCCGCTCCAGGCCAGTGCCAGGTTGATGCCATTCAGTGCCATCCAGTCCAGCTCCCGCTCCCAGCGGGCCCAGTCCCACCACACGAAGGAGTAGCTGTGCGTGCACACATTCTGGTAATAGCGGTACCTGCCGGGGAGGTGGGGGGGACAGGGTGGGTTTGAGCTGCAGCATGACCCTGAGGGCAGAGAGTCCCCCAAACTCTGAGGGTCCCTTGCCCTGGGAACAAGCCCCCCCACCCCAGATCGAGCCCAGACGGGAGGAGTTGTGGCCGTCCACTGCTTCACTCCAGGACCCACCCTGGGTGGCGCTGAGACTCAGTACTGAGGCAGGAGGGAAGGGAGGCTAGGGAGACAAGGTGACCAAAGTAAAGCCATTCTGGAAAACTACAACGCCCCACTCCCTCCAGTAGTAAAAGCTGCAAAAGTTGGACATTCTTAAAATTGCTCCCCATGGGTAATTCCACAGCCCGAAACACAACCTTAAAACAATGGAAAACACATTTTTAAAAAGATTTTATTTATTTATTTGACAGACAGAGATCACAAGTAGGCAGAGGAGGCAGGCGGAGAGAGGGGGGTGCAAGTCCCCTGCTGAGCAGAGAGCCCGATGCGGGGCTCCATCCCAGGACCCTGGGATCATGACCTGAGTCAAAGGCAGAGGCTCTAACCCACTGAGCCATCCAGGCGCCCCTAAAATAATGGAAAAATTAACCACCCAAGTAAAGGTTAAACCCAAAGTTAGGGGTGAGTGGGTGGCTCAGTCAGCTAACCATCTGTCTTCAGCTCAGGTCATGATCTCAGGGTCCTGGGATGGAGCCTCATGTTGGGCTCTCTGCTCAGTGGGGGGACCTGCTTCTCCCTCTCCCTCTGCCCCGCCCCCTTGCGCACACTCACTCAAGTCACTCTCTCAAATAAATAAAATCTTTAAGACACCCAAAATTAAAAAGTAAGCCTCTTTCTATATGGATAGCTAATTTGAGAAACAAAAAACGCTTCATCTGGGAGGAGAGATGGCTTCTTTGTGAAGTAGCACATTTCCGACTTCTAGACTTCATAAATCTTTGTCCCTTCTCTAAACGGCTTGTTCTTGAACCTTTCTCCCCAAATGCCAAGAACCTTCTTATGAGGGGCCTGACGCCCTCCCATTCAGGGTCTCCGCCACCCAGTTGTTCTGAGGTGCCCCTAGCCACAGCCAGGCAGGAGTCCGGGATAGCGCACTGCCTTCCTGTCAACTCTTCCAGAGCCCCCCTCTGCACAGTGGTTAAGTGCTCCACGACAACGCTGGTCCCTGTCCTGGAAGGGGGGGGTCCCCTCCCCACTGTCTAATGTGGAGACAGAAGTGTGAGCACCTCTCTGCAGTGGGACAAGCGCCAGCATGGAGGCTGTGAGGCGGTGGGTGTTATTCCTCGGTGAGCATCTTCCAAGATAAGGTGGAAGGAAAGGAATAGCATTTTCTGGCCACTAATTGTGCACTACAAATTCTACGCCCGTCACGGGGCAGATCCTCACGACCAACACTGCGCGATAGATGTCACTGTTTCCATTTTTCAGATGAGCCAGCTGAGGCTCTGAGAGGCTAAGTGACTTATTCAAGGACACTCGGCTTTTAGAGGCAGAGCGACCCTACGGCCGGCGCTAGGATCAGTCTCGGTGCCGTATCTAGCGCCGGGCGCGGCCGGGCCTCTGCGAGGAGGGCGCCTCGCGGCGGGAGGTGGGAGGCAGGTGCAGGCCGCCGCCGGGCGTGGGGGCGTGCGGGGGGGGCGGTGTGGGACCCGGCGGGCAGGCGCGCCGCGTACCTGTTGGGCGTGGCCTCGGTCAGCTCCTCCGGCACGGCGGGCAGCGGCTCCGGCAGGCGCAGCTGAGAGCCGGACCAGGCCACGTGGCAGCCGCAGAAATCACGCAGGTAGCGGTGCAGCCCCGCGGCGGCGGCCACGCCGGTGGAGCCGAGCACCCGCACCCGCGCCCCGGCGCCGCCGCCGCTCAAGCGGTAGGTGTCCAGGCCGGACTCGGCCGCCAGGGCGCGCTGCACCGACACCGAGAAGGCGGCCGCGGGCCCGGGCCCCAGCAGCCGGGCCAGCAGCTCCCGCACGGCCGCCGCCTCCCGGGCCTCGTCCCCGGCCGAGCCGCCCGCGGCGGCCAGGACCAGGAAGCCCAGGACTGCGGCGACAGCTGCTGCCTCCATGGTCCTGCGGTCTCGGGCTGGCCCGGGGCCCGCGGGGCATCAATTGCGACTTGGCTAGGGGGCGGGACGGTCCGCGCCCAATCAGCTGCAGGTCTCAGACCACGTGGCGCAGAAGGTAGCGCCCCAGCCTGGCGGGGAGAGACCGCGCTTCCGGGTCCCGGATCCGAGTCCCGGGGGTGTCTCCTGACGGCGCGTGACCCGTGTCATCAAAAGCCCAGGCTGTGACCCGGTGCCCTTCAGAAGCGTCTTCAGGTACAGTTGTACCTGAAGAGCTTTCACACTGTCTTCCATCCAGCAACTGCCCAACAGATTTTTATTTGGAGTTTTATTTTGTGCCAGACACAGGCACTCTCCTCTAGGAAAAACCTAGAAACTAAATACTTACATATATTGAAAGGAATCCGGACGCCTGGGTGGCTCAGTCCTTTAAGCTTCTGACTCTTTAATTTTGGCTCAGGTCATGATCTCAGGGCTGTGGGATCTGGCCCCCCACCGGGTTCAGCAGGGAGTCTGCTTGAGCTTCTCTCTCCTTCTCCCTCTGTCCCCCTCCCCCTTCCCGCTCAAGTGCTCTGAATAAATTCATTTACTCCTAAAAAGAATTGAAAAGAATCTATTCAAAGTCCACCACCCACCCCAGCAAAGCTAACAGACAAAACTCACAGGTGTCCACTTGCCTCTCTGTTTTTCTCTGTGCTCTCCATCCTCGGAAAGTAGACCCCAACTACGGAGCATATTCTCTACCCATATCCCAGATGAGCCTGGGACAGAGCCCCTCAGAGAACCTGCCATCTCCTGCTCTACCTGGCCAAGTGTCGCAACCCTCCCACATCCTTCAAAACCCCTTAAAAGGGGGTGCCTGGGTGGCTCAGTGGGTTAAAGCCTCTGCCTTCAGCTCAGGTCATGATCCCAGGGTCCTGGGATCGAGCCCTGTGTCAGGCTCTCTGCTCAGCAGGGAGCCTGCTTCCCTTCCTCTCTCTCTGCCTGCCTCTCTGCCTACTTGTGATCTCTGTCTGTCAAATAAATAAATAAAATCTTTAAAACAAAACAAAAAAAACCCTTAAAAGATCCAGCCTGTCAGAAACTCAGGTGACTTCTCTGGGATGTCTGGCCCCTCTCCTCCCTGGGAGAATAGACAAGCTCTGTCCTGCTTGTTCCTCTACTCTTTTTGCAATTCTTTGCCCTGGCCACTGGCCACTGTAACATAAATAAAGTTGTGATGCTGTGAAGAAACACAATAGGTACCCGGCCTAACACTTCCAAAAGGAAGCAACATTTAATATGAATTAAATTGGGTTGACTAGGAAAAGAGGGAGGAGAGAGCATTCCCGGCAGAGAAAATGTATGTATGAAGACTAGGGGGGCGCCTGGGTGGCTCAGTGGGTTAAGCCTCTGCCTTCAGCTCAGGTCATGGTCTCAGGGTCCTGGGATCGAGTCCCACATCAGGATCCCTGCTCAGCGGGGAGCCGGCTTTCTCCCTCTCTCTGCCTACTTGTGATCTCTGTCAAATAAATAAATAAATAAAATATTAAAAAAAAAAAAAAAAAAACTAGAGAAGGGTAAAGAAAGAGCTGGGCAGATTTGAAGAACTAAAAGATCAGGAAGTGGAAGGAGATGGGTCATGTGAGTCTGGACTGACCATGGTGGGACAGGGCAGGGGGGTGGGGGAACGGGCGGGGGGTGGGTTAAAGGCTCTCCGTTTGATCCTTAAAGGGTAGCAGAGCAGGACAGGTGGACCCCTTATCTTCATTGTACCTCCTGGGAAACTGACGGCCAGAGAAAGGAAGTGACGTAGACGAGATCAGTAACCAGTAGGAGAACATGTTTAGGACTAGAACCTGGACCTCCTAATTCCCACCGTTCTTGCCACTGTTCCCAAATGATGCAACTTTTCAGGCTGCCTTCTGGGCCGGGTGGGGTTGGGTGGAGCTGTGTAGGGACCGGAAGTGGTGGGCCCTTTGGGAGGACCATACTTCCTAAGAGGATTCTGAGTCCTTTTGGAGGCAGATGTAGCTTTTTCTAGAGCGTTAGGCCTGAGTGAACTGCTGAGAGAAAGGGGAGGGGTCAGAGGAAGAGTTTCCAGGGCAGAGAATCCAGAGCCTGAACCAAAAGAGAACATGGGAGTCCAAAGAGCTTTTTCCCTGCTCCTCTGCCCCCTGCCCAGCCACAGGCGGGAACTGCAGGCCCCCTGCCTTGTTCCCAGGTCAGTGAACAGCTCCTGCTCCCTGTCGGTTTCTGGTACCAGAAGGTTCCCACCGTTTCCCTGGGAGCAGCTCCAAGACTAGCCCAGAGAGCTGTGCCCTCCTGGGTCCATAGCCTATACCACCGCCCACCCCCCGCCCCCAGCTTCTCTCCACTCCTCTCCACTCTCCCCTCCAAACGCTCTTTGCTCCAGGTAAGACTTGTCAGATTTCCCTCCCAGGACCACTTGACCAGCGTTTCTGGATTTTAGGGCGCACAAGGGTTGGGGGAGTTGGGCTGCAGGTTGTCAGGCTCAGGGGGTCTTTCTGTGGGATCTGGCTTCATCCAGAGTGGTGGGGGCTGCCTGCAGCAGCGAAAGATTAGGATGGGTTTGGTAGAGCCTTCAAGGCCTGCCTTCAAGGCCTGAGCTCATGGATGCTTGGGCAGGAGCTTCGAGGATTACTCTGGACAAGTCATACTGTCTCTGCTCATCTTCCCCATCGGGCTGGGAACTCTCTGCAGACAGTAGGGGGCTGATCGAAGAAATTAAGGTACATCAACTGGATGAAGTATCAAGCATTTGCTTAAAAAAAAGTCGGGGAGGGGCGCCTGGGTGGCTCAGTGGGTTGAGCCGCTGCCTTCGGCTCAGGTCATGATCTCAGGGTCCTGGGATCGAGTCCCACATCGGGCTCTCTGCTCACCAGGAAGCCTGCTTCCCTCTCTCTCTCTCTCTCTCTCTCTCTCTGCCTTCCTCTCCGTCTACTTGTGATCTCTCTCTGTCAAATAAATAAATAAAATCTTTAAAAAAAAAAAAGTCGGGGGATGAGGACAATGTGTGGTGTTAATGTTCTGCAAATTATACATATATTTATATATTTTTTAATTTTTGTTTTAAGATTTTATTTATTTACCTGACAGAGAGAGAACACAAGCAGGGGGAGTGGGAGAGGAAGCAGCAAGCTTCCTGCAGAGCAGGGAGCCAGATACAGGGCTTGATCCCAGGACCCTGGGATCATGACCTGAGCAGAAGGCAGACACTTAATTAACATCTAAGCCACCCAGGTACCCCTATATATTTGTACTTAAAGGCCAAACTAGTAGGTATAGCAAACTCCCGTTTGTGCCTTTTTTTTTTTTTTTTTTTAAGGGCCATGAAAACAGTGGTTGCCCGGGTGGGGCACTGGGACTTTCGGGGTGGGAGGAGGGCTTTTATAATAGAGGCTTTTGTTCGGTCTGATCATTTTACCATGACACTTTTGCAGTTAACATGTGTGGAACGAGTGAGCTGGGCTCTCTGCTCTCCACCTGTCTCCTCTTTTGTTCCTGGCCAGCCTGACCTTCTGCCTATACACCCCAGAATACCTTCAGGGTCACTTACCCCTTTCTGCCTGTCATCACAACCTGTAGGATCCCACCACCTTGTGTGCGAGGAGGAATGTGTGGCTCCTTCCTTGTCTCACCACCAGGGGACAGCCCACACCCAGGACATGCCTTGGGTCTGCTGGGGAGCTGGGAGAGCAGGCAGGTCATTGAGAATCTGAGATCTGAGAAGAGCTCCAATGAATGCCCCTTCTACCCAGGGCTCCTGGGAGCAGAAAGAGGTGCAGTCCTACCCAGGCCCCCAGTGAAGGACAGGATGAGGGGGGGTCCTGAAAATGCTGATGGACTTGTCTCCTATAACACCAAGCCACCCTCTCCCATGCTCGTTCCAGTACCTCAAAGTGGGGCACTTCCCGAACAGGAGCACACTCATTCAGCAGAGGTCTGCGGTGCAGGGGTTTCATAAGAAGGGGATCAGGATACATGGTGTGCCCCTTAAACATAGGAGCAATGGCTCCATCCTGCTCCCTGCCCATACCCCAGGGCTCCTGGGACTCCTCCCCAGCCCTACTTCCATGGCTCCGTTCCTGCTCAGCCCATCTTTAGCTGGCTGGGCTGGAGGCAGCTCAAGGCCACTAGATCCCAGAAGTTCTGCTTAGGCAATGACCTGCCAACCCAGGTCTTTTCCAGTGGGCAAGGGAGGTATTTCTCCCCATGGAAGCCCTAGGTCTCTCACCCCCTGCCCCATTTTATTGATACATAAGTTTACCAATTTAAATGCTCAATTCAGGGGCGCCTGGATGGCTCAGTCAAAGTGTCTCCCTTTGGCTCAGGTCATGATCCCAGGGATCTGGGATTGAGCTCACATCGAGTCCCACATCAGACTCCTTGCTCAGTGGGGAGCCTGCTTCTCCTTCTCCCTCTGTCTGCCGCTCCCGCTGCTTGTGTGCTGTCAAATAAATAAAAAATCTTAAAAAAATAAACGTTCAATTCAGCAATTTTTTAAGTGAATTCAGAGTTGTGCAACTGTCACTATAATCTAATTTTATATCTTCATCATTCCCCAAAAGAAACCCTATACCTACTAGCAGTCACTGATGTCATTTTTTTTTTTTAAAGATTTTATTTATTTATCTGACAGACAGAGATCACAAGTAGAAAGAGAGGCAGGCAGAGAGAGAGGGGAAACAGGCTCCCTGCTGAGCAGAGAGCCAATGTGGGGCTCGATCCCAGGACCCTGAGATCATGACCCGAGCCGAAGGCAGAGGCTTAACCTACTGAGCCACCCAGGTGCCCCCACTGATGTCATTTTAATTGGGCCCCAGCCCCATCCGGTTGCCCATCGACTCTGTCTCTACGGATCTGCCGCCCATTCCAGACATTTCACATGAAAGGAATCACACATTATTTGGTCTCACATCTGGCTTCTTAGCTTGATGCTTTTTTTTTTTTAAGTTTTTATTTATTTATTTGAGTGAGAGAATGAGCAGAGAAAGCAGCAGAGGGAGAGGGAGAAGCAGGCCTCCCGCTGAGCAGGGAGCCCGATGTGGGGCTCGATCCCAAGACCCTGGGATCATGACTTGAGCCAAAGGCAGCCGCTCAACTAACTGAGTCACTCAGGAACCCCTAGATTCAATGTTTTAAAAACTGCCAGAGCTGCTTTCTGAAGGAGCTGCACCATTTCCCATCCCCCCGCCTCACACTGCAGTTCCAATTCCTCCACATCCTTGTCCACACTTTTAATTTTCCCTTTATTATTGCCTTTCATGGTGGGTTTGATGTGGCAGGTCTTCTTATGGTTTTGATTTGTGTTTCCCTAATGATGCTAAGAATCTTTTCATGGGCTTATTGTTCATTTGTGTAGTTTTCTTCCTAGAAATGTCTACTCAAATCTTTTCATTTTTTAAATTAAAAAGTTAATTTTTTTTACCTTTTACTTTTTAAGATTTATTTTTTTACAAAAAAAATTTTTTTTAAATTGTTATTTAGGGGTGCCTGAGTGGCTCAGTGGGTTAAAGCCTCTGCCTTCGGCTCGGGTCATGATCCTGGGGTCTTGGGATTGAGCCCTGCATCGTGCTCTTTGCTCTGCAGGGAGCCTGCTTCCTCCTCTCTCTCTGTGCCTACTTGTGATCTCTGTCTGTCAAATAAATAAATAAAATTTGGAAAAAAAATTGTTATTTATTTGACAGAGAATGCACACAAGCAGCGGGAGGGGCAGAGGAAGAGGGAGAAGGAAAAGCAGACTCCAAGCTGAGCAAGGAGCCTGATGTGGGGATCCATCCCAGGATCCTAGGATCATGACCTGAGCCAAAGGCAGACATTTAAGCCACTGAGCCACCTAGGCTTCCCTAATTTTACCTTTAATTTTTTAAAGATTTTATTTATTTATTTGACAGACAGAGATCACAAGTAGGCAGAGAGGCAGGCAGAGAGAGGAGGAAGCAGGCTTCCCGCTGAGCAGAGAGCCCCATGTGGGGCTCGATCCCACTATGCTGGCATCATGACCTGAGCCGAAGGCAGAGGCTTTAACCCACTGAGCCACCCAGGTGCACCTAATTTTACCTTTTAAATTAAGGTATTTAGGGGTGCCTGGGTGGTTAGACGTCTGCCTTCAGCTCAGGTCCTGATCCCAGGGTCCTGGGATCGAGCCCCACATCGGGCTCCCTGCTCAGCGGGAGGCCTGCTTCTCCCTCTCTCACTCCTTGTTTGTGTTCCCTTTCTGGCTGTGTGTCAAGTAAATAAATAAAATTTTTAAGAAAAAAAAAATACAAAACCTTATTAAGACTAAGGCCCATAGATTTTTTTTTTTTTTTTTTAGAGTTATTTTAGAGAGAGAGACCCTGTGCACATGCAGTGGTGGGGAGGGGCAGAGGAAGAGGGGTAAAGGGAAGCAGACTCCGTTGAGCACAAAGCCCAGTGTGCGGCTTGATCTCAAGACTCTAAGATCGTGACCTAAGCCAAAATCAAAATTTGGGACTCTCAACCGACTGAGCCACCCAGGTGGCCCTAAGGCCCTTATCTTTTCTTTTTTGTTAAGATTTATTTATTTGAGAGAGAGAGAAGTGGGAGGTGGGGCTGGGGCAGAGGAAGAGGGAGATAAACTCAAGCAGACGCTGTGCTGAGTACTGAGTCCAATGCCAGGCTAGATCTCCCGACCCTGAGATCAGAACCTGAGCTGAAACCAACAGTGGGACACTTAACCCATTGGCCCCCTGGGCGCCCCTCTTTTATCTTGTTGTCATTTTGCTTTTAGGGTTGTATCTAAAAATCATCCCCTAACCCAAGCTCACGAAAACATTCTCCTATAGTTTCCTGTAGGAATTTTAGTTTTTAACTTTTACATTGAGAAAAAATGTAGCCTACTTTGAGTTCATTTTAAATGCGGTGTGGGGGCTGCCGTCCAAATGTGTTCTTTCGCACGAGGATACCCAGTTGTACAAATACCACTTGTTCAAGACTGTTCTTCCACACTGAACTGTCCTGGCCCCTTTGTGGAAGCTCAATCTCCCACAAAGTAAATCTATTTACTTCTGGACTCTCATTCCACTGATTCCAAATCTCTCTCCTTTTGAGTCGGTAACCGAGCAGAGGCTGAAAGCGCTCCTCCCCATGAAGGCTCGACCCGCCGGGGCCTGAGGCCAGGTGCGGGTGCCACACTCATGGGCCTGTTCCGGGGCAGGTGGCCTGTCGGGGAGGAAAGGGCTAGAGGAAGAGGAACATGAAACAGGGTGTTCCTGCCCCTCCTCACCCCGCCTCACCCCTCCCGAGCAGCAGCTGTTTGCGTGCTGCTCACATTCCTCCTGGAGGCCCCAGGAGGAATGGGGAGGGAGGGAACTGCGGAAGAATGTGGGTGCCTGACAAGGCAGTTAGGGAGACCTTGCTCTCCCTGCCCGCCCCGCCTGCTGCCTCTTCAGCACCTCACATCCTCCTGCTGCCCTGAGGAACTCCACGCAGAGCCTCCACTTACACCAAGGCCAAGGGCATCAGGGCTCAGAAGGGCCAGGCTACTGAGTCCTGGAAAGCACACTTGTAGAAGAGGCAGAGGCGGGTGGGCAGCTGCCCAGGCCCCCTCTTTCCCTACCCAATGGGTGGGCAGAGTGGGAAAGGAAGAGGACAGGTCCCTAGGTCCCCTCCCCAATGGAGGTTATCTGCAGAGCTGCTGGGCTCGAGGAAGGGGAAGACGCCTGGGAAACTTGAGAGGTGAGAATTTCACAAACTGTCCGGCCTGCAGCTGTGGCCTCTTGATCACAGGGAAGCAGACGTGCTGGGGGAGGGGCAGGGGCGTGCAACACAGGGGCTGTGGGCACAAGGACAGGCAGCCTCCCTGGTAGAGTCAAACACACTTTATTCAGCATAGGAATATGTGAACAGAAGGGCCTTGGGCAGGGTTCCTAAGAGCTCTGCTTCAAACCCTGCTGTAAACAGAGCAAAGGTGACATGTAAACCACGGGGCCCAGAGGGGAGGGGGCTCAACACAGGGCCACACTGGCCAGCGCACAGGGAAGCTCGGGTGGCCCATGCCCAGGAGAGGCTCTAAGTGACTCACTCAGAAAAGCCCGGGTGGGAGGAGCACAGGGCCCCCGCCAACTCAGGGGATTATCTCCACCACTGGGGGCCCAGGGTTCAATTTAGCTGAAGCAGCCCGGGCTGCTGTGTCAACACATGATTAAAGGCCCTGAAAGCCATAGCCCAGCATGGGGGTGACAGGAGAGGTGGTCCCTTGGGGGGTGCTCTCCATCCGCCCAAAGGGTAAGGCCCTGTAGCTCTCGCAAGCAGCGCACTGCAGCCCTGACCCAGCATCCCACTGACAAACTGTAATTGGCCCCGACCTTCACTGCGCATGACCAGGACCGCACTCCCTTGACCGGGGATCCCCAGTGGAAGTGCAGAGGGACACTGGAGGGCAGAGAAGGCAGGTCTGCTGGCAGAACCACCCTGGATGACTATGGTCCTGCCCTAGAGACTCATGATTAGGGGTAGGGGAATGTCTTGGGGACTGCGCCAGGAAACAGCACCAGTTCGAAGCCTCTGCCCAGAGGGCAGGGCCTGCAGCTCCGCCTGAGAAGCATCCCGCCAGAGGAGACAGCCAGGACCTCTGCGCAGAGACCCAGCTGTGCTGTTGTGCTGGGTACACAGCGGGTAGGGAGAAGGAGGGGATTCTGGGAGGGAGGAAAGGGCTCGGATTAGGGAGGTGGTGTGCGGTCCCCTGGGACCCTTGGGAGTGACAGGGAGAAGCCATGCACAGCGGCACAGTTGGGTCCAGCTGAATTCCTGATTAACAACTGCTCTGAAGACCAGAAGGGATGGGGAGAGGACAGAAACACCACCTCCTGGACCCTCTCCCTGCTAACACAAGAGTGGGGTGTGTTAAAGGGCACCCCTGCCCCCAACCAGTAACTAGAGGGGCAGGAAGAGGGGGCTCCAAGTCCTGGTGTATATGGTGACGGCGCTCCTTCCGTGGGCTTTGGGCTCAAATGTAAAATGCACAAACTTGTTCATCACTAGGGGACAGAGAAAGGGCTGTCTCTGGCTGGACGGAGGCTGGGAGGGCAAGGCCAGTGCCCAGTGGGTATGAGTGACAGCCAGAACCCGGCTTCTCTCTAGAAAATCACTACACTACACATGAAGTTGGAGGTGGCGGAGGACCCAGGGAGGGACGGATCTATCTAAATAACTCACAGGTGGCTGGGGGAGGGGTGGCGGGGATGACACAAATACCCTGATACCCAGGGAACAGAACCAACAGGCAAGAGGAGCGCAGCTAACCACTGTGGAGGGAGTGGGGAGGGCAGCCTGCTGGCACACAGCCCCACGACGGGCTCACTCGTCAAACTTCCCTTCCCGAATGTGCTCGAAGGAGAAGGGTAGGAACTTGAAACCGGTTCCGCTGTAGAATTTATTCTGGAACTCGACCCTGGGGAAAGGGAAAAGGAAAGCCATCATTCCACAGAATCCTTTTGGGGTTTCCCAGGGGCTAAAAGGATGCTCTGACCCTCCTCCTGGAGACCTCACTTTCCTAGCTGAGCCTGGACAAACAGCTCAGCCTTCTGCCACCCACCTGCCCACCCACCCACCAAGCCCAGGCCTTAGCCTACTTCCCACAGTGCACAAGCCCTGCTTCTGAAGCTGGGGCCTGCCCTCGGCCAGGCACTCTGGCAAGGCAGGAGTGAGTGCCGTGTACCTCCTCACTGGTTTGTCCTTCCTGCTCCTTCCTGCTAAGCCGAGTGTGTTTACGCAAAACTCTTTGTCTAGCGATGTGCAAAAGTGCCACTGCTTTGAGGCTCTTGAGGGCAATGAGACTAGACACCAGCTCCTGGCCAGCGCTCAGGGGCTCACGGCCGACCTCTCAGGGAAGCCCCTGGGTGGCAGAGCTCAGCGCCAGGGACTCGGGCAAGTGCCCTTGTTTGTTTCTTTTCTTGCAGGAGGAAGGAGAAGGGAGGGTTGTGAGTGAAGGCTGGAGGCTTTGGGGAGGAAATTCCCAGGAGTTGAGGGGGTGGGGGGGGAGGAGTCTTCTCCAAGTAATGGCAAAAATATTCTCCAACGACAAAAACATCTGAGAACGAATTCTTCTCTCAGGGGGCTGAAAGGAAAAGCTGAGCTTCACCTCCTTTCCCAGGGAGCCCAGCAGCCATCGCTGACCGCCTCCCTGGGGCCCTCTCCAACTCCGAGGGGCAGGAAGCCGGCCCTCCTGGAAGCAGAGCCAGGCTGCTGGCCGAGCTTCCCCCTGCACACTTCCTGGAGGGCTGCCCAGCAACCAAATTACCACCAAATATGGGCAGAAAAATGCATGAATCAGAGGATAAAAAAGCCAAGGAGAGCTGCCCTGAGGAATAGTTTCCACTCAGCTGTGTGACCCTGGGGGCACCAGCAGAAGCCCTGCAAAGGACAGAGGGGCTGGGGACTGGAGGCTGGGACCTAGGGCGAGACTCCGTCCTGCCTCCAAGCCCAGAGGCTGCACAGGAAGGACTGTGTGCATCAGGGATGGTCTGATAGTGGCCTTCAGAGGTCCTCAGAGGCCCCTTCAGCCCTGCAGTGCTGGCTGCAACCCCTGGGGAGAAGAGGTGAACAGAATTTTCTGCGGGGGCATTAAGAACAGGTGGCCTTCTCCTCCCAGCCCCACATTCCAGGGGCTGAGCCCAAATCCCAAAGCCTCCCAGACTCTGGAGGGTTCCCTGGGCCAAGGGAAAATAGGACCTGGGGGAGGGGGCTTCACACTGAAGTCACAGGATTCCTGGCAAGAGCAATTTCAAACCGGGATCTGGATTTGTCCCCCTGTCTCAACCCCCTGAGAAGTCCTAGAAGCTACAGCTATTCAGGCCTCCATTGGGGGCATTAGGTAGGGATGGGGTAGGTTCCTGCTTTTCACCCACTGCTGTCAGGTCTGCATGCTTCACGCCGAGCAGGCTGTCTGCATATGGCAAGGGCATTTCTGAACAACTGGAAAGAGATCGACATATCCCATCTGCATTCAACATGTGGCGAGATGGTAGCCAAGTCACCTTAGGGTCTACGAGGGGCACAGAACTCTGACCCCCTGGCTGGCTAATCACACAAACAATTCAAATTCCAAACTGGACGAATGGAATAGGAGCTTCAGGAATTGTTCTGATGCCCGTGGGATCACCATCCTTCTGGCATTCCTCTGTGTGCCTTACCTACCCAGAGGGCCCAGCAGGAAGGAAGGGCTCCAGGGGTCTGGGATGCAGGTGGATGACTTCTGCTGTGTGAGCGCACGGGTGGTCCCTCTAACAAATGGCGCAATACTCCCTCTACCTCGAGCCACTGCCTGTGGTTAGAGGGTTCAGGAGGCCACCACCACAGACACCCTGGGGCATCTCGGGGTCTGCCTGACTTCCCGTCCCTTCTCAGTCTCACTTACTCCAACCTCCCAGAACAAAGCTGGAAAGCAATCTCCCTATCGGGCTCCCCACCCTTTTTTCCCTCCCAGTCAGGAAAATGAGTGTTTCCTGAGAAAGTGCAAACATCAAGTTCTTTGCGCAGGGGCCTAGAGTGCCCTGCTCACAGCCCTCCAAGTTCCTCTTATTTTAGGAGCGTGCTACACTACTCAGGTAGCCTCCAGGGCCCTGCCATGGCCCAAGCCACCTCTAGAATTCCACAGTTGTGAGGAGGCCCAGCCTCAGGAAGTCAGATGGGTTCCTCAGACACCCCTTCCCTCCCTGCTGTGGTACCTGGCAGAGGCCACCCCGTGACCCGAAGGGTAAGGGGGAGTTGCCGGAGCGCTTGGCACTGCTATGTAACAGGAAACCTCGTTTCCTTGAGTGAAGGAAGGGGAAAGGAGTCCTGGGTCTCCTCCCTTTCCTGGCAGGCATGTGAGTGGAAAGAGGCAGTTTTAGAAAGATGATCTGGGGCTGAGCTACTTCTCAGGCCCTTTCTGCCACTCTCTGAGCAGCCCAGGGCCTGGAGCACAAATCTGTCTGATGGCCCCCATGCCAGCCAGGGCAATGATGGCAGCCAGGAACTACACTCCAGGTGTACTCACTTTCAGGCCAGCTGTTCCTGCAACCACCCCGTGGTGTCCTGTGCGCGCCATTTCACTCTTTATGACAGCCTGGTCCCCACCTTCCTTTGCCCTTCAACAAATCTGTGAGTGCACACGTATGCACATTGACACGTGTGTGGATCTGCTCAGTAAGAAGGGATTTGGTTCCTGAAAGTGGGCCAGGAGGCAGCAGTCTTTCTACTGAAGTCAGTTTGGTGTCCACAAACTGACAAATCCTATCCCTGCCTTTGCCTTTCCTGCGCAAGGAAAGACATCTATGACAGGAGGCAAAAGAGAGAAACATGTAACTCAGAAGGACACGAGATGAACAGGCTGGGACAGTAACCTGTTCACTCTTGTTTTCAAATATATCACCCACCTCCTTAGGACCCTACATGAATCTCACACTAGTGGTGTATGACGTTGTTGTTCTTGTCCCCACTGAAGACATCCAGAGCTTTTGTAATGGGGCAGCCCTTGCATAGGATCAGGAAACCCCAGCTGACAGCCAAGGATAAAGTGAGTTATGAGGACGTCCAGGCTCGACCCCAGGAAAAATACAGCAATGTCAAGCACCCATTTTCGGCAGGACCCGCTGTCCCCAGCCTCACAAGAGGGCCACAACTCAGAATTCCTGCATCCCAGCGGTGGTGGGAACCAGGACTAGAAGGCCCCAAATCCCTGCCTCACATCCACATCTGGCCAGGAGGGGGAGCACGAGCACCCGTTTCATTCACCCGCTTTCAGTCAGGGCGATGTTCCAAATGGGCCTCCAACAACGGGATTCTGAAAGCTGGACAAAGGAGTTTCATGTTTCTCTTCTCTGAGATACCTCCGCAACCCACAAGGTTGTCTGATGAGCCTGTGCCTCTCTTGGGGGGAGCGGGTCTCCCCTCTTGAAACACTAAAAGTTTCTTTGCGAGGGACTGGCACCAAGATGCCCTCTCCTTAGGGCAGCCCACTTCTAAGCGATCTGCACTCGAACGTCAGTTTCTGATGAGCCGGGCCACTGCGACAGGCACCTGGTGTGCGCATTATTTCCTATTTATCACAGCAACCATGTTACACGGATACCATCCTCTCCCCACCTGAAAGTGAGGTCCAGAAAGCTAAGTGCTCTCCTCAGGGTCACGCAGCCAGTGACAGCAGAGCCGGAATTTGAACCCAGGTGGGCCTAATTTGAAGCCTGCTCTCTTGTCACTCACTCATCAGGTCCTTGGGCTCACTCATGGGGCCGTGGGAAGACACCTTCACTTGAAGGCCACAGGTAAGCCCGAGGGAGAAATAATCCTTCTGGCCGCAATAGAACATGGCCTCCCAAGCAGCCTCTGCTCACTCTGGAGATTAGGCCCAGGCTCAGGTGACGACGGTGTGCCTGGCTCACTGCTCTGACAGTTCTGATCTAGCACCATGACTGCTCCCGCCCGCCCAAGGGAGGAGGTGACAGGCTCCCCTCTTGGGCTGGAATTCAGGTGGGGTGGCAACTTGGTCCCTCAAGCCCAGGGCTCAGGAGACAGAGAAGGGACTAGGAAAGGAAGGAAGAGACAGTGAGTCACCACAGGCTGGCTACACAGACATTCCTTCATACCGAGCGGCTGAGGAAGTGTGCTGGGGAGAGAGCGTGCTGATAAGCTGAGAACAGGGCAGCGGGCCAGCAGTCTGAGCCACACAGCACCCCTAACCTCCTGGCTGGACAGTAAATAAACAACAGCTGGGTGGGGAGGAGGGCAGCAAGGAGGAGGAAAGCCAGCCAGAGGACGGGTTATTTTAAAAGAGCTTTTGAGGGAAGAGCAAGTCCCAGTTACGCCCGCTCTGCCATTCCTCACGTTCCCCTGTCATTTAGAACAGCAAACAGAGGAGTCTTGGAGGAGGCTCGGCATAACCAAGTCAGGAGGAAAACCAAAGATAAGGGGAATGGGGAAGAGGATCCTTGGGTTCAGGGTTAGAAAACTGATGTCATGAGACATTCCATACACCCTCTGATCTTGAGATCATTGGCACCATAGGCCCTCTCGTCTAGGAGTTCCTACGGTTAGGGTCCCTGAGTTTGTGACCCCATAAACGGGTAAGACTGCTGGTGGGGGTGCTTCTCTAGGGACAGGGCCCAGAGCTTCCACAGCCATTGGGGTTTGAGACGCAAAGAGAGGGAGAATCATAAAGGATGAAGTAGAGACTCAAAAGAGGGAGAGCTTGAGGTAGGGAAACCAGATGAAGTACAGGATGCCTAGTGTTTAGTATGAGTATATCCCATGTACATTTGGGAAATACTTATACTACAAAAAAAAACCCAAAACAAAACCATTGTTTATCGGAAATTCAAATTTCACTGGGTGTCCTGTAATTGTATTTGCCAAACCTGGTAACCCTACCTTGAGGTCACGGGGTCACTGCCTGGACCAGACTCCACCTCTCCCACTCCCTCGGACTGAGCTAGCTCTCTCCAGACAGAGCCATTAAAAGCCACCAACTACTTTAAGGAAAACAAGCAAATCCAAACCTGCCCTTCTGAAGAAGCTGCTTCAGGGTGCTGAGCTACACAAGGTGGAAGCAGGAACCCCCCTACCCACATGAGGCTGCCAGGGCTCCTACGCAAAGACACTGGCACAGTGACAGAAGGAGAGGGACAAAACTGGGGTACAGTGTGCTCTAGCACCTTCCCCGACTGCAAATCTATTCCAGAGTTGCTTCCATTGCTCTGAAGACAGGAGAAAGTTTTTGCCAGAGCAACAAAACAAAACAAAACAAAAACCAAACAAACCAACAACTTCAGCAGGGCTTTTAAGCCATAATTAAGAGCAGTGAAGAAAGCTAAAGGCAGGGAGAGGGAATCAGACAACACCCACCAGAGAATTCTCCGTTGGAGGCTCTGAAAAGTGAGCTGTGCTTTTCTGTGGGCATTTCCTGATGCTCACTCCTAATGTAGGTCCTTGGGTATAATGATGTGAACGAAAGCAGACACTTGCTAGTGTCTCTGGATTCTGTACCAGAGTAAAGTTGCCCTCCGTGCAGCTAAGGACACATCCCAGCCCCCCGAACTCGCTGGCACTCACCAGTGTAATCGCAGTGCATGGAGGAAGGCCGAGAGGCCCTCCATGATCAGGAGGATGGCCACGGTCAGGGTGGCAAAGGCAGCGAAAATGAAGAACAGCGCCAGACCTCCCGCCAAGCTCTTCACGCTGAGGCCGATGTGGATCACCATGGTCCAAAGCACCTCAGACAGCTCTGGGGAATGCAGAGAGACAGGACATCTGGCTCAGCGTGGCAAGAGGTGCCGTGGGCCTACCACTTTGCTCTGCCGTCCCTCACCTGAAGCGTTTGCCGCACCCTGGCTTCCTACAGGGACTCCCGTGCATAGCTCAGGTGGCAAAGTGCTCATCCTCCCGTTTGGGTGTCTTTCTCCCGGGATTCAGGAGTCTGAGTAGTTCCAGACCTCTATGTTATTTCCACTCTACTTAAGCCCCACATCGGGGAGAGCGCCCAGAGAAGGGGCAACCTGTAATTTCCCACCAGAGAGAAATACACTCACGTGCATGTGCCAGGCTGAGGGCCCAGAGCCGCAGGTAGGAGGCCGTGTTTGAGATGCAGCCCAGGCAGTACTCGATGGTGTGGATGGCCTGGTGGACCATGGTGTCCCCAAAGTCAAACTGTCATGGGAGGAAACCAGAGAGAAGACAGAAGGCTGGGAGGCGACGTGCAGATGGGGCTGTGGCCACTTGGTGCTTGGGGCCCAGGCCTGAGCACCAGCACTGACGGCTATCCAGACCAGGAAGCCCCCAGTGTTGACCTCAGGTGGTGATTCAGCTACGTTATCCCCAGAAATCCTGCCTGGCTTAGCCCCCAACTGGGACACCCCATTTCCCTTGACAGACTACATTTTAATGACCTCCATCTTAACGAGATGACTCTCAACACATTTTTTCCTCTCACTAGGCTCTAAGCTCGAGAGAGGAACATATGCCAAGTTAAGAGCACTCAGAGAAATGGGCTGTCTGGACGCGGGACTTGGGCCCTGCTGCTGGGCCTCCTCCAGCTGACCTCCTCCCTCCTCCTTCCTCCGAGTCCTGAGAGCAGAGGGCTTTTCCCGGGCGGCCATGCTTCAGGTGACGGGCTCGCAGGCCAGAAGCTGCCAAGGCAAGACTAAGCCTCTACAGTCACTTCACTTATTATTCTTACGGCCTGTTGGGAGCAAGATAACCTCCTTTTTCTTTTGCGGCTTCTGAGAAGATGACACATGGAAATTCTGACAGAAGTTTCCCTGAATCCTCCAGTTGACCGAGACCACATGGAACATCTATTGTTTTTTGTTTCTGTTTTTCTCAGGCTCCCTTTCTCCCAGCTTTCCTTCCCACATCAAATACTGTTTCGAGAATAAAGGGGTAGAGCTAGAACAAGCTTGCAGGAGTTCACATGCAGCCCGCTCCAAGAGCGGCTAGGGAATAATTACTGGCATGCACTGGAGGGGAGCCAGGCATCCTTCCAGGGCCCCAACTCCCACCCCGCGTGGGGCAATCACAGCCACCAAAAACAGGAGGTGGGCCCTTCCTGGGCTCCTCCCTCAAAGCCCCCACAGAAACCGAGAAGCACAGGGCCTCCCCGCCTGCCCTGCCTTCAGGTCAGAGTCTGTTTTTCACCAGTTTCTTTCAAGACTCACATGACTCCACTCCCTAAGGACACAAGAAATGTCCTGGGAAATTGCAGGAGGGCAGGACAAGAGAAGGAGCTGGCTGGTAAAGCGCTAACAGCCCAGGCCTCGGGGGTGCGGCCAGGAGGGATGGGGGCCAGCTCCAACACACCATCTCTGGGCAACTGCCTCAGTTTCCCTCACCTGACCATCTACACTTGGAGTATTTTTGGGCATTTCTTCTGTAACAGGCTCATCAGGCCTCCTAAAGAGGCCTGTTACCCTAAAAACTAGGGAAATCTTCATTACCCCAATCCCAAGAACACTGCTAAGAGCTCTTTCCCACCAGTGCTGGCTGTCACCCCAGAGCCTGTAGAGGCAGGAACAGTCCTGGCTCTCAGGAGCACTGCTCCTAAGAGCTCCACGAAAGCACGGTCTACTGGGTTTCCTGTAGAACTGGCCTCTTTTCAGTTTTATTCTACCCAGAGTTCCTCCCAGAAGAATGGAGAACACAGAGGGAGCCTCCCTTCCGGGTGTTACCACACTCTCTGTACTTTCTTCCTAACTTCTTGTTTTGTAACCGTGGGCAAGTATTCATCACTATATAATGGAGAAAGTAGGTGAGGATTTAGTGTGAAATGCAGCCCAGCACTTAGGAGCCTATCACTGCCTCAGGAGTCATCTGTGACTGAGAAGGACCGCTACGGACTCCCGTCTACACTCTCCTCCAGGTGTGTGGCCTGTCCCCTCCTTGCCTCCTGGGCCCTGCCCTCCACCCTCTCCACCCGACAGACCCTACCTTCCCAGGACCCACTCCTTTGCCTCCCAGGTGTGAGGTCTAACACATTCTGTGTCCTGACTGAGCCCCTGCAGTGTCTCTCACTGTTGCCTTTTCCTCCTCGCTCTGGAGACGCTCCCCTGCCCTCAGTTTTCCTCCTACCTCCCTGGATGCTCCTTCCCAGTCTCCATCTTGATTCTTCCTTAAATGTCGGAGGTCCAGCCTCAGCTCTCACACTTCTCTTGCAGTGTGGCCGCTCAGTCTTGGACGGCCACCCGTAGGAGTGACTCCCCGATGGACACCTTCATTTCCGCTTTCCCTGTTCCCAACAGGCCGTGCTACATCCCTTCCCAGTGCACCAGAGGCACTTCAAACTCCATGCCCCCACACTCATTCATTGCTCTCTTCTGACCCCACCAGGACCTGTTCCTACTCTAGGTCCCATGTCTAACAGTGTCAACACTAGGGCCCCAGGCACCCAAGCCTGGAAGTCAATCTGGAATCCTCACTCACTCTCACCGCCTTCATTCACTGAAGTCCTGGGACCCGTAGCTCTAACTTCCTTGATCTCCTTAGCTGTCCCTTCCTTTCCAACTCCTCTGCAACTCCTCACTTCAGGCCTCCTGATTCTTTCATGACTGTATCAAACTAGCTGGTGTCCATGCCTCCACACTGTGACCCCTCCCCAATCCAATATCCCCTAGGACACACCCACTAGAGCATTTCAGCAATGCACACAGGCTGTGACACTTCCAGCTGCCCCCGCCTTCTGATCGCTCCTTATTATTCAAACACTCCGTACCACGGTGAGTTTCTGCAGCCTCCAGGCGCCCCTCTCACTGGTCTCCAATTCCTGCCCCTGAGCTCCAGCCAAGTTGTGTGCCTGTTTATCCCCAACACGTGATGGGCCCACATGCCTGTGTCTTTCAGATAACTATACACACTGATGGGTCTGCATTCTCACCCAGCCCCCACAAAGACTCCTGCTTGACCGGACTAAGTTAGCAACAATCTCTGTAGGGAATCACTTCCTGGTCACCTCTTCTCCACCCCAACCCCAGTGCCTGTCTGGTGCCCTCTTTCTGTGTTCCCACAGCATCCTGGGCACATCTTAATCACGCCATCTGTCACCCAGGTTGTTTCTTCAGTTTGGCTGGGAGTTCCTTGAAGGCAACGGCTATGTTTTTCTTCTTGCAGTTTCTGTAGCACCACAGTGCTTGGCACACAGAGGGTGAATGAATGAATGGGTGGGATAAAAGAATTAATGGATGGATGGGTGGGTGGGATGAATGAACAGATGGATGGATGGGTGGGTAGGTGGGATGGACAGATGGAGGATGGGTGGGTGGGCAGGGCAGACGGATGCATGAGACAAATGAATGGGTGGGATGGACAGATGGGTAAGTGGGATGACTGGATGGATGGATGGGTGAGTGGGATGAAAAAAACACATGGACGGATGGAATGAGTACACGGCTGGGTGTGTGGGATGACCACACCTGGTGAGATGACAGTAGGCAGAGGTGCCACTGACCCTTGCTGAATGGTTACAGCCTTTCAAGACTTCCCAGACGATCAGCTGGCCTGGCCCTGATTCGCAACTGGACTGAGTGCTTCCCAGGGAGAGGAACTACAGCTTCACCCAGACTGGAATAATAGCCTACATGGGGCAAATGGGTTTTCACAGCCAAGCAAAAAGGGGAAATTCTAGAAGAATCAGGCTGAACTTAAAGAAAAAAAAAAAGTTTTGTTTGGAATCTTTAGATAATTGTAATAGTTCATCTAAATCTGGCTGTGGAGCACTACACCGTACATATGCCTGATAAAGATAAAATGTCATCATTGTTTAGGAAGCCACGGGAAGCTGAATCCTTGAGGGAGCTGAGGGGCCAGAGACTAGGGAGGCTGAATTACAGTCCATCTTGTGTGGACATCCAAAGCCCCTGGGACATGGCTCACTAATGCGGACCATTCTAATGATGACCATGCATTGGGTGCTCTACTAGAAGACACTTAGAAAGAGCAGTGTTGTTGGAGGCTGTGTTACTGGGAGAGGCCTGGGCTCCTCACTAACAGGGAACACACTCCCAGCCAGCCCTTCCAAGCAGTTCGACCAGTGACTACGCGTAGGTGAGCAGCTCACCGGAACACAGGGGCTCCTGGATGCCAGTGAATGAGCCTCTCCAGCCTTCAGGAAGACCGAACACGGTCTGGTTTTACATCGAACAGCCCATCCCACTTCTCTTTTAGAGAGGACTAGGAGAGCCAGGAGAGGGAAGGTTCACGGGTCTATGTATTTTAGAGAAAAGTTTTGGGGGAAGATGCAAACAGTGCAGCAAGGCCTTTAAAAATAAAAAAATCAATTTAAAATTTGTGTATTGCTAAATGAATTACTGCTAAGCTAGAAGGCCTTCTACTCCAAATGTGGCCTGAATAGCCAACTTTGTTTCTATTACCTGGTATGATATGAACTCCTTTCACGCAAATGGGATTGTTTTTTCCTGGGATACACTGGAGAGACAAAGCCTCCTTTTTGAAAGCTTTCTACCTCCTTTCTGGGTCACAGGGAGGTAGAGTGAACCCCAAGTGAAGGTCCAGCAATTCTCACTTCAAGCACCATCAAGCTGATGAGGACAGGAGGAAGAGACTGGCTGCATCTCAGACAGGGAGGAAAGGTAAGCTTTACTCACAAGCTCTCAGAGAGCAAGGAGGAAACAGCTACTCCCAGCGGCAGAGCAACCGTACCATACATAACACCACAGGAGAGGAAGGCAAAGACCAATGGGATTTAACCCCCAAGGGGGGTCACTTCAAGAATGCCACAGCAGACATTACTTGCGGCTCCTTTCAAAGCCATTCTCAGAGGGATTAGATCAGCAAAGTCAATGAAACCAAGACAGAGATGACCGACATGAGATGCAGTTAATGGAGATGAGCTTTTTCAGAACACAGGTTCACGCACTGGTTAGACATGGCCCGTGAGATGCGGGATGCGCGGGTGTCGCGTGTGGCCCCCGGCTGCAGCAGGGTCAGCAGCGTGATCACAAGGATGGGAAGAGAAGCCCCAGATAAACATGAAGGCAAAGCCAGCTTGTTTCTTACCACTTCATCCTCGGTAGGCTTGTAAATACAAATTTACACTTAGTGGGAAGCCATGCCACACACGGTCACAAGTCACGAGCACAAGGTTACGGACTGTTTCCCGGGGAAAACTGTGGATGTTAAAGGGGCCTAATGCGTTGGAGGCAGGCCTCCTCAGCACACACAGAAAGCAAACCCAGCAGGATTTACAGCATTAAAAGATACATATCTTTTAAAGGCACCCCAATCCTTACAATTTCTTTTAAAAATGTCATACGCATAGGGGAAGCGGTCAGACTGAGAAGTTTAGTCACCTGGGTCCCCAATTCCTATTCTATTTGATTCAAAAAGCATATAATGCAAAAAAAAAAGAGAGAGAGAGAGAGACACAATATAATGAACAGATGACATTCGAAAGTTCAGTTCAGAGGCTTTGTAGTGTGAGTGTCAGGCAAGGAGACTGGATTTTAAAAAACAGCCTGGGGGTGGTGGTTTAAGGAAAAGTCTAATTTGGCTTTACTACTTTTCACTCTCCCTGTAAAAGGTCAGCAAATAACATTTTTTAAAAGCTCAGATAATATATTTGTAGTAAGAGCGCATTAGCTGGGGCACCTGGGTAGCTCAGTGGGTTGGGCCTCTGCCTTCAACTCGGGTCGTGATCTTGGGGTCCTGGGATCGTGCCCCGCATCAGGCTCTCTGCTCAGCGGGGAGCCTGCTTCCCCCCTCCCTCTGCCTACTTGTGAACTCTCTCTGTCAAATAAATAAATAAAATCTTGGGGGGAAAAAAAAAGAGCCCACTAGTGGGACAAGACTTAAAAAATACCCGTGGTTACAGTTCCAACTGGAACCATTCCTGAAAGGGGAAAGGGATGAAGAAGCTGCCCTAAGGGGGCTGTGTTTCTGGTAACAAGAGTGGGGAAGCCTGGGCCTCTTCTGCCCTTGGTCCCCAGGAGCACAGTTAGTCATTGAGATGGGTATGCAGAGTACTGCGGGCAACTCAGAATTCAATGAGCTCAGACAAGCGACCACAACTGCTGCGGGTACTGGACGGGCCACCCGGAGCTCACAGCAGGCCCGCTGGAAAAAGCTGTGCTGCCCGAAGAGGCCCGGAAGGCAGGCTGATCACTAATATGAGCATTTTCATTTTTCAAGAAGACCAGAGGGAGGCCACTTCCGCACATAAGACGAGGGCTGACCCACATGAGAAGGAGAGGAAGCCCATGCCACTGGATCTTACCTCTTCTGCGTCCTCTGAATGGGTGGAGAGCTGGTCATGCTGAATAATCTCAGCATCCTCCTCTGTCGGTCCGTTGCCCACCCTGATCCCACCAAAGTTGAGAGTTCCCTACACAGATGAACAGAAAGAGTAGAATTTGCCTGGGCTTTAATGTGACATTCTGTGAGGTGGGGAAGGGCGATGGTTAGTACATACAAACCTCAGAAAAGCATATATTTTAGCAACAAAATCAAAACCCGCTGATCAACAGCTGAACTAAAAACAAACCACTGTCCCTGCCCCAACCACCACCGGCCCAGCCCCAGCCCCAGCTGCATTTACCACCTCACTCTGATCAGTTCTGCCTGCTGCACCAGGATGCACTAACCTGGCCTTGGTCAAGGCCAGCTGAGAGGCCTGCTCGAAGGAAAAGCTTCATATGAGCAGACTCTTATAACGACTGTAGCTCTATCTATAAAGTTGTCAGGGGTCTAAGTTTTTCTAGAACTAAAGATCAGACTTTCTAGGAGGGAGGGGAGTCAAATGACATGGTGACTATAACCTGGTTGGATAAGATTTCAACTTGAACCTAAGAGCAACCTCTCCCAGAAGCGGACCAGGTCTCTGCCCAGGAACAAAGGACTTCCTAGGATCAGGGAAGGGACAAAAGCTTAATGTACATCAGCTTGTGGCTAGAGAATACAGAGTTTAAAAAAAAAAGAAAGAAAGAAAGAAAAAAGAACAAGGAAAAGACTCCTTTCCTTCAGTGGAGGACTCTGGAATGTTCCAACAATCTTGGAGGCATATGGCAGATGTGGACTGGGTGTTTGCCTCTACCCGTTTCCCAGTCATTGTGTTCAGCGGGCTCCCCAGAACCAGAATTTCTAAGTCAACCTGACTTGAAAGGCTTGGGTTTGCTGAGGCAAAAGGACTCTTTGAGTGCAAAACCCAGGCAGAACTGGAGTGAAATCAGACAAACAGCAATGAGAGCGAACCTGCCAGAGGGAAAATGAGCTAAAGAACCAGCCCTTAGACCCACTGCTTATGGTTTCTGATCAGGGATCCCAAAGGAGGCAAGAGTTTAAAAATTGCTCTCCAGCAAAATGGCCTTCTGGGCAGCAGCACGACGTGCCAACTGCCCTGGGGTCCCCACTCATGGCTCCACCTTCTGGTGTGCACTTTTTAACCACAGCTTATGGACTACTAGAACTCAGTGTCTGGGCAAAGTCTCTCTCTACTTGTAGCACGGGTTCTCCCGTGCTGGTGAGAGAGCCAGCTGCATCAGAATCAACTTGAAATTAGAGATTCTCAAATGCTACCTCCAGAAATTGTATGTTTAGTAGGTCTGGAGTGGGGCCTAGGAAATCTATGTTTAAAAAAATATCCCCCAAGTGCAAACTGTATAATCATTTTCACTGTCTGTCAAAATTGAAAATGTAAGCACACACACACACACACAAATGCAAGTACCCTTTGAGACTCAGCAGTCCCGCTGCTGGGAACATCTGTGTTTATGAAATTTTATCAAGGTACACGGATAACGACGTTCCCTGCATTCTTATTTGTAATAGCAAAGAATTGGGAACCACCAACACATCCATCAACAAGAGAGTGATTACACAATTTTAGCATATCCAACAGAATGTTCTATGGAATACCAGACAACTATAAAAGCGTGAAACAATCTCCCAGGATACACTAAAAACTTTACAACCTAAAACTGTGGGGCGCCTGGGTGGCTCAGTGGGTTAAAGCCTCTGCCTTCGGCTCAGGTCATGATCTCAGGGTTCTGGGATCGAGCCCCGAATCGGGCTCTCTGCTCGGCAGGGAGCCTGCTTCCTCCTCTCTCTCTGCCTGCCTCTCTGCTTACTTGTAATCTCTCTCTCTGTCAAATAAATAAATAAAATCTTTAAAAAAAAAAATAAAACCTAAAACTGTGGCAGAAGAGTGCCACAGTTTAAAACACAATTCCTAGTATGTTTTAAACACATACATATATACATGTACAAACATATATACAGATTTATATTAATGGATAACAGAAATATGCAGAAAAAAATTTGGAAGCAAAACTCCCCTGCCTTTGAGCAGAAGGGGTCTGGGAAGAGGGGGACTTTCTCTTTCTGTACTATTTGCATTCTCTAAACTATTGCTTTAATTTTACTTTTTAGTGTTTTGGTTTTAGTCGGGCTTTAGTAGCCCCAACATGGGGCTTGAACTCAAAACCCTGAGATTAAAACCTGAGCTGAGATCAAGAGCCAGACGCTTAACCTACTGAGCCACCCAGGTGCCCCCTAATTTTACTTTTTAATGTCAATAAGGGATTGTCTAGGTCATGGAATCAGGAACCATCTTTATTACCTCTTTTGTTTCAATACCCTAAGAAACAAACAAATTTAAAGTTTACCAGGTAATTCTGATGTGTAGTCAGATTCAGGAAACCCTAAGACCCTGGGCACCTCCAGGTCATGCACCTTATACCCGACAACCCTCAGCAGGTGGACTGCGGACAGGAGAGGACCCCAGAGTACCCTGACAAGGGTTACAGGGTCCAGGCAGCCTTTAGGCTTTAAGGCTCCCAAAACAGAAGGTCATTTCTGAAGCTTTCCCCAACCAGCAGACAGAGTGAGGGGCAGACAGGTAAACCATCTCCCCAGGCAGACACCAACAAGTGTCCCTTCAGGACACAGGACATGAGAGTTCTAGGAAGAGGGGATGAGACATATACATCAGCAAAAAAAAAGAAAAGAAAAAAGTAAACTGTGACACACTGCTTACAGACAACCAAGAGGACACAGAACAGAAGAAACACAGATCAATGATTGTATCCTCAGCCCTTAGGGTCAAGAATCCAGGGTCCTTGTTGTAAAATGACCGTCCTGATGCCTTCAGGCTGCTCTCTAGAGCCAGACATTTTGCTAAAGAACCAGTGAGGTGAAGAAGACCCTATGAATGTGCAGCTTTCCAGACTGGGGACATTTAATTTGGAGAGTGTCACAGAAAGGGGATAGCAGAATTAAAAGCATCAAGACGGATGCCTCAGAAGCACATCATAAATATGCTAAGACTAGCAAAAAGAAGAGCATTGGGAAAGAATGTTGATAAATGGATAGTATGTGCTTTGTGGGCTTTTAAAAAAAATTTCTCATAGGAAAGGAGAGAGTAAGTCTCTCTTTGAACATAATTTCAAGCAGCAACATTAAATGATCTTCTGGTCCAAAATGTCAGCCCTTTTAGACTCGTTCTAGAAGGATGATTATGGCAGGTATCTAAGTTTAAAATGATCCGAAATACCTAATGAAGGAAATGGTTCTCCATCTAAATATTTCATTTTCTTTTAAAGGAGTATGGTGTCTGTCACTAGATCACACCAGCAACATGTGTGATCCCTGCTGGTGACATTTTAAAAATCTCACCAATTACCTGGAATTGGCTAAGTTGGTCTCAGTGCATTAAAAGAGTTTTGTTAAGAGATATCGTTAAGGACAAAGATTGAAATGATTAACATTTGAAGTGCTGTTATTGAATTATGAGTTGATATTTAAAGAAGGAAAGATCCAGACAGACGACTTTGCTTACTGCATCAGATGCAGAGGGCATAGAGACCCACGCAGACTGGAGGTCTCTGGAGCAGCTGAGGACAAGAGGGCTTCTGAGTTACTCACAAAAGAGCAGACATGTATAAGGTCCCACTGGCAGGAGAGAAAGTCATAGCTAAAATGGACCAAATGTCCACGCATCCCTCCAAACCAGAAGTTTTAAGAGCAGGGAAATTCATTCAAGAATCACAGGAATGTTCTCGCTCCATGCTGAAAAATCATCTAATACATGGTTACAAAAGACAGACATGAAAGTGGATGAGTCCAAGAGCTGTCATCTTGGATTAAGAGGACGGGATTCTGAGAGGGTACAACAGTCACTTTGCTTCCATAGATATGACTGTACTTACAGTTTTTAATAGAAACTTAACTTAGTAGATCAACGGTAAAGATGATATTAGAATCTATTCATAAGAGGTGGGTATCTTTTCTGTCATCATCTCAGTGAGTCACAAGGACGTACTTCCCAAGAGCACACATGTCCCATGCTCTCAATGTAATTGAAAAGAATTCTGCTGCACTGTTTGCCACCTCTTTACACAAAATGTGATGGTTTGTCAGTTTTAATTCACTCACTGTTGCAGCCGCTGCTGCCTCTAGTCCCTGCTGGCTCGGGGTTGGGCTGACTGGGGCCTCCACAGGCTGCCCTTCCTGATAGTGAATGGAAGAGAAGAGGAAGGGGGAAAGAAAAAAAAGAGGGAGGGAGTGAGGGGGGAGACGAATGGAGGGTACATGGAAGGATGAAGATGGTCAGAAAAGGGAGAAGGAGGGTCTTGTAACTCAGCTGCTCTCCAACAGGAATAATAATCTAACAGCCTTTTGAGAGTCATGCAATAAGGTCTTTTGGGCTTTACTAGGCAGTGTAATAAGTAAGCATTATTGCATAGGCAGAAATGAAAATCTGGCAACTTAAGTGTGTGTGTGTGTAGAATTCATAAGCACACATACATTAAGTAAACACAAGTGTATGTGCTCCTTTCTAAAAAGAAAAAAAAAAAATCAGTGTTCTTTAAACCAAATGTTTTTTCCGGATGTCTTGGTTGGTGAAAGTATCATGGTGTCATTTTAAAAGAAAATGTCTCAGCGTCAGCCCTGCGGTTGCCCAGGCAAACCACATGAGTGGATTCACCTCCCTGCAGCTCTGGCAGCCCTGATCTGGCTGACGCTGCATCCAGGCAGGCCCAGACCTGGACTGTGCTGAGCACAGCATAAGCAAAGCATGGCCAGGAAAGGTAAAGACCTATGACTTGTTTTCTCTGCCTGAGCTACACAAAGCTGAAACCAGATGTTCGAACAGCAAATACACGTGGTTTTTGGTTTTTAAATTTCAGCAGGTCCAGTGCTCATGCTGGGATATGACACAGGTGCATTTTAAGATCATACAGACTTATGCACAATTCATTATATCTGATGAGGAATTGCCTTGATCTCAAGGGGGGGAAAAAACTAGTAACTTTCAGCAATAAAAATACACCCACCAAATGCTTCTTCCTCAAATATTGATGGCGAAGGACCAGTGGTTTAAATAGTAGCATCCAAGGCACACACAGTAGTGCAACCACTACCAGGAAACACTGAATTCCTTTCTACAAAGTAAGGACAAGGCACATCACATTAATTAAACATGCAGTTTCCAACTCCAGCACAAATTTCCCCCAAACAGTACTTTCTTACTGATCTAAGAATAAAACCATCTAGCTTCTCAAAATAATTAGATGATGTTGTGGCAAAGCCCAGGAATTGTCTCATAGGATGAGAGTTATAAATTCTGCCCTTTGTGGATACAGGAATTATAATAGGTCCTCCAAAGCGAGGAGGATGGGCTGAATTTAGGTATGGATATATGGGCTGAAAACTAAAACCACAGAAAGAGATTTTTAAAGGCTTTGCCAGAGTCACAGAAATATCTGGCTTCCTGACCTAGGGTAACCATCTAAGACAGTCCACCTCTGGGTTGACGCACCTGTCCGGAATACAGCATCGAATTACTAGAGTCCCCGTAGGAGAAGAGAAACATGTTTATGAAATGGATCAGAAGGCTCGGTGCTTTCTCAGATGTATTAGCATTATAGGCTGTCCACTTGTAAAATATGAGGATAACCAAGTAGCCAAACAAAGAGGTCATAAAGATTATTTCAGGAATAAATCCAAAGTAGATATTCAGGGGCTTCTTGAAATAGCTAGAAAGGAAGAGAGAAAAAAAATGTTAAAGATCAACGGACCCAGGGGGGTGCCATCTGGCTCGGTCAGCGGAGCATGGGCCTCTTGATCTCGGGGTTGTATATTCGGGTCCCACACTGGGCACAGAACTTACTTTAAAGGTGAACAGACCCAGGGTCACCCCTACACGAAATGGAGTACTTAGTAGATTTCCTACCTACAGCTCCCTCAATTCTGTTTTTATCACTTAAAGAAGCAACAGCCAGAAGCACGGGAGGCCAACAGAAACAAGAAGGATTAACCGTGACTTCCAAACTTTTGGACCTTGAACATCCTGGTACCAACCCCAGTAATCTTTTCCCATGAGAAAGAGACTAGAAAATATAGTACATTCTGGGACCACAGTTCATAATTTTAAATGAGTTACCCATAAAAGAAAAAAAGTCACTCACTCATTTTGATAAGAATGACATAAGGTTTTTCCAAAGATCTTTACTGCAGTTATGAATTGTTAAGGGACTAATATTAAGCCTCATTTAAGAATATGAGATTTTTAGGGGGCACCTGGGTGGCTCAGTGGGTTAAGCCTCTGCCTTCAGCTCAGGTCATGATCTCAGGGTCCTGGGATCGAGCCCCACACTGGGCTCTCTGCTCAGCAGGGAGCCTGCTTCCCCCTTCTCTCTCTACCTGCCTCTCTGCCTCCTTCTGATCTCTCTCTGTGTCAAATAAAATCTTTAAAAGAAAAAAAAAGAATATGAGATTTTTGCCAAAGCACTTCTTTAACACAGAACGGGGTTCTGAGTTACTAATCCCTCCCCAAACAAGCCATTATATCTTTATGCAAAAGCATTATCTAAGATATGCGTGTTCTTATGTCATAAATACAGCAACTCACGTATGGTTGAAGAGGCTCAAGGTGACTCCGAACATCATGTGGGTGATACCTAGGATAACAGACGTCTTCATTTTAAAGGAGTTGAGAAAGGTCAGTTTATTGGTAGCAATGTTCCAGATCTGTCACAACACAAGGAAACAAAAAGGCATTACAGAGTTCGCGAATAGGATATTATTCACCTATTTCTTTTTCTTTAAAAGCAAGCTCTACCAAAAAAAAAAAAAAAAAAAAAAAAAAAAAGTAAGCTCTACGCCCAATGTGGGGCTAGAACTCATGACCCTGAGATCAAGAGTTGCATGCTCCACCAGCTGAGCGAGCCGGGTGCTCCTATTCACCTACTTTTTTTTTTTTTTTTTAAAGATTTTATTTATTTATTTGACAGAGAGAAATCACAAGTAGGCAGAGAGGCAGGCAGAGAGAGAGGAGGAAGCAGGCTCCCCGCTGAGCAGAAAGCCCGACGTGGGGCTTGAACCCAGGACCTGGGATCATGACCTGAGCCGAAGGCAGCGGCTTAACCCACTGAGCCACCCAGGCGCCCCTCACCTACTTTTTAAAGTCTTTTTTTAGTTAAAGAAAATTCTAAACACAGACTTAAGTAGAGAGGACAATATAACAAATGCACATTTACCTATGACCCAGATGCACAATTACCTATTGACTCAAGGGCAATCTTATTTTATCACACAGACAACCTACTCTCCACCTCCATATTATTTGGAAGCGAAGTCCAGATATCATATCATTTTACCAGTAAATATTTGACTCTTTTTTTGGTTTGTTTTGTTGTAAGAAAGAGAGAGCCCGCCTGCTGGGGAAGAGGAGGAGAGGTGGGGAGAAGGGCTGAAAGAGAGGGAGAGAGAGAGAGAGAATCTTTTTTTTCTTTTTTTAAGACTTTATTTATTTGAGAGAGAGAGAGAGTATGAGAGAGCATACAAGCAGGTGGGAGGGCAGAGGCAGAGGAAGCAGCAGACTCCCTGCTGAGCAGGGAGCCGGATGCAGGACTTGATCCTAGGACCCCAGGATCACAACCTGAGCCAAAGGCAGATGCTTAACTGACTGAGCCACCCAGGTACCCAAGAGAGAGAATCTTTTTTTTTTTTTTTAATATTTTTATTTATTTATTTGACAGAGAGAGAGAGAGAGAGATCACAAGGAGGCAGAGAGGCAGACAGAGAGGGTGAAGCAGGCTCCCTGCTCAGCAGGGATCCCAATGCAGGGCTCAATCTGAGGACCCTGAGATCGTGACCTGAGCTGAAGGCAGAGGCTTAACCCACTGAGCCACCCATGCACCCCAAGAGAATCTTAAGCAGGCTCCACACCCAGGATGGACATGGGGCCCAATCTCATGACCCTGAGGTCATGATCTGAGCTGAAATCAAGATCAGATGGTTAACTGCCTGAGCCACCCAGGCACCACACCCCACCTTTTTTAGGTAAGGACTAATTTTTTTAAAAACATGACCACAATACTGTTATCACTCCCAAAAGCATTAACAATGACTCTTTAATATCATGAAACATACAGTCAGTATTTAAAATTCCTTGATTGTGCCCCAATTTTTTATTTATTTGTTTTTAAAAAGATTTTATTTATTTGAGAGAGATAGAGCGAGAGAGAGAGAGAAGGATAGCACAAGCTAGGGAGAGAGAGGGAGAGAGGCAGAGGGAGAGGGACAAGGAGACTCCCTGCTGAGCAGGGAGCCTAATGCAGGGGTTGATCCCAGGACCCTGGGATCATGACCTGAGCCGAATGAAGGCAGTTGCTTAACTGACTGAGCCACCCAGGCACTTATGCTTCAATTAAAAGAAAAAGAATTTCATTTATTCAAAGTAGAGTCCAGATTAGGTCTCTACACTGACACAGCTCTTAAATATCTAATCTATAAATTCTCCCTCTACTCTCCTTTTTCATTCCTTACAAAATATTTGAAGAAGCTGGGACATT
Organism: Lutra lutra; assembly: GCF_902655055.1. Lineage (NCBI taxonomy): Eukaryota > Metazoa > Chordata > Mammalia > Carnivora > Mustelidae > Lutra > Lutra lutra. The sequence goes on from NC_062293.1 coordinate 19,965,881, forward strand.
TATTTTGTAGATGTTCCCACGGTCATTGTTTTCCTGATCATATCCCCATGGTGCTGTCTTTCCATCTATTTTTTTTTTTTTAATTTTATTTGGAAAATAAGAATCTATTTGAAACAGGAAAAAGGCAAAAAAAAAAAAAAAAAACAAAACAGAGAGAGAGAGAGAGAGAAAGAAACAAAGAAAAAAAAAAAGAAATGTAAAATGTTAGTCTGAAGGACAAACGAGTAGTGAGCAAACACCTGGAGCTCAAAATAGTCTCCTCCCCTGGTGCTGGAGTTTTGCCGTCCTGTGGGATCCATAAGCTTGTCATTCACCTGTTCTTCTAGTCTGTCTTCTAGGTGAGTTCCATCTATTTTTAAATATCAGTTGCCTTAAGCTTTGTCACCTGGGCCTGGACATCTGCAGTATTTTCCACAGTTCTGCCTCTACTTGACCATCAGATTATGTTTCCTGAACCAACGCCTCTGATGCAGGCACTTCCCTGTGCCTAAACCCACCCCACACTCCCACTGTCTTCTTCAGGACGAAGTGCAGACTCAGGAACATGAGGGGCCAGGTCTGCTGCCAGCTAACCTCGCATCATGTTTCCTGAACCGGGGTCCTTGTGAGGCGCTCATGTTCGGTGACTTCTAACCTGAAAACTTGTAGCTGATTCTCTCTCAGACCCAGTGTGCCCTGAGATTCAGTTCTATAGCTCCAACGGCCTGATGGACATGTATACCTGTGCGTCCAACAGGTTCTTCAAACTCAACACCTACCCTTAAGCATCAAATGAGATGTATGCAAGACAACAACAAAACAAACAAAACCAAAAAACTTTCTGTTAACTACAGAACACTATAGAATGTTACCTAGTATTATTATTAGACTCTAAGCTACTTGAGGGCAAGGGCTACAACTGCAATTATGTGTTTCCCCCAGCAAGCACTATGCCTAGACACAACAGGGATCCAGTAAACATTTGTTATGTGAAATGTTATTCAACCTCTTCAAGCCTCTGTCTCCTTATCTGTATGACGGGGAGAGCAGTACTTACTTCCCTGCTAGAAATATTTCAGGGCAGAGTACAGAGATTGGCCCACAGCAACCATTTCAGTAACATTTGCTTTTATAATAATCAAAATGAGTAACTTTGTATCTCCCCACTTCTATGCTTTTGCATATACTTCTCTCTCACCTGTAACAGTCTGAAATTATTAACATTTTCTTTATTTATTCATGAGAGATAGAAAAAGAGAGAGAGAGGCAGAGGGAGAAACAGGCTCCCTGCTTGGCAGGGAGTGGGACTTGATCCCGGGACCCTGGGATTCTGACCTGAGTTGAAGGCAGACGCTTAAACAACTGAGCCACCCAGGCGCCCCTGAAATATTTTTTAAAAGCCAAATTAATGCACATTTTTTTAAAATTTAATTTTATTTTTTTATGTGACAGAGAGAGAGATCACAAGTAGGCAGAGAGGCAGGCAGAGAGAGAGGAAGGGAAGCAGGCTCCCGGCTGAGCAGAAAGCCCGATGTGGGGCTCTATCCCAGGACCCTGAGATCATGACCTGAGCCGAAGGCAGTGGCTTAACCCACTGAGCCACCCAGGCGCCCCTTAATGCCCATTTTTTAAAGAAACCTTGATCTTTCTGTCCCATAACAATCTGCTTTTCCTCTGGAATTCTGTACTCCTTTTTGTCTAATGCTCATTCTTAAATTCCTCCCTCTATCCCCCTTTAAGCAGACAATACAAAAGATTTGATTACACTTTATTTGCCTAAGTTTTTTTTGTTTTTGTTTTTTGTTTTTGTTAATTCTGGGAAAAGTTTCTGTAAGTATATAAGGATAAAAATGAAATCTAAAAATCCATAGAAAGAACTACTTCTGCTTTGTTAAAACATCTGCTAAAAATAAAAGCCAAACTAAGTTAAACAGAAATAAACTGGGAAGGAGTCTTAAAAGTCAATCTTCCCAGGGTCAAAATTATCACACACCTCTGAAATAAATAGTGCAGGAAAAATTATTTGGCTCCCCAAGGCATTTGGGTTTCTTATGGTTTGGAAGTACTCTAGACCGCTACACAAAGGCTTTCCAAAAATACCTCAGCTGAAAACCAAATTAACTATCTTCAATTTAATTCTCTCACTTTCGGGTTACAGTTTAAAAATCTGGTGTTAGGGGCGCCTGTGTGGCTCAGTTGGTTGGGCGTCTGACTCTTGGTTTCGGCTCGGGTCATGATCTCAGTGTCATGGGACCAAGCCCTGGAACGGGCTCTGTGCTCAGCAAGGAGTCAGCTTGGGATGCTTTCCCTCTTCCTCTCCTGCCCCTCTGCCCTTCCCCCATACACATGCACACTCTCTCTCGCTCTCTCTCAAGGAAGTAAGTAAATAAACCAATAAATCTTTTTTAAAAATGTGGTGTTAGACAAAAGGAAAGAAGTGTTCTTACTGGATCGATGCCAAAAGGGTATGGTCCACCAAAAACTCCAGGGACGGATGGGTTCAACTGCAGAACAGGGTTCCCCCGAAGTGTCTCCTCCCTACCACGTCAGGAGAAAAGTTCCATTTATTTTTATCAAGAGAGGGAAACTGCTGGCGTCCAAAACTGATCCTAAAAGAACCTACTACAGCTGTCTTCTCTCTTCAATAAAAGAGGAGCGACTAGCATCTGAGAATAAGAAGGGATCAGAAATAACAAGACCACAACAAACAAACATACCTACACAACTAAGTAAGGAATTTGGGGACTCTGCTTTTAATTTACAAGAAGCAATGTGCCTAAATTTATAGTCTCAGTTTCTTTCTTTTCTTCTTCTCTTTTTTTTTTAAGTAGGCTCCACACTTAGGGCTGCCTGGGTGGCTCAGTTGGCTAAGCATCATAAGTAGGCTCCACACCCAGCATGGAGCCCAATATAGGGCTTGAATTCACAACCCCAAGATCAAGACCTGAGCTGATTTCGTCAGATGTTTAACTGACTGGGCCTCCCAGGTACCCCAGGCACTCAGTTTCTTGATAGTGCTGAAGGAATCACAAACATTTGCTTGGCTGGGGCATAAATAAGAGGGGACACTGGATTCTTCTTAAACAGAGACGCTGTCAGCCACCTCTTCAAGAGGTAGAAGTTTACCTCTTGTCTGGACAATCAGAGCTGAACAGAAAGGGAATGAACTTTGACTTTTAGCTTCTTTGCAACTTACGTCCAATTATATAAAGTGAACATTGGCCGTACGCTCCAGGATGACCCGAAGATATTAAGAGACTTGGAAAAGCAATCATTGTAGATGAGGCCAGTGTAGATGGAAAACACGCCCATCAACAGGATAATGTACCGGCCGCTGAACACGGTGCTAAACATCTGGGAACCAGAAGAAAGAAGTCAATGAAACATACTCCTCATGGCTCATGTTGTGACAATGTTACAGAGAATATATGACCCTTCTTCTCACACTAATCTACCCCACCCACCTCGGGTCAAAGAGCTTAGAGTAAAAGCCAAATACAGTGCTAACAAGAAATTACTTTCACAACACATGACTACTTTAGAGTTAAAATGAATATAACTTCTCTACTCCTGTCATGGCCTCTGTAACTTCTCTGTAAATGCATGGATAAAAGACTCCCAGATCATAATTTTATAATGAATGCTTGAGAGATGACAAAGTTTCAGTCCAATGCAGATGGAGCAAACATTACCTCATTCTCATTCTTCTGCGAGAGGATCCGGCTCTCCCTCAATACCATCCATACAGCAAAAAGGGTCATCAAAATACCATGGCCAAAGTCCCCAAACATCACAGCAAACAGGAAAGGGAAAGTGATGATGGTATATGGAGCTATAAAGAAACCAGAGGAAAAAAACGAAGTACAGAAAACCGCGACCATCAGCAGCAGATCACATTCCTCCTCATACACTAAGATCAGTATAAGCGGACTTATTCTCTAGCTGTTGGTCAGACAGACTCCCAGAGAAAATCTTCCATGACAGGATCCCCACGTCCTCACAAAGCAGCTCTGATGGGATCTGGGCGACCATTAGCATTTTAAACAAAGAACACAGGAAGTGAAAGTTCTGTCCCTAGACCTGGCAACGGTGTGGTTTATTCTTTGATTCCCTTTCTCTAGCCCCAGAAAGCTGCTCCTTTGACAGGCAAGCTTTCTTCTCTTGTGCAGCAACCATTTCTCAGCTGAATAAAGTTCCCAGGTAAGTGGGAGGAAGACCAGAGCCCAGAGAAAAGCCAGTCCCGCAGACTTTAGCTAAAAACAAATTCTCAGACTTGTGACTTAATAATTACTCTCCTGTTTTTGCTTTGTGAAATCTGCTTTGTGTCTAAAATGGTCGATAATTGCTAAGTTTTCTCTAACCTGGAATAGGGAAGCCATTTAAAAATATCAGAAATCGGGGTGCCTGGCTGGCTCAGTGGTTAAAGCCTCTGCCTTCAGCTCAGGTCATGATCCCAGGGTCCTGGGATCGAGCCTCACATCGGGCTCTCTGCTCAGCAGGGAGCCTGCCTCCTCCTCCTCTCTCTCTCTGCCTGCCTCTCTGCCTACTTGTGATCTGTCAAATAAATAAAAATCTTTAAAAAAAAAAAATCAGAAATCTTGGAAAAAACTTTTTGCTTAAAGCACTTCCTACAAATGGTGTGCTAGAGAAAGCCAGGTGTTTCATAGTTGAGAGCACACAAAAGAATCCAATCCCCTGGGGCACCTGGGTGGCTCAGTCGTTGGGCATCTGCCTTCGGCTCAGGTCATGATCCCAGGGTCCTGGGATCGAGCCCCGCATCAGGCTCCCTGCTTGACGGGAAGCCTGCTTCTCCCTCTCCCACTCCCCCTGCTTATGTTCCCTCTCTCGCTGTGTCTCTCTGCCAAATAAATAAATAAAATTAAAAAAAAAAAAAAAAAGAATCCAATCCCCTGAGCTCACTCCTATAAAACCATGTCTCAAAGGAGAGCCGCCCAGTAATAAACTTCCCTCCCTGTGTCAAAATGGGCACCTCCTTACAGGAATTCTGCCAGGGCTGAGGTCTTGACAACATCATTAGTTTTACGCCAGTTACTCAGGAACATTTGAAGGGAGACATTAGAAGAAACAAACAAACAAATAAAACCTTTAGAGGGAGAAGATTCAAGCTTTTTTACCTGGATTTATCTCTCGGTAAGTTCCAATTCCATAAGCATCTACTATGTTCTGAAAGCCATACGTGAACTTGTTTGTTTTGTTATAGGTTGGGGGCGTCTGATTTGTTTGCATCCTGTTCAGAATAGAGGGCACAGTGGAACCACTGTGTTCCTGGGAAACAGTAAACACATATATCAAACTTAGATCATATGTATTTATCAAAACTCATTAAACTACACATATAAAATAGGTGCTTTTTACTTTATGTAAATTGTATGTCAATCTTGCCCAGTCTTTGGAGAAATATGAGCTAGGTATAAAATCTACAGTGAAAGATTTAAATTAAGTGTTACAAAGAATATCCTTATGTGAGAAAATTCAATTCCAAAATGTGCAACCAAAGAAAACACAGAGCTTCCTTGTCTGGAGACATTCTCATGTGCCTTTCTAAGAGTATCGTTGTTCTGCCATTTTATGGAGAAAGCAGCGTTGAGTATTGTTGTTCTGCCCTTTTATGGAGAAAGCAGCACTATCTTCTCGAACTCAAACTACTAGACAGGACTGCCAGGGTTATCTCTCAGAGCAGTCTGATGGGAGCGCCTGGGTGGCTCAGTTGGTTAAGCTGCTGTCTTTGGCTCAGGTCATGATCTCAGAGTCCTGGGATCAACGACCCTGCACCGGGCTCCCTGCTCAGTGGGGTCTGCTTCTCCCTCTTCCTCTGCCCCTTCCTACCCCCTGCCGCTTGTGCTCTGCCTTCCCCCTCTCTCAAGAAAATAAAATCTTAAAAAAAAAAAAAAAAAAAAAAAAGGGAACCAGTCTGAGGGGCAAAGAGAATGGATAAAGAAACTGACATTCTGGTCAGGAGCTATTCTGAAGAAGCATGAGTATATAACCAAGTCATTTCATCTTTTTAAAAAAATATTTTAATATTTATATATTAATTTTGAGAGCGAGAGAGTGTGCGTGTACATGAGTGGGGGAGGGGGAGAGAGAGAGAATCCCAAGCAGACTCTACTCTCGGCACGGAGCCCAATGTGGGGCTGGATCTCACAGCCCTGAGATCATGACTTGAGCTGAAATCGAGTCAGATACTCAACCGACTGAGGACTGAGCCACCCAGGAGCCCAGTCATTTCATTTTTTTGAACTGCAGTTTCCACATCTGGAAAACAAGGTTACACAAAATGTATTGTTAGAAGGCAAGAGGAGTACAAGATGAGTCTACCCAAGAACTCTGAAAGTAAAAATGCCATAAAATGTCATCAATTAATGTTAGTACGGATGGGAACCGCTCCTCCCAGCTGCACTGCCAGCTGTGGGGGACTCACCGTGCCCCTTCTGAGCGCAAACTGGATGGAGTCGAGGTCGGTAACGGGGCACCAGACCTCTGCGATCAGGCACTTCTGGGTCACGTCGATGTTGCACAGGTTCAGGGTGTGGTAAATGGCCTTCATCTTCCGCACTTTGATGAACCAGACTCGGATGTTCTTAGCAGCCGCCTGCAGGACCCGCTGGCGGTGATCCTCTGTTTGATTGAGAACCTTATGGGAGAGAAAGCAGCACGGAGAGATCCTTCTACACCAGGCTTAGGTCTCAGCATATGAATAGCAAAGAGCACAGCTTTCTGAGCAGGATTGCTAGGGATTTATTCTTCTTCTGACTAGAATGGCTTTTTTTCGGGGGGGGGATTATAAGGAATTAGAATTTTAGTTACTAATATTCATTTTCATTCAGCTTTAGCTAAAAAGAAACCTGAGGAGATAGTTTTTAGGTCCTCTATATTTATCTTCCCCCCAACTCCACAGCTTATCTGATCATTAAAGAGCAATGACTTTCCATGTAGAGTCTGTAACTCAGACTCAAAGACGTCAGCAGCATAGGGCTGGGACTGGACAAAATCCACTATTAAAAACAGTAAGCTGCAGAATGTGATGAACATAAGCCAGCACTGGGGAATGATGGGAAAGAGGCAGGGCTGAATGCCGCTGCCCGCCTATGCCAAGAGAGACGCCATGCCAGGGAACAAGGGATGCCAGGGAACAAGGGACAGGAGACACTGCGGGGTCAGAAGGACTCAAACCCTTAGAAGATATTTAGACTGCCACATACCACTGTTATCGTGGGGCAGATAAGTCTTTATCTTTCTGTCAGGATTCTTGGGGGGAAAAAAGACGTTTCAGTGGTGATCCTTTGGAAACCAGTACACATTGCCCTTAAGAGCAGGAATACTTAACATTCTACTGCCTTGTTTATCACCATTTATGATTTCAACAGCAAGAGAGGGGCTAAGCCAAAGGGCGAGCAACCCGCCCCTCACACTTCTGCATGAAAATTGACCTTAAATCTCCACATTTCTTTAAAATGCACAAGGCTGGGGTGCCTGGGTGGCTCAATGGGTTAAAGCCTCTCCTTTTGGCTCAGGTCATGATCCCAGAGTCCTGGGATCGAGCCCCACATTGGGCTCTGTGCTCAGCAGGGAGCCTGCTTCCTCCTCTCTCTCTCTCTCTGCCTGCCTCTCTGCCTGCTTGTGACCTCTGTCAAATAAATAAATAAAATCTTAAAAAAAAAAATACACAGGGCTCCATCATACCTGGTTCATCAAGTCAATTCAGAAAAAAGTAGTAACTACTTTCTGAAGGGCAATAGGTGGTGACTTCCATAAAAAACACACATGCTAGAGAATCTCTTGTATCACTTGAGAAGGAACAAAGTTATTTTCACACCTTCTGGCTGTTGACAATTTTACAACTACTATTCAAACTTCAGGAAGGATGCTGGATAAACTTGTAAGCATTGCCCTATCTGCTTTTCTCTTTCCCTATCCCCCACATCCACACTTTTTTTTTTTAAGATTCTATTTTTAAGTAATCTCCATACCCAACATGGGGCTCCAACTCACAGCCCCAAGATCAAGAGTTGCATGCTCTACCGACTGATCCAGCCAGGCACCTCTCAATTCCTTTTTTTTTTTTTTAAAGATTTTTATTTATTTATTTGACAGACAGAGATCACAAGTAGGCAGAGAGAGAGAGAGGAGGAAGCAGGCTCCCCGCTGAGCAGAGAGCCTGATGCGGGACTCAATCCCAGCACCCTGGGATCATGACCTGAGCTGAAGGCAGAGGCTTTAACCCACTGAGCCACCCAGGTGCCCCACCCTCTATTCCTTTTTAAAGTTTCAGTTCAGGGTGCTTGGGTGGCTCAGTGGTTGGGTGACTTCCTTTGGCTCAGGCATGATCTTGGAGTCCCAGGAATGAGTCCCACATGGGGCTCCCTGATCAGCGGGGAGACTGCTTCTCCCTCTGACCCTCCCTCCTCTCATGCTCTCTCTCTCTCACTCTCTCTCTCAAATAAACAAATAAAATCTTTAAAAAAAAAAAAAGTTTCAGTTCATACAGCTGGGTATTTCAAAGATCAAATTTTGCATATTGCCCGTGCCTTTTAAAAACCTATGCATTGGGGCGCCTGGGTGGCTCAGTGGGTTAAAGCCTCTGCTTTCAGCTCAGGTCATGATTCCAGGGTCATGGGATCGAGCCCCGCATCGGGCTCTCTGCTCAGTGGGGAGCCTGCTTCCTCCTCTCTCTCTGCCTGCTTCTCTGCCTACTTGTGATCTCTGTCTGTCAAATAAATAAAATAAAATCTTTAAAAAAAATAAAAATAAAAAAAAATAAAAACCTATGCATTAAGTAAAGGAGGAGATAAGATAGCTCTAGAACCCAGAATGTACTAACTGGCCTATCACCTGCCAGCAGGTCTAAAAGTCTAAAAAACTCTCTTCCCTTGGTTAAACAGGTTAAGTGTATCTCAAAGGAGATGGGAATAGGTTGTTGGTGGGTCACAGACAATGGGGGCTAGAGGGAAAGATGATAAAGGGAGTTGAAATAGGAGTGAGAACATATCTCTGACAATTCTGCCCCTGCTGGAAAGAACTATCTTTGATATTAAGTACAGTGGCCCCTATCTGTAGGGGACACCACCCGATCCCAGTGGGTGCCTGAAACCGTTAATACTATCTAACTATTTATAGTACATTTTGTTCTACACACACATACCTATGACAAAGTTTAATTTAAAAAAATTACGTACAGTAAGAGATTAACATTAATAATAGAACAGAATATAACAATATGTTACAATAAAAGTCATGCGAATGTGGTCTTTCTCTCTCAATATCTTATTGTACCATACTCACCCTTCTTGTGAGGATGTGAGAGGACACAATGCCTAGGTGAAGGGATGGAGTGAGGAGAATAGCGTAGGCTGCTACTAGCCTTCTGACATCATCAGGGGGAGGATCATGTTTCAGACCCGCAGTCAATTGTGGGTAACTGAGCTCTCAGAAGGCAAAATCACAGAGAAGGGGGAGCGGGGACTGCTGTGTGTTTTAATGCTTCAAGAGGACAATCATCACATCCTTTCAACTGGGAACAAAGCTCCAACTGGCCATGCTTTCCCTCCATGGATGCCTCAGTCATGACTCCAACCTTAGGACCTCATGATAACCATGGAGTGTATAAACCACACTGGTGATGTCAGTCTCTTCTGGGGTACAAGACTTACGGTAGGCCTCTCTGGCTAGACCGTGTGGTTAAGATCTGAGGTAACCAGAGTTACACACCAAGCTATTAAGAGCGGCTGCCTCTGGAAGGAGAGAGAGTGTGAGAGACGAAGGAACTGACTTTATGTGTACTTCTGTATTGCTTGATATTTTTTTCTCATCTAAGTATACTTTTTTTTACCTCATAAAAATTATCTCAGACTCATAAGGAGGGAAACTGAAAACTCAAAGCAGCAACAATTTCGGAGGTATAGCATTCCTGTCGCGTTTGAGGATGATTAACACTGTCATGCTATTTTTAGCAGTCATTCCCTGCAACTTTTCCCCAGCGCCCAACAGCACAAGTCACCCACGGACACTTTCGTTTTTGGCATCCTGGCTGCTATAGGTGTCTCATAAACTGTTAATATTTCAAGGAAGGAGAATGGTCTTCGATTATAGTATTTCACACACACACAAATTCCCTCCAGCCCTCTGATACCATTTGGAGATCGTCAATCCTGGTGTTAACTCCAGAAGCCATTTCCTTCCTCTCCTGTGGTGTCTCAGGACAGGGATAGAGTGAGGCCCGGAACCTGGAACATACAGACACAGCCCAGTGAAAAACAAAGTTTCTTTCTTTTTTTTTTTTTTTAAGATTTTATTTATTTATTTGACAGACAGAGATCACAAATAGGCAGAGAGGCAGGCAGAGAGATGGGGAAACAGGCTCTCCCCTGAGCAGAGAGCCCAAAGTGGGGCTCGATCCCAGCATCCTGGGATCATGACCTGAGCTGAAGGCAGAGGCTTTAACCCATTGACCCACTCAGGCACCCCGAAAACTTAAGTTTCTTAACCTGTCCAATTTAAATAACCTCAGAAAGCAATCTCAGTGTACTAGAAGGACCAAAACAGGATTAGCTCAGACTGGCACACTGATCATTAATAAATTCTAAGTGTCCTATAGATAGAGCAAGAACATCTGAACTACCCTTACATTCTCTGCAGCTACTGAATTCCCTTAAAGTGTTAAAAACTCAGTGGTGAGGGGCGCCTGGGTGGCTCAGGGGGTTAAGCCTCTGTCTTCGGCTCAGGTCATGATCTCCGGGTCCTGGGATCCAGCCCCGCATCGGGCTCTCTGCTCAGCAGGGAGCCTGCTTCCTCCTCTCTCTCTGCCTGCCTCTCTGCCTACTTGTGATCTCTGTCAAATAAATAAATAAAATCTTTAAAAAAAAATCTTTAAAAAATAAAAATAAATGAAAACTCAGTAGTGCAAAATCATATTGTAAATTATTAGAAAAAGGTGGCAAGGAAAAGAGATCCTATGGGTAGAATTTCAGAAAAGTATGAGGGCACAGTGCCTATATAGCATACTACTGGGTACACAAACCCATTGTCCTAAAACAATGTAGCATTTGTAAACCATGAGTCCTAAATACATTTTTTCAAAGAAAGGAAATTGTGGTTTTGACAGTACTTTTAAAAACGAACTTAGGTCATTTCTAATTGTTTAAAATAGTCCTAATATAATTAAAAGATACTTGCACTGTGTCAAAGTAGACTAAAAGGGTTACTGTTTCACTCTTCTATATTCCATGGCTTAATAGGCAGCCTGGCTGCACCCTCTGGGAGGCACATTTCTCTTACCCTTCGCAGATTTTCTTGACTCTGTTTTTCAGCTGATCGCCTTGGAAGAAGATGATGAATACAGACTTGTGCACGTGGTCACCCTGGGCCCCAAACCCAAAACAAAGAATTCAGATTTCTGAGCTGGAAGAAAATTTCTTAAATACCCTACTTGGTGCTACAGGAACAATGGGAGTCCTTGAAGGATATGGCAACCCTGCACTTTTTAAGCTCTGTTACTAGAACATTTGCCCTGTGGTCTCCCATTCACACAAAAAACCCTTCTGTATTTGTTTTTAAACTCAACCATGAGCTGAAATACAGATGCTAAGATGATTCTCCTTGTAGCACCATATAGCCCTTTTTACTAATTCAACCTCAGACCCTACAATGCCTGAGTAAGGAGGGAGGAGAGAAAAGGAAGCCATTCCTGTTTGTTCCACGCTTAGAAGTTCCCAGATAAAGGGGACTGAGGAACCATAAGGAGGTGAGGGTTTGGGAAGAATGCTGATATAGAATCTCATGCTTCATGCTAAGTTTGATTTAAGGGCCAGGGAGGAGGGCCATCTGCTACAAATACCAAGTTCACACGTGGAGTCTGACACAAGGACTGCAGGGCAAGGTCAGAAAATTAAGCACAACTGGGTGTTAACCAGTATTGTCTCTGGTTGCCTGTATTTTCTCATATTCCCAGAATTCTTATAATAAAAAACAAACAGGCTTTAGAAGAATAAAAGGAGATGAGGAGTGAAGAAAATGAGGCAAAGAGTCTTAAATCCCTAAGTTCTCCAGGATGGAAAATAAACTGGAGCATGTGCCTTGTGTAGCCGCTCTGCTGTAGCTATCCAGACCCCTTTCCTCAACTTGTTGATAAAATAATCTTTCTGTTGCCCAGAAATTTGTCCAAATATTCCCGAGAACAGCTCCACATTAAGAGTCACTACAGACTGCAGTGTCTCCACAACGCGAGGACAGCCTGCGGGGAGTCTGCCCAGCTCTGCTCCTCTGGGAGCTCCCTGAACCCTAAGTGTCACCACTCTCCTGTTCAGGAGGATAAAAGGATAAAAGCCTCAGGTGCTCAGACCATTTCAGCTGCATGACCCACTCATTATGAGAAGTCTCACAATCCAATCTCTCTTTGTGGAGAGCAAAGGATACTTATTTTAGAAAATCCAAAGGATAACTTTCAACAGAAAAACAAAGCCCAGGCTTCCAAATAATACCAATATAAAAGTAAAGTAAATTTTTTTGCAGAACACTTCACCTTGCTTGCTTGGGAACTTTGAAATCAGGATTCACCATACTTAGTGTATGTTGATGTTAAGAGCTCTGCCCCATTATGTCAAATGCCAAGATGTTCAGCCATTCCTACTTTGCAAAGCACAAGGTAGGGAAGATCCTCTGATCTTGCACAATGTATTAGTTTTAAACAAAGTTTCTAAATCTCCCAACAAACAAGTAGACAAAAAATCTTACCAAGTAAAACTTTCATCAACTTATAAAGGTCATAGTTGAGGAGGAACTCTCTCCTCTCCTTACACATTGAACTGGAACTGGAGTTGGAAACTTGGAACTGGAAAATTCAGATGTCACACTCTGAATTTTCATAGAAAGTTAATAAATTTTCTTTTGGCCTCTGATAAGTAACAGAAAGTATATAAAGCTGAAGTTTAAAATAAGGGGAGAAAATATACTTATATTCCAAATAATACTGACACAGGTGAGGCTTGAAATGTCTATGCATCTGTCAGTACACATCATCGGCACATAGAGGACGGAAGTTAAGAGGAAAAGATCAATACTTCCTATTTGCAGATCGGGGCAGGGGGAAACTTAAGGGATCCTCTGTGGGAGGGCCAGACTCAGGGGGTACCATGCAGGGTTACTGCTCTGAGCTCCCTTTTACAAGACCTATGCCACGGGACACAATTTCCTTGTCTTACAGTCACAGGATCCTCCAGGGGGTTCTCGATTTCAGCCTGTCGCAGGAACACATTCCCCCGGCACACCCGCCAAAGCATGCGCTCAAAAGTAGGGATGCGCTCCCGGTTAATCACACCAGCCACGAAGCTGTGGGGAGAAGAGCCAGATGGGGAACTCTACTCCACGCCATGGGTTGGAAGGCTTTAAGACAAAGAAGGGAAGTGAGGGGAAAGGTGCAAACATGACAAACACACAGCTATACAATGTTATGTCAAAAGGGCTCCCAAAGTCTTCTTCCCAGAACCAGGAGAGGGTTGATGGAACAGCTCAGGAACTGAATCCAAAGTGACATAGGAATGTCTCAAGAAGTTCAGAAGAGAATGCATCCTGGAAACAATCGAATGCCCAGCCTCACTACTCTTTTGACAGCAAAAATGAATGTGACCCCGAGTTATGGAGGGCTGAAGCACGACTTACCCAAGTCTTAAAGGTGTGCCTCTTCCCATCTCACTTGGCTCCAGGAGGGACGAGGACTCTTCCAACAAGTCTGGATCCGCCATCTGCTGATGATGCAATTCAGCCTGAATTCACAAATCAATTAATATCTAATGAAAATAGTTAGTGGCATGCAGGGAACGAGGAACCAGGAGATAAGTTCAGAAAATAAAGACGGAAAAGAAAGAAACCACCAAAAGAAACGACATACCCACAAAAACAATAAGGGAAGAAAACAAAGGAAAGAAACAAGAGGAAAAGAAAGCTAAAATGCCCCAGTAAAGCATCTGGGGAAATGGTTTTTGAAACAAGGAAAAAGGAAAAAAACATTAAATAATGGTGACAATGTATAAATCTGTTATTTGGTGGAAACCATTTTTTTCTGTGTTTCCCTGAATGAGCCATGAAAGTATCAGGAAATATGTGTGCATACGGATGGAAGCTGAAATGTTTCTGTTTTTAGCAGAACCAAAGCAACTGTGAAGATACTCGCAACATCAAATTTCCAGGCAGCTACAGACTAGAATTTTCCCTGGGTGGGAATGTGAAAGATGGAGACTCTCCTTCCAAGGAAGAAAGCAAGGCACAGCCACCGTCCCGAGCACAGTGGGATCAGGAGAAAGGCGGAAGGGGCATTTCCACATGTCTGGGTTTCCATGTTCTTCAAAATTCAGAACATGAGAGCTTTCAACATGGCCACCATATAAAATGCCCCAAGCCATGGGATTTAAAGAGTATTTCTTGGGACGCCTGGATGGCTCAGTAGATTAAGCCGCTGCCTTTGGCTCAGGTCATGATCCCAGGGTCCTGGGATTGAGTTCCGCATCAGACTCCTTGCTCGGCAGGGAGCCCGCTTCTCTCTCCACCTCTGCCTGCTTGTGCGTGTTCTCACTCGCGCTCTCTCTCTCTCTCTCTGACAAATAAATAAATAAATAAATAAATAAATAAATAAAATCATACAAAAAAAAAGTAAATCATATTAAAAAAAAATAAAGAGTATCTCTTTCTCCACAAGCACAGTAGACGGGCAGGCCTAGGCCTCCACTGTATCAACAAAAGGAAGAAAAGGTGAAAACCTCTCTGAGTGGCCTAGTTTCTGACCGGGAATCTAAGAATATTAAAAAGGTGATGTTAGGCTATACAGCTTAAGTGTCACTGAGAACAAAGTGGAAGCCAATAATCTTAATCAAGTGAAGATAATGTAGCCGATAATAAGCCAATATAGAGCATGTACGCTAGTTTAATTGTTCAGATTTAAAATGATTTCCACCATGACAGTTTATACAATGAAATGAAGGAGAGGGACCTTCTCAGATGGAGATCTATACTTCCTAGACACTCTCTACCCAACACATCCTACCACCTTTTATTCTTATCAAAAAGGAGAAGCTGCTCTAAAAAATAAAGGCCAATCAACGTCTCTATCACTTAATCTCCCCAACTTTAATATCCACACACTGCTTGCTTGACCAAAGACTAGAAATCAGCCAGAATAATCTCCCTTTTCAAAGCAAAACTAAACAAAAAAATTAGGAGAATTTTTCTCTATCATTTTCATCCCAAACATCAATTCAACTCCCTTCTTGTTAACCCTGTGATCAAAAAATGTCACGGGGTGGGGCATCTATGTGGCTCAATTGTTAAGTGTCTGCTTTCAGCTTAGGTCATGTCCCAGGATCCTGGGATGGATCCCCACATCAGGCTCCCTGCTTGCCGGGGTGGGGGGGTGGGGGGACTGCTTCTCCCTCTCCCACTCCCCCTGCTTGTGTTCCCTCTCTCGCTGTGTCTCCCTGTGTCAAATGAATGAATAAAATCTTAGAAAAACAACAAAAAAACCCCAAAAAACCTTAAAAAATGTCACAATGGAATCTCACCTGATAAGTGACAGGACCATAAAGGTAAAGCCAAGGGGTGGGGGGGAGGACTTTAGGATTGAGTATAAACCTACAGATATAAACCAAATGATAAGGCTGAAAGCCTAAAAAAAAAAAAAAAAAAAGAAAGAAATTTTTGGGGAAGTGAATTCTAAAAGTTGATGCAGGATCAACATTCAACCCTCCTTTCACTCCCTGACCCCCCGAAAAAAAAAAAAAAAAAAAAAAAAAAAGAAAAGGAAGGGCAGGCACTGAGTACATCAGAGGGCAGACAGATACTGTCCTCAGATGTTGAAATCAAGTTTAAGATGAGAAAATGCGGGCAACAGGTTTCCATTTCCTATCAAATGGAAGTTTAGCCTTTTTGTTTCTACTTAATATCAAATCAGCTGATTGCAAGCCACAGGTAACTCATTTTAAGGATCTAGATGACTACCTCATTTCAACTTCTTCTAGGGATGTCCCTTGGCAAAAACCAGTGAAACTGACTGCTACCCACAAGACTTCTGCCTACTTCCTGCCATGGTTCATAAGACCTGGTTTCAGTAAATCCAAAAGATCAGGCACAGCGCAAACCTATGTGCTGTACAGGGGACAACTGCTGGAGCGGCAAAACCAGACTACCCTATCATCTACTCCCACCCTGGGGCTCTGTGGGTGTACACAATCCTCAGCAGAGTTCAAATTAAATGGAAACTTGCAATAAGATTCTAATTAATAATTTCATTACTTGCTACTTAAGAATCCTAAATCTTATGGGGCGCCTGAGTGGCTCAGCAGGTTAAGCTTCTGCCTTCGGCTCAGGTCATGATCTCAGGGTCCTGGGATCGATCCCCGTATCAGGCTCTCTGCTCAGTGGGGAACCTGCTTCTCCCTCTCTCTCTGCCGGCCTCTCTGCCCACTTGTGATCTCTTTCTCCCTGTCAAATAAATAAAATCTTAAAAAAAAAAAAAATCCTAAACCTTAGAGAGGAAAGTCAAACATTTTTAAATAAAATAATTGTGCCTCAATGGGGAACTAGGAGGACCAGAACTGCTCACTGAGGGCCTTTAAGACGATCTCTAAAACTGCATCGTGGGGTATCTGAATCCTATTCTGGGTTCCCTAATAACAATAACAACACTGCCAATGTGTGTCTGAATTACTTGCTATGCTCTCCGGTTCACCTTTCCCCCAGTCAGAACACGAAAACCATGCCCTGAAAGAGGAAGTGGCAGAATCTCAGCGGCGTCCTGTCCACAGCGCGTCCGGTTCAAGCTGCATTAATTAACGAGAGTAAACGCTTTTACTTCCAGCTACACTGCGAGAGAAACCACATTTCATCACTGAAGGTATTCACCCAAGCCCCAGAGGAGATGGCAGATGGGAAAGAAAAGTAAAGTAAAGCAGATGGATGGAAGACGCAGAAGGAAAGGAAGGCAGGGAGACCTGCATGCCATTAACCATTACTTTTCCAGTCTTCTTTACACTCTCATATGTTAGGGTGCTTATGGTAAAAGATGCAGAGAACGCTCTCCAGCTCTTACAGTTCTTCATAAGCAAGAAGACTGAGAAAAGGATAATCATTAACAAGTCATTTTAAATGCTCTGGATAAGAAATGGCTAAGTTGAATTTGTAATCATCTTAAATCATAAGAATGCACAATTTATGTTTACTCTTCCCCTTCCAGACATCTTGCCAATCATGACCACTATGCCTAAAGATGGAAAGAACCACTTCCTGATTTAGCCATTTTTTGGTAACTCATTATTATAAATTACTGATCATGTTCACCAAATTTTATGAAAAAAAAAAAAAAAAAAAGAAGGGTTTGAACTGGTCGTGTTTTAGGCCATTTGCAAACATTATAATCTCAGGCATGGAAGACAATCTTGTGAAAAAAATTACATTTCCGAGATTTGAGGGTGGCAAGTTTCTTTATCTTTCGCATTATTTAAAGTGTGCGCTCACGTGCACAGATGCACTTACTCTGTGAGGTCTCATTTCCTGTCAAGGCAGTGACACCTGATGCTGCTGTCTGACAACAGTAGGGCAAGGGCCACTGAAAGGAACCTGGCTGAGACTCTGAGCTAGTGACACGCCTCTGCAAGGCATGGACTCTGCACTCAAGAAGAAAGGCAGAGTAGCTGTTGCCAGAAGACTCCCCACACTATGGTGAGGGTGCTAGGAACAAGAGAAACTGATGACAAAAGCAGCCAAAGAATCTCTCACAGCCAAGGCCTCATGCTCAAAAGTACTTCAAAGATTATTACCCACCCCCCACCCGGGGTGCCTGAGTGGCTCAGTCAGTTGGATACCTGCCTTTGGCTCAGGTCATGATCCCAGAGTCCTGGGATCAAGCCCCGCCATCAGGCTCCCTGCTCGGCAGGGAGTTCTGCTTCTCCCTCTGCCTGCTGCTCCCCATGCTTGTACTCTCTCTCTCTCACTCTCATTCTAGCTCAAATAAAAAAATCTTAAAAAAAAAAAAAAAAAGGTTATTCCCTGCCCCCCACCAAAAAGTGTTTCGTGTAAGGGGGAAACAACACACTATGGATCGGGCATGAAGGTCATGAAGACTTCCAGAGTGCCTTCTCAGCATGGGTGTTTCATGTTGAGATTTATTAATCACAAAGCAGATTCCTAAATCCAGAACGTGCGATTTTAAAACTGTGATCATGTTTCCAAGTGATTTCTCTTATTTTGTTTTTAGTATCTTGTTTTTAATAACATTAACAATTCAAGTAATTATTGCCTGTAAGGGAATCCACTTGTCAGTGTTTATTCAGATTTTCTCTCAGAATGAACTAGACAAGGAAATCTATTCCATTCCTTAAACTCAGGAGGTTATGAAAGACATGTGCATACATTTCAGCAACAACCCAGCAATAAACTAAGACTATATCAAAAGGGGAAGAAGGGGGGGTAGGGCAAAAGAATTAAGCCCCAAATGATACTCAAAGTACCTGAGCTTTGACTCTGAGGCCAGCTGAAAATGGACCTGTGGGCAGCTTGGACAGCTTTAGAAGAGCACACGTCTGGGAGCATATGGAGGTACTGTATTCTGGCGTGTTTCCTGATATGACTCAGTGATACATTCCGTGAGCACAGGGACCATGTCTTACTCATCTCGTGACTCACGAAGAGTAGGTGCTCATTAAAGCTCAGTGAGTTAATGAATATAAATACAGTAACAGGTCAGGTAGTGAGCAACTGGAATTCCAGATTATTTGTTCATTAAAACCACATGGCAAAAGTGGCCATGCCTGTTGCAAAAGACCTGAAACACTTGGAAAGAGTTCATCACACTGTCCCACACCCTCTAATGCAATGAGATATCGAGTACTAGTGAAAGAAGTTTCTGTCAGTCTCAAAATTCTCCACTCAGTCAGCAAGCTGAATATTCACACCAAACCTCTCTGGGTACATAGCCAGATTCTGATCCTTGGGATGATCGCGCAATTAAATTCCTCTGAGCTTTTCCCTGTTCTCTTGCCCCAACGGATTTTTTTTTTAATTAGCGTGGCTTCACTGAGTCAGTTCTTAGTTACTGAGGAATGTGTCACATCTTCAGCTAACTTTCTGGAGCCCAGCGGTTCACAAACTAGTGTGCCTCAGAGTCACCTTGTGGAAACATATTGCTGGGCCCCACCTGCAGAGTTTCTGATTCCCTGAGTCTGGAGTGAGGACTAGTAATGTGCATTCTGACAAGTTCCCGGGTGAGGCTCACGCTGCTGGTTACAGAGCCCGTGCTCCAGTCTAGAGGGCTAGAGAGTTGGTCTTTCCCTAAAAGACAGATATTAAAAGTAGAACTGAGAATACGTCACATGGGGCGCCTGGGTGGCTGAGTGGGTTAAGCTTCTGCCTTCAGCTCAGGTCGTGATCCCAGGATCTTGGGATGGAGTTTCACATCGGGTTCCCTGTTCAGCGGGGAGCCTGCTTCTCCCTCTCCCCACTGCTCGTGCATGCTCTCTCTCTCTCTCTCTCATTTTTTTTTTTTTATTTTAAAGATTTTATTTATTTATTTGACAGAGAGAGATCACAAGTAGATGGAGAGGCAGGCAGAGAGAGAGAGAGAGAGAAGCACACTCCCCGCCGAGCAGAGAGCCTGATGCGGGACTCGATCCCAGGACTCTGAGATCATGACCCGAGCCGAAGGCAGCGGCCCAACCCACTGAGCCACCCAGGCACCCCATCTCTCTCTCTCACTCTTAAATAAATAAGTAAAAACTTTAAAAAGAGAGAGAGAATACATCATGTGCTAACTAAAACAGGCCTTCTATTTTTAAAAAGCTTTGCCAAATTTGATGCTGTTGTTGAGCAAAGGACATGAAGAATTTTATGGAAGGCACACTGAACAGTGGCTGGACCAACAGCTAAAGTGTCTGATATTATTAATTGGGTGGCCAAGACACCTGACCATAAAAAAGAGAGTTACCAATATCTTGGGCCACCCATAAAGCAAGTCCAGGCTGAAAATCCTCTCCAGGTGTAATTAGAAGGAAGCCTTCCTTTTAAAAAACCTACATTTTTAACGCAGGAACTGATTTACATTTTTCCCTATAAAGTAGTGCAATTGAGTTTCTGTGAAAATCCAAGAACTTCAAAACAGGCATCCTTCCAGTATTTCCATAAAACATAAACAAAAACTCTTGAAAAATTAAAATGTGATATGTGCTAGGTGGATAGTTACAAATGTGCTCATGACTGATAAGCAAACATAGAGAATAAAATAAAAATAAAAACTTGATGATAAAAAGTTCAGAGGTTAAAACTTCATTATAGTTTCATGTAGGACCGAATGTTTCTTGTTGCTTTAACTTTTACCTTAACCCTTTACTTACCTTAAAATATAATGTAAAAATTTCAACTATGTATATACAACTACTTTAGGGTTCCTTTCCCCAGCTTGGGATGAAAAACTGCAGAAAATGCAAAAATATACAAAACCATGACTGGCTGTGTACTACATGAAAAATGGAACATAATCTGATATTTCTTCAACTAAAACGGTGCAAAAATGGTATTGCTTTCAAACTAGCAAATTAAAATAATTTCTGGAATAACAACATGGCCCACTTGTGCGGGTGTGTTATCAGCTGCTCAAATACTAAAAGAAACAATAGTCTGACCTCATCAAAAAACTGCTGAGTTTTGCGAAGTATAAATTTTAATTCAGTCAGTTCCAGGAAATTTCTCTTCAGAGCTTCCTGGTTTGTGTTGATTTCCTTCAGTTCATTTTCAATCTTCTCAAAATTGGCCTACAGGAAAAAAAAATCAAACTATTAACTTACAATAAGCTCAATATGCTTGTTCTGAAAGACAGATGAATTCATCCATCCCATAGAATTCTTGCAACCCTCATGGTTCAAACATATTTTATATCTACCCAGCAAATATGTGATTTTGCCAGGCAATTTTCTTGATGAAAATTTTTTGCTTAGCATCTTCTGTCTTTATCTATAGGTTCTATTACACACTTGGTTGAATTTCTCAGGGGACTTTGGATGGATAAAATAAATATGGAAAAGTCTACTGCTGGGGCGCCTGGGTGGCTCAGTTGGTTGAGTGACTGCTTTTGGCTGGGATGGAGTCCCATATTGGGCTTCCTCTGCTTTGCAGGGAGCCTACTTCTCCCTCTCCCTCTGCCTGTCACTCCCCCTGCTTGTTCTCTGTCAAGTAAATAAATAAAATCTTAAAAAAAAAAAAAGTCTACTGCTTATTCATTTAGTCTATGAGATTAATAAATTGGTAGGTAAGTTGACATTAATCCAATAAGGTTTCAATAAGGCGACAAATGTTTATTTGGTAGCATGCGATATTGTTCAAGAGAGTGCTCTATAATAAGTCTCCACAAGAAACTCACAAGCAAGAGACAATGTGGACAATGGCAGCAAGAATTCCTCTATTCTCTATTCACACGGGAAAATAATTTCTGCATTTAAGTAGAAAGAAACACATCTGGCTTCCTTAGAATTGTTTACCTCTAAGTCAATCATGTCCCGGGGGAAGGGCACCTCTGGGTTTTCACCAGTGTCCATAATTGGGATATTAGCTTTTCTTATCTCTTTCTCAACAAATCCTAAAACGACAGAATCAAAACATTCATGTATAACATAGGCCTGGAATTGCCAATATTTGAGGAAAAAAATAAGAGCAAAAATCTGGCTAAAAAGAGCTTTGTTCTATAAAGATACTTTCATAGAAAGAAGCACAACATGTAAATTATTTTTCTTCCACGTTCCTTTTCTTTCATTGCACGCTCTCTAAATCACAGACTCCCCAGGGGCGCCTGGGTGGCTCAGTGGATTAAAGCCTCTGCCTTCAGCTCAGATCATGGTCTCAGGGTCCTGGGATTGAGCCCCAAATCGGGCTCTCTGCTCAACAGGGAGCTTGCTGTCCCCACCCCACCCCCCCGCCTGCCTCTCTGTCTACTTGTGATCTCTGTCTGTCAAATAAATAAATAAAATCTTTAAATCACAGACACCCCAAAGAGGATTATCAACCCACAACCATCTTCTTTCTCTTTCGTGATCTTAAATGCTCATCTGCATCAGCTCTCCCCGCTGTGCAACCAGTACTCCAGAGTACGATGGTTCAATTTGTAGATACTGCTATATAGCAGAGCTACAGAAGGGCACAATTCAATAGAATATTTGACATTTAGCATACTAGTGAGACAACTCCAGATCAACAGTTTCATAAAATATGAAAACAATAATTATCAGGGTTTTTTTTGTTTTTTTTTTAAAGATTTTATTTATTTATTTGACAGAGAGAGATCACAAGTAGACGGAGAGGCAGGCAGAGAGAGAGAGAGGGAAGCAGGCTCCCCGCTGAGCAGAGAGCCCGACGCGGGACTCGATCCCAGGACCCTGAGGTCATGACCCGAGCCGAAGGCAGCGGCTTAACCCACTGAGCCACCCAGGCGCCCCAATAATTATCAGTTTTAACAGAACAAAAAAACAAAAAGTGACATAGAGTAAGGACCCAAAATACCAGAAAAGTGACAACCAGTGACATTTTTTTAGGGCAGAGACCAAATTCACCCCATCAGCTAGCTGAAAGCTGGCATAGGAGAGTAGCAAGATCATTGGTTTGGGAGCCAGAGAGAGCAATCAGGATTCAAATACTGATTCCAGCATAACTGGTTATGTTCTCGGGCAAGTCACTTAACCTCTCTGGTTTCCTCATTTATTTACTTGTTTATTTATTATTTATTTTAAAAGTAATATCTACACCCAATGTGGGGCTCGAACTCATGACCCTGAGATCAAGAGTGAGATGTTCTACCAACCATGCCAGCCAGGTGCCCCAGCTTCCTCATTTATTAAATGAGGTTAACACCCACCTGAAGGATGAAATAAAGTCTGTGAACACCCCAACTCTCAACAGGACTCTTAAGTGTGTTAGTTTCTTCCCTCATAGAAAGTCTATGTTGGGCGCCTGGGTGGCTCAGTTGGTTTAGTGACTGCCTTCAGCTCAGGTCATGATCCCAGAGTCCTGGGATCGAGTCCTACATCTAGCTCCCCGCTCCATGGGGAGTCGCTTCTCCCTCTGACCTTCTCCCCTCTCATGCTCTCTCTCACTGTCTCTCTCACAAATAAATAAATAAAATCTTAAAAAAAAAAAAAAAAGGCTATGTTGACATCTTAGATAGTGGGGCATCTAGATGGCTTAGTCGGTGGAGCATACAACTCTTGATTTCAGAGCTGTGGGTTTAAGCCCCATGCTGGATATAGAAATTGCTTAAAAATAAAATCTTTAGGGGGGCCTGGGTGGCTCAGTGAGTTAAAGCCTCTGCCTTCAGCTCAGGTCATGATCCCAGGGTCCTGGGATCGAGTGCTGCATCGGGCTCTCTGCTCAACAGGGAGCTTGCTTCCCTTCCTCTCTCTCTGCCTGCCTCTCTGCTTACTTGTGATCTCTGTCTGTCAAATAAATAAATAAAATCTTTAAAAAAAAAAAGATTTTTTTTTTTTTTTAAAGATTTTATTTATTTATTTGACAGACAGAGATCACAAGTAAGCAGAGAGGCAAGCAGAGAGAGAAAGGAAGCAGGCTGTCCGCAGAGCAGAAAGCCCAATGCGGGGCTCGATCCCAGGACCCTGAGATCATGACCTGAGCTGAAGGCAGAGGCTTTAACCCACTGAGCCACCCAGGCGCCCCAAAAAAAAGATTTTTAAAATAAATAATTATTGGGGCACCTGGATGGCTCAGATCATTAAGCATCTGCCTTTGGCTCAGGTCATGATCTCCAGGTCCTGGGATCAAGCCCCATGATGGGTTCCCTGATCACCAGGAGTCTGCTTCTGCCTTTCCTTCTCCCTCTGCCTTTCCCTCTGCTGTGCTCTGTCTTTCTCTGTCTCTCATATATGTATAAAAATCTTTAAAAAACTAAAAAATAAAAAGTTATTTAATAAAATAAGATGGGGGTCTGTGCCCTGCCTCTCATAATTCTATAATGCAGTACTGGTATAAAAACCTTCCCACAGGGACGCCTGGGTGGCTCAGTTGGTTAAGCCGCTGCCTTCGGCTCAGGTCATGATCCCAGCGTCCTGGGATCGGGTCCCACATCGGGCTCCTTGTTCTATGGGGAGCCTGCTTCTCCCTCTGCCTCTGCCTGCCACTCTGTCTGCCTGTGCTCGCTCTCGCTCTCTCTCTGACAAATAAATAAAATCTTTAAAAAAAAAAAAAAAAAAAAACCTTCCCACAGGGGCGCCTGGGTGGCTCAGTGGGTTAAAGCCTCTGCCTTCGGCTCAGGTCATGATCTCAGAGTCCTGGGATCGAGCCCCACAACGGACTCTCTGCTCAGCAGGGAGCCTGCTTCCTCCTCTCTCTCTGCCTGCCTCTCTGCCTACTTGTAATCTCTGTCTGTCAAATAAATAAATAAAATCTTAAAAAAAAAACCTTCCTACAAAAAAAAAACCATTATGTTCAGTTTTCAGCCTTGTCATCTCAAACAAGGTTTCCATTAAGCACCACCTACACCCAATACCATAAAATCTACTTGTACACAAGAAATTCATCTTAATATCAGGATCGTAAGACTATTCTTCCTTCCTTTTTCTTCTGTAGTATTTTCTTCTTTTGTGAAGAGGACTAGTGTCTCTAGTTTAAGACAAATGACTCATTACAGGAATATAATATGGAACCAAAAATGCACATACGAAGCTTTCGATCCATTTCTTCGCATCTTCTAACTTCATTCACAAATTTCCGCTGGAAAACATTCACATCTGGATTTAACTGCAAAATAAGAACACAATACCACATATTTAAATGCTGCATCTATTTTCTGTTTCACAAGCAACACTCTGCAAAGCGAAAATCTAACATGCTGTGTCAGTGCATGATGCAACACTAACACAAATGGCCTACCGATCTACGTGAACTGTTTTGGGGCCAATCACATCAATTGAAGGTAAAAAACCCTCCTGCACCATAGCACCATATTACTAGAATGGAGGCAACTTAGAGAAAACAATACAGTACAAAATGGTCTTCCCAGGCCAAGGTCTCAGTAAGCTCCCACAACCAAAATTTTGAGCAATGGCTGTAATAGAAGCTCTGCCAGGTTTTCCTTCTCTTCATCCCCATCAGAAGACACAGAAGGCAAACTTCTCTTATTCTTCCAGGGTCTTCACTTCCTAGCGGACAGGCTGGTTTTTCATTCATACATCACAAGTAATTTTCAAAGCAATGTGACAGACATTCTGGGAAATACAACAAAAATAAAACTTCCTACTTACTAAGAAGCCTGCAGTCTAATAAAGAAAAAGGATGAAGACAACCAGTAAGATACCACGTGATAAATTCTTTTTTTTTTTTTTAAGATTTTATTTATTTGGGACGCCTGGGTGGCTCAGTTGGTTAAGCAGCTGCCTTCGGCTCAGGTCATGATCCCAGCGTCCTGGGATCGAGTCCCACATCGGGCTACTTGCTCGCCAGGGAGCCTGCTTCTCCCTCTGCCTCTGCCTGCCATTCTGTCTGCCTGTGCTCGCTCTCTCTCCCTCTCTCTCTCTCTGACAGATAAATAAATAAAATCTTAAAAAAAAAAAGATTTTATTTATTTATTTGACATCCTGATATCACAAGTAGGCAGAGAGGTGGGGGGGGTGGGGGTGGGGCAGGGGGTAAGCAGGCTTCCTGCTGAGCAGGGAGCCCGATGTGGGGCTTGATCCCAGGACCCTGAGAGCATGACCTGAGCTGAAGGCAGAGTCTTAACCCACTGAACCACCCAGGTGTCCCCCATGTGATAAACTCTATAAAAGTAATACAGATAAGGGGCACCTGGGTGGCTCAGTCTGTTAAGGATCTGACTCTTGGTTTCGGGTCAGGTCGTGATCAGGTCAGGCTCTGAACTTAGCATGGAGCCTGCTTAAAATTCTCCCACTCCAGGCCTCCTGGGTGGCTTGGTTAAGCATTTGCCTTTGGCTCAGGTCATGGTCTCAGCCTGGCATCGAGCCCCATATCGAGCTCTGGGGGTAAGGAGTGGGTCTGCTTCTCCTTCTTCCTCTGCACCCTCCACCACTTGTGCTTCTCATTCACTCTCTCTCTCTGTCTCAAATAAATAAATAAACCTTTAAATAAAAAAATAAAAAGAACCAAAAAAAAAGATTTCTCACCCCCCTTCCCTTTGCTCCTTCCCCCTGCACATGTACACACTCTCTCTAAAACAAATAAATCAAATTTAATTTAAAAATGAGCTTAGAAGTAATTAAAAATTTTTTTTAAAAAAAGCAATACAAATAATGAGCTATGGCTACTCACTCAACATTTATGGAGCACCAACTATGTGCCAGGCACTATAACAGGCACCAGTGTAGATACCAAAGAGTATGCCCGAGCTTTGAGGAGTTATCAGACCCATGGATGAGACAGACACAAACTAATAAATACAATTTGTTGTGATAAATACTATTTTTTAAAAAGTAAATATTGTCATTTTCTTATACATTTAAACATACACCTACCTACCTTATGACTAAGCATTCCACTACTAGGTATTTGCTTAAGAGAAATGAAAACATGTCTCCAGAGACTTGTACAAGAATGTTTACAGCAGCTCTAGCCACAGTAGCCCCAAACTGGCACTGTTCCAAATATCCAACAACAGGAGAACAGATAAAGAGATTGTGGTATATTCATGCAACAGAATACTACTCTGTAATAAAAAGAGAATCAACTATAGATACACATAAAAACAGACACATCTCAACACTAGCTTGAGTTAACAAAGTCAGACATAAGCCTTTGCAATGTATGATTCTATTTACATAAGTTCAAGAAAGGCAAAACTAATCTATGATGGTAGGAATCAAACTAGTGGAGAATGACCAGAAATAGGCAGAAAATACTTTTCTGGGCTGATGCAAATATTCTATATCTTGACTGGAGTGGTGTTTGCAGAGGTATAAAAATGTACCAAATCATCAAATTGTACTCTTAGGGTCTATGCATCTCAGTGAATATAAATTTTACATCCAAAAAAAAAAAAAAAAAAATGTGGGGGGGGGGGAAGGAAAGAAAAGAAAAGGGAAAAAAAAATGAAAGAACGATGGGGCGCCTGGGTGGCTCAGTGGGTTAAGGCCTCTGCTTTCGGCTCGGGTCATGGTCTCGGGGTCCTGGGATCGAGCCCCGCATCGGGCTCTCTGCTCAGCGGGGAGCCTGCTTCTCTCTCTCTCTCTCTCTCTCTGCCTGCTTGTGATCTGTCAAGTAAATAAATAAATAAATCTTAAAAAAAAAATTAAATTAAAAAAAATGAAAGAACGAAAGAAAGAAATGAAAATATACAGGAATAACTATAAGAAAAAAATGAGTAAGTAAAAAAAAAATGTATAAAGGAAACACCTGAGGTGGGACTCTGGGAGATGAGGCAGAGTTCACCAAGCAGAAATAGGCAGAATGAAGCAGAAAGACTAAGACAAGTGACACAGAGACATAAATTGTATATTCAGAGAAGGGGAAGAATTTTTCCATAGGCAGAATGGAATCAAATAATCCCATTTCTTAGAAACACTTTTTAAAGATTTACTTTTTAAAATAATACTGTATATGCAGAATAAATTGTAAGAGGGATAGACTGATAAATGGAGAAACCAGTAAGGACATTATCAGTATTACATTAATATTAGAGAGAAGCTAAGGCAAAAAGCATTATTAGAGATTATGAGAATAACTATTAACAATTTCCAAGAAGATGTAATAATCCTAAACTTGGATGTCTCTAAGAAAATGTTTGTTTTCTTCACTGAGCAGGCAGTATCTTGGCCTTCCATTCATAAATTTCCACTTCAATAAACATGAAACTAAGGCGAAAGGAGCCACAAAAGACTCCTGATAACTCTACTGGTTTCATTATCTGTAGGCAAAGTTCAACTGCAACCAGTGTCAGGTAAGACGTTTCAAAATATCTGGGCAAGGCACCCTCAAAGTATTTCCAACAGAAATTAACAGAATCACAAGAAGACAACTGACAATCTGTCTATGTAGTGGAAAATTTTAAATACAATTTTAAATTATTAATTCAAAAAGTCTACCAAATAATGTGGACAGAGAAAATGTGAACAACCTAATCAATGAGCTTAATCTAAAACGTACATACACATATTTTTCTTATCCCAGTATCCAATAGTTCTCTAGGAATTCATTATGAAAATTGAGCACAAAATAGGTCATACAGCAAATATCAGTAAAGAACTTTACTATACAGATAATGTTCTATGATAACGCAATTAAGTTAAAAATCAAAATCAGGGGCACCTGGGTGGCTTAGCGGGTTAAAGCCTCTGCCTTCGGTTCAGGTCATGATCCCAGGGTCTGGGGGGGCGAGCCCCGCACCGGGCTTTCTGCTCGGCGGGGAGCCTGCTTTCTCCCCTCTCTCTCTGCCTGCCTCTCTGCCTACTTGTGATCTGTCTGTCAAATAAATAAATCAAAATCTTAAAAAAAAAATCAAAATCAAGGGGCACCTGGGTGGCTCAGTTGCTTAAGCATCCAACTCTTGGTTTCAGCTCAGCTCATGATCTCAGCATCATGAGATGGAGCCCCATCTGTTTCCTGCTCAGTGGGGAGTCTGCTTGAAGATTCTCTCTCTCTGCCCCTTCCCCCACTAGCATAAACACACGCTCTCTCTCCCAAATAAATAAATAAGTCTTTAAAAAAGAAAAAGAACTCAGTATAAAAAATACAACCTAGGGCGGCGGGGGTGGCACACTCAGTTGAGTGGCCAACTCTTGGTTTCAGCTCAGGTCACGATCTCAAGGATCATGAGATCAAGCCCCACATGGGACTCTGCACTACTTAAAAGGACTCTCTCTTCTAGGGCACGGGGGTGGCTCAGTCGGTGGAGTGTCCAACTCTTGATTTCGGCTCAGGTTGTGATCTCAGGGTTGTGGGATCAAGCCCTACAATGGGCTCCACACTCAGTGCAGAGTCTGCTTGGGATTCTTTTTGTCCCTTTGCTCCTTTTCCCCACACATACTCTCTCACTCTCTCTCTTTCTAAAATAAATAAATAAAGTCTTTTTTAAAAAAAAAAAAAAAAAAAAAAAAAAGGCTTTCTCTCCCTCTCCCTCTGCCCCTACCCTCCTGGCTCTACACACAAACTCTCTCTCTCTAAATAGATTAATTAAAAAAAAAAATACAATCTAAAGGACATATTTGGAAATTCTAAAATAGTACTGAATAATTCATGGCTCAAAGAAGAAATCATGGGGTGCCTGGGTGGCTGTCAGTTAAGTATCTGCTTTCGGCTCAGGTCATGATCCCGGGGTCCTGGGATTGAGATCACATTGGGCTCCCTGTTCAGTGGGGAGCCTGCTTCTCCCTCTCCTACTTCCCCTGCTTGTGTTCTCTTTCTCTCTGCCAAATAAATAAATAAAATCTTAAAAAATAAATAAAAAGACAAATTAAACAAAATTTCGTTAGACTGAGGGAAGTCATAAATATAAGAATCTAAAAAGGCAACTATAGTGCTTGCTTTGGCAGCATGTATGCTAAAAAAAAAAAAAAAAAGGGAAATATACAGAGATTAGCACAGCCCCTGCACAAGGATGGTACGCAAAATCCTGAAGTGTTCTGTACAACAAAAAAATAAATAGGCAATTATAGATGAATAATACTAAAATACTAAAATGAGTGTTAGGCCAATAACTCCTCAGACAGTTTAGATTAAAACAATTTTCTAGAAAAATATAGCTTATCAAAACTGACAAGAAAGACAAAAAAACAGAATAAGCCTATAATCAGTAAAGAAATCTCAATGGTTAAAATATAGCCATCTAAAAATATCAGGCCTAAATCCATCAAAATCCTAGAGGAGAACACAGGCAGCAACCTCTGTGACCTCGGCTGCAGCAACTTCTTGCTAGACACGTCTCTCCACAGGCAAAAGAAACGAAGGGAAAAATGAACTACTGGGACTTCATCAAGATAAAAATCTTTCACACAGCAGAGGAAACAGTAAAAAACAAAAACAAAAACAAGACAACTGACAGAATGGGAGAACATATTTGCAAATGACATATCAGACAAAGGGCTAGTTTCCAAAATCTATAAAGAACTCATCAAACTGAACACCCAAAGGACAAATACTCCAATCAAGAAATGGGCAGAAGTCATCAACAGTCATTTCTCCAAAGAAGACATCCAAATGGCCAACAAACACAGAAAAAAATGCTCAAAACTACTTGGCATCAGGGAAATACAAATTGAAACCACAATGAGATACCACCTCACACCAGTCAGAATGGCTAAAATTAACAAGTAGGAAACGACAGATGTTGGCAAGGATACAGAGAAAGGGGAACCCTCCTACACTGTTGGCGGGAATGCAAGCTGGTGCAGACACTCTGGTAAACAGTATGGAGGTTCCTTAAAAAGAAAATAGAGCTATCCTATGACCCAGCACACTACCGGGTATTTACCCCAAAGACACAAATGTAGTGATCTGAAGGAGTACCTGCACCCCAATGTTTATAGCAACAATGTCCATAATAGCCAAAGTACGGAAAGAGCCCAGATGTCCACTGATAGATGAATGGATACAGATGTGGTATATGTGTGGATACATATATATACACACATAATATATGTACATATATACACAGAGCTGTGGTATCTGTGTGCACACACATACACACACACACACACACACACAATGGAATATTACACAACCATCGAAAAATGAAATCTTGCCATCTGCAATGACATGGAATTAGAGGGTATTATGCTAAGCAAAATAAGTCAGTCAAAGAAAGACAATTATCCTATGATCTCACTGCTATGTGGAATTTAAGAAACAAAACAGAGGGTCATACGGGAAGAAAGGAAAAAAATAAAACAAGACAAAACCAGAGAGGCAGGGCGCCTGGGTGGCTCAGTGAGTTAAAGCCTCTGCCTTCGGCTCAGGTCATGGTCCCAGCGTCCTGGGATCGAGGCCCGCATCGGGCTCTCTGCTCAGCGGGGAGCCTGCTTCCTCCTCTCTCTCTGCCTACTTGTGATCTATCTCTCTGTCAAATAAATAAATAAAATCTTAAAAAAAAAAAAAAAAAAAAACAAACCAGAGAGGCAGACAAACCACAAGAGACTTTTAATCATAGGAAATAAACTGGGTGTTGCTGAGGGGTGGTAGGTGGATGGATGGGGTAACTGGGTGATGTATATTAGGGAAGGCATGTGATTTAATGAATACTGGCTATTATCTAAGGCTGATGAATCACAGACCTGTACCTCTGAAACCAATAATATGTTAATTTTTAAAAAGCAAGAAAGGAAAAAATTAAAATCAAAATTAAAATATCAGGACTTAGAGGCGCCTGGCTGGCTCAGCGGATAGAATGTGTGACTCCTGATCTCAGGGTTCATGAGTTCAAGCTCTCCATTGGATATAGAGCTTACTTTAAAAAAAAAAATAATATAATGAAGAAATAAGAACATCAGGCCTGGAAGGTTTAAAAAGAGTTTCCACTAATCTTTCAAAAACTAGATTAAGCCCAAATCTTTGAAAAATTATTACAAAGAGGAAAAATGAGGGAACACTCCTCAACTAGTAAACAGGACTGGCCAGTATAAATTTGAAACCAGATAAGAACAGTTTGAGAAAGGACAGTACAAGCCATATCACTTATCGATACAGTAAATCCTTATTCGTGGTTTTAGTTACCTGCAGTCATCTTAGTCTGTGCAAGTGATCCTCCTTCTGACATACACTCAGAAAGTCAACAGTAGCCCTACACTTCGTCACCACGCCTACATCATTCACCTCACCGAGTCTCCTCACCTAAGCATTTTATGCTCACATCCTCACAAAAAGGGTGAGTATAGTACAAAGAAGATATTTTGAGAGGGACCAAATGCACATAACTTTCATTACAGTATATGCTATAATTGTTCTATTTTATTATTATTGTGTTGGTATCTTACTGTGCCTAATTTATAAACTAAAATTTACCATAGGTATATATATAGAGCAAGAAACAATATATGTACAGGGTTTAGTACTATCTCTGGTTTCAGGCACCCACGGTGGGACTTGGAATGTGTCCCCCA
The DNA here is from genome assembly GCF_902655055.1 of Lutra lutra. Lineage (NCBI taxonomy): Eukaryota > Metazoa > Chordata > Mammalia > Carnivora > Mustelidae > Lutra > Lutra lutra. Next base: position 19,997,950 of record NC_062293.1, read on the forward strand.
TGGATAAGGAGGGGGATTACTGTAGAAGCAAAAAAAAAAAAAAAAAAAAAAAAAAAATCCTCATACAACATCAGGAAACTGACCCTCCAAATTCTTTTGAAATACACCTCATGACCAACTTGAGTTTACCCAGGTTTGCAAGGACGATTTTACATCAAAAACAAAAAATCAGGGTGCCTGGGTGGCTCAGTTGGTTAAGCGACGGCCTTTGGCTCAGGTCATGATCCTGGAGTCCCAGGATCAAGTCCCGCATCTGACTCCCTGCTCAGCAGGGAATCTGCTTCTCCCACTGACCTCTCTCCTCTCATGCTCTCTCTCTCTCTCAAATAAATAAATAAGATCTTTAAAAACAAAACAAAACAAAAAAATCTATACAAATGGCCAATAAGCATATGAAAAGATACTCCATATAATTGGCCATGAGGGAAATGCAAACCAAAACCACTATGAGATACAACTTCATAGCCATTAGGATGGCTAAAATAAAATCTTTAATTTTTTTTCAGATTTTATTTATTTATTTGAGAGAGAGAAAGTGAACAAGTATGAGGTGGGGGGTGGGTACCAGAGGGAGAGGAAGAGGGAGAAGCAGCCCACTGAGCAGGGACCCTGACAAAGGGCTCAATCCCAGGAACCAGAGACCATGACCTGAGCCCAAGGCAGACGCTTAACTGACTTAACCACCCAGGTACCCCTATGATAAAATTTTTCAAATAGAAAACAACAAGTGTTGGTAAGGATGGGAAGAAGTTGGAACCCCTGTACATTGCTGGTGGGAATGTAAAGGGCTGTGGCTGTTGTGAAAAGCAGTTTGGAGGTTCCTCAAAAAGTTAAACACAGAATTACCATATGACCCAGTAATTCCACCTGTAGGTATACAACCAAAAGAAATAAGAACTCAAACAAATATTTGTACACAAATGCCTGCAGCACCATTACTGACAAGACTTAAAAACTGGAAACAACCCAAATAAGTTCATCAACTGATGAATAAATAAACACGAGTATTACACATATAATGGAATATCATACAGCCATAAGAAGGAACGAAGCCCTAATACAAGCTACAAGGTCGATGAAACTGGAAAATAATATGCTAAGTGAAAGAACCAAGACAACAGAAGGCAACATATCCTATGATTCCAATTATGTCCAGAATAGGGAAAGCCCTAGAGACAGAGATAGATTAAGTAGTTGGCCAGGGCATGAGGAGGGACGGCTAATGGGTACAGGGCTTCTTTTGAGGGTAATGAAATGTTCTGGAATTAGACAGTGGTGACGGTTGCACAACCCTGTGAATACACTAAAAACCAATGAATTGTACACTGTGAAATGGTGACTTTTTTGGCTTATCTCAATTATAACGAACATAGGCAGTAGAGTCAGACAGTAGAGGGGTACAGATATGTGTATCCTGGGTAACTATTTTCATCTATGTCATAGGTTCCTAGTGTGGAAAATGCAAATGGTGGGTTCCACTCTTCAAAAGTAGGTTCTATTTCTCCAGTGCTGCGAGGAATGCCCACAATAATGTAAAATGCTCAACATGCATTGATCAAAAAAATGCAAACTATCCTTGTGATTTTAAGTGTTAGACAGTAAGGGACAGAACAGCAGAGAAGAAGTATGTCAAAGAGAAGAGTGGATGAGGGGACCGATGAGTCACAGAAGATCTTGAATGGGCTGAGTGAGAAAAATGTCTTATTCAATTGTCTCTCTAAAACCCAGAGTGGTATCTTTTGCAGAGAAGATAGATAACTCTATAGCTCTCTCTTATATCCAAAACCGGAATTCATTTTAATATGTTGCGCATTTTCTCAGGAAAAATAGATACAAAAAACAAAGTACAGATACAAGCTGCAACATGGATGAACCTTGAAAACATGCCAGATGAAAGAAGCCAGTCATAAAAGACTACATAGTATATGATTCCATTGACACGAACCATTCAGAATAAGCAAATCCATAGAAACAGAAAGTAGATTAGTGGCTTTCAGGGGACGGAAGGGGGAGAGGGTATGGGGAGGAAATGGGCAGTGACTGTTAATGGGTTCAGGGTTTCTTGTCAGGGTAATAAAAACTCTAAAACTGTGGTGATGGGGGTTGTATAACTGTGAATATACTTAAAAATCATTGAATTATACACTTCAAATCAACAAATTATATGGTACGTGAATTATAGTTCAGTAATTCTGTTAAAAAAAAGACCGTAGGAAATAATCTGGATATGTAATTTACCAAATTAATAGATTAAAGGAAAAAACATGGGCGACTGGGTGCCTCAGTCAGTTGGGCGTCAGCCTTTGGCTTAGGTCGTGATCCCGGGGTCCTGGGATTGAGTCCCACATTAGGCTCCCTGCTCAGTGGAGAGCCTGCTTCTCCCTCTTCCTCTGCCTACCTCTCTGCTTACTTGTGCTTTCTCTTTATTAAATAAATAATATCTTTTTAAAAAAATGCCATGTGACAGATACATAGCCCTATTTCCTTATCAACAAAAATCCCAATTTTGTTAAAAGGAGTTACTGGTCAGTTGAAAAAAAACCACTTTCCCCAGACTCCCTTGCAGCTAGACTACGCCATAATTCTGGTCAACAAAAATTAGGAAAGTCTCCTGATGATTTCTGAGGGTTTTTTTTTTTCCTCTTAATATAAGTACTTGTTCTTCCCTGTACTTACTTCTTCTTGCCCAGAATATGGATGATTTAATACCTGGAGCTGTGGTGGTCGTCCACAAGGACAAAAGCCAAATGCTCAAAGATGCCAAAAAAGAGATACAGAAGGGGGCACCTGGGTGGCTCTGTGGGTTAAAGCCTCTGCCTTCTGCTCAGGTCATGATCTCAGGGTCCTGGGCTCAAGTCCCAGCAGAGAGCCCGTTTCCCTTCCTCTCTCTCTGCCTGCCTCTCTGCCTACTTGTGATCTGTCAAATAAAATAAAAAATAAATTCTTGGAAAAAAAAAAAAGAGATACAGAGGGCACCGGGGGGCCTCAGTCGGTTAAGCTTCTGCCTTTAGCGCAGGTCAGGATCTCAGGGTCCTGGGATCAAGTCCTACATCGGCGGGGTGGGGGATGGCGGTGGGGGGGGTGTCCCTGCTCAGCAGGGAGTCTGCTTCTCCTTCTCCCTCTGTGTTCTCTCTCGTTCTCACTCTGTCTCTCAAATAAATAGAATTAAAAAAAAAAATGGGTGGTTTGCATTTCCCACACTGCTTAAAAAGAAAGAGAGAGATAAAATGATCTTAGGACACTGATGATAGTGTGAAGCTGGGCTTCCTGTTACATGAGAAAAGTACACCCCTCTCACTTGGGTTTTCAGTTACGTACAGCTGAACACAATCCTAACCAGTATTAGTTTGCTGTTACTCTTCTTCAACATGTTAGTAAACTCAACGTATACGGCAACATAAGGGGGAAAAAAAGAATACAGATTTGAAAGGAAGAAACAGCCTACACTCCAGTGGTGCAGTAGAAAAGATTATATCAAAGTAGCAAAATGTTAACAACTGGCGAATCTACATCAGAGTATTCAGCCTTGGAATTATTCAAAATAAATATTTACGGCAAAAAATACTGATGAGTAAAGCAGTGAATTCTGTGACAACATATACCATGAACAAAGGGAAAAGACAAGCCAAGTTATCAGTAAAGGATTAGAAAAAGATTAGCTTCCAGAATACATGAAGAACTTGAACATATTCTACAAGTCAATCAGTAAGACAAGCAACCCACAAGAAAAACAAGCAGATGACAGGGACTACACACTCATGGGAAACGAAACCCATTATGCCCAATAAACAAAAAGATGCCCCGTGTACTAATCAAGAAAATGCAAATTAAAACAAAAAATAGAGCACTTCACACCCACCATGGTGGCAAATTCCTTTAAGCTTGAGCACTGACACAACTGTAAAGTGACAGGAACTCTCAACCAGCAACAGAAGTTTGAACAGGTTCGACACTGTCAAGAAGCCTTTGACAACACCTGACAGTTAAAGAGGCGCAGAATACTCAGCCATGCCCGTCTTGGTTACAATCCCCAGAGCAGCAGCAAGTCCGTTACTTTACGCAGTAACACCAGAACATCATTTGCCTCTTTCATCTTCACTCTCTCATGAGTGTTCAGTGAAGTTTTCCAGAGGCTCATGGTACACGTCACAGCCAGATGACTGCCGAAGCAGACATGAGAATCCAGCTGTCTTCTATTAATTCGGACATTAAAGAGATTTTCAAAAGCGTAAAAGCAATGCCATTCTTCTATTTTTTTTTTCTCTGTTTTGGAAAATACTTATTTTTCACAAAAATGTTATTTATGATAACACATAGCAGGTTTATTATTATGATTTTTTAATAAATATGTTAAGCATATCTCATACAATAAATATTGATAGCTATAACTCACATAAAAGGTCTTTGGGGTCCTCAATCATGTTTTCAGGGTGTAAAGAGGCCCTTAGACCAAAAAGTTTGAGAACCACTGCCCTGGAGAAGTGATCACATATGTATACCAGGAGACATAGAAAAATCTTCCTGCAACACTGAGCAAAGAACCGTCCATCAGAAGGAAAAAATGATAGACTGTGTATAAAATAACTAGATAGTCATTTAAAGAAATGAACTAGGGTGCCTAGCATCTGCCTTCCGCTCAGGTCATGATCCTGGGGTCCTAGGTTCAAGTCCCACCTCAGGTTCCATGTTCTAGGCGAAGCCTGCTTCTCCTGCTTCCTCTGCTTCTCTCTCTCTCGTGAATAAATAAAATCTTTTTAGAAATTAAAAATTAAAAATAAATGAACTAGCACTACATGTATCACATGGCCAAATCTCACAAATAATGAATTTAAAAAGCACAGGGCTGAAAGATATATACAATATACCATGCATATAGTTTTAAAACATCTAAAATCATACTAAAATATATGATTATTTAGTGATACACATATACATAAAAAAAGTAAAAAATAAAAACAATTGGGAATGATAAAAGCAAAAACTGGGGCACAAGACTGGCTTAGCAGGTACAGCATGCTAACCTTGGTCTCAGGGTCATGAGTTCAAGCCCCATACTGAGCATAGAGCTTACTTTAAAAAAAAAAAAAAAAAAAAAAAAAAAAAAGGAAAAATCTTCACAGAGGTTACCTCTGCAGAGGTGGGGAAAGAAATAGCATGGGGGAAAGATAAACAGGAGCCTTCAATTATATATGGAGGCTTTCAAGTACATATATCAATTACATATGTACTTGAAACACAGGTATTCATTATATTATTCCCTATAATTTTTTGTATGATTGTAATACATCATAAGCAAAGATTAAGAATGCTAAATAGATACAAAGGTGTTAGGAAGGGGAAGACACCATCGGACCAAATGAAGGATTGCAAATTAAAGGTGACTTCGGTTTGACTTAGGTCTCAAAAACTCTAGAAAATTGGAAGAATACCACTGCAATAGCTCAAATTTAGCAAGTCAGGATGAAGAAACAGTTTGGGAAAAGGTAAGGTGGTGGGATTTAGACATGCTACCAGGGGCAGCAAAGATGTAAAGAGAGCTGTAAATTTAAAGATAGTGTTTGGGAGCTGTCAGGGCCAGAGATACAGATTTGGGACTCACTGGATAAGGATGGAAGATTTGAGAATAGATGAGATCAAAAAGGGTAATAAAGGAAAAGGAGCGTGTGAAGAAACTTATTAGAGAGCAGAGGATAAAGCTTGGGGAACAGACACAGAGGCCCGTGGTGGAGAAGATAAAAGAGTGGCTAGGGGAAGATGGCAGTGAGTCCTCAGAAAGGTCAGTGAAGGAATCAGAGTCAGACAGGAGAACATTCAAAGAAAGAAGGTATAAAAAGGTTCAAAGAGAATGAGAAATGTGCTAGGTCACTGGATTATATTCGTATAATTTCAGTGTGCCAATTTCAGGAAGCCAATATTGATTGATCCCAACACTTTCTAACCACTTTTCTTTCACCCATTCATTCCAACAAAAGCTGACTGAGTATCTTGTATGTAGACACTAATGATACAATAATTATTTCTGTCTTCATGGTCCTACGATCACAGTAGAAGAGAAAAACTAATCAATTACTAACACTGATGAATGTAAAATCACAACTATAATGAATGCTATCAATGGGAGTACATGGAGCTTTGAGACTGCGTAATTAGAGAACTGTTAACTCCTCCCTCCTTTCAGCAGTGTATACTGTGCCTTCCTGAACAGAATGTAAGCCCAAGAGGACATAGTTTTTTTTTTTTTTAAGATTTTATTTATTTATTTAACAGACAGAGATCACAAGTAGGAAGAGAGGCAGGCAAAGAGAGAGGGGGAAGCAGGCTCCCTATGATGTGGGGCTTGATCCCAGGACCCTAGGATCATGACCTGAGCCAAAGGCAGAAGCTTAACCCACTAAGGCACCCAGGCACCCCGAGGGCTTACTTTTTTATACTCTTATACTGTTGATTTTCTTTTGATATCTTCTCCAACTGTTCAGCATAATGCTTCAAAATAATGGGTATTTAGTATATCCTTACTTACACATCTGTAATGGGATGCATCAGATTTTGTAAAAAAAAAAAAAAAAAAAAAAAAAAAAAAAGTCCTATTGTACAGAAGAGCTGTGACTTTTTTTTTTTTTTTTTTTTTTTTTTAATAACCTGCCATGGGTGTTAAAGAGGCCAAAAGAAAAGTATAAGCCTTGAAAAGGTTAGCCTGGTGTCCTCAACCAATTACCTTGAGACTGCTTAGGATGATTCTCAAAGAGGGAGCTAGTAAAATCATGGAACGACTGGCACAAAATATTCTCACCTCTAGAGAGACAATTTGAAATGTACATTCTACCAATAGTAACCCAGTTCTATGTTATTTTTGCAAATAAAAAGCAAAACATTCATTATAAGGTGATTGGCTCTGACAACAAAAACAGAGTTGAGCGGTATTCAAGAGGCACCCCACAACTACTTACATCACGAAACTGAACCTTTCCCAGTTCTCCTAATTCACTGACGCAACAATAAGCAGCTTCTGACTGTAGAAAAAGCTGGGCCAGCGTCATCTCCTCACTCCGGAAGAGCTCCCCCATGGTGGCGGAAAGCACCAGTCAACGGGAGTACCTGAATTTCTCTCCAACCTTAAGCAAAAAGAGAAAACTGCATTACTAAAAGGAGCAAACACCACAACAGTAAGCCTCTTTTGTTTTGCATTTCATTATCTTTCACCCCATGCAGACAGATCTTTAACATCCTGCTTCAAAGGATGGAAAGGACAAATTGCAAAAGGCTGTTACTAAATCCTCTCCCACAGAATACCTAACAAAAAGCCACTTCCTTCAGTCAACATCAGGATCAAATGACAAAATTTGGGGGCGTCCCAATACATAAGAGTGTATCCAGGTTAAAAACAGGAACTGGGATTCCCAAACAGCTCTTTAAATACCCTAGACAGGGTATTATGAGGCAGTGATGTTCATGCTGCCCGATCTTTTTTTGGCTTGTGTCAGGAAACACATGGAAGAGACCTAGATTATTCTCTCATAAAGGATGTCTCCTTTGAGACTAGTTTTCTACCCTCTACTGCCCATTTCTTTTTTTTTTTTCTTTAAAGATTTTATTTATTTATTTGACAGAGAGAGAGATCACAAGTAGGGAGAGAGGCAGGGAGAGAGAGAGGGGGAAGCAAGCTCCTTGCTGAGCAGAGCGCTTGATGCTGGGCTGGATCCCAGGACCCCGAGATCATGACCTGAGCTGAAGGTAGAGGCTTAACCCACTGAGCCACCCAGGAGCCCCTCTACTGCCCATTTCTAACTGTTGGAGTCCCAGCATTACCCTAGAGCTATAGGTACCTTAAAGGGTTTAATCTTCCAACTCCTCAGGAAACACCACTTTCTCCCTAAGGAATCTAAACACATCAGCATTATCTGAAGAAAAAAAAAAGGTGGGGGGGGGGAGGGAAGGAGAGGGACACCTGGCTGGTTCAGCCAGTACAGCATGTGACTCTTGATCTCAGGGTCAGGAGATTATGAAGCCCCACGTTGGGTGTGGAATTTACTTTAAAAAAAAAAAAAAAAAAAAAGAGCTGCCTTGCATATTAAGCTAAATTTCGAGTCCAGCATGACAGGAATATGTTGATAATGACAAAGCAGTTTTATCAAACCACAGAGGATAAACCTGCCACTTCCATAGCTTTCAATTTCTTATCCCCACCTTCAAGATTAATTACATTCCTCCATCTGTTAAAGCTTCTCATGCATGAGCCAATAAAGGTTTCCTTTTAGGGCTGTCTTATCCTTGCCCAGTATGAAAGACAATGGCGCTATCAGTGGTCCTGAAACTGCAATTATTTGTTCTCAATCAGCTATTGTAAGGCACAGACTGTGCTCTATCTAAACTCAGCAAACCGTACAATATTTTTAGTATCATGAGGGCATCCATAAGGATAGGTGAAACTGGCATCAAAGGAAGAATTACTGTTCTGTAAGGCTGGAAGACATTTTGAAAAATCTGAATGACAAAACCTTTGTGCATTTGTTCAAGGCAGCAAAACAAAAACACTCAGATATAAGCAAAGATTTCTCAAGAGATTATGTAGCCTGTCTTTAAAATTGTCTATACTTGAATCACCCAAAACAGCTGTTATCAACCCTCCCACATCCTCCCCCAAACAAGAATAGAGTCCACAACCTCTAAAGCAGGTAAAATTATGCCTGATCAGCATAGTTCAGGGGCTGCCAATAATGACAGCCTCCAGAGTTGCCTCCCTCCTTCTGTTCTTTAATGATTACAAGTCTCCCTAGAACATCTCTATCCCACTGGAGCCAAACAGAAAACTAAACAGGCTAAAGCGATTCCGGGATGTCTTGTCACAAAACAAAATATGAATAAACAGCAATTCTGCACAAGATGAATATAAATAAAGCGCCCGGCACCTAGCCTCACTATTGTCATCCAGCCCTCGCCTCCTACGAGGTATTCAAATTCACCTGCTTCATTTCCTGTCTACCCAGTGAGAAAGCAGGAATTCTCTGAGCCCAGGCACACCTACCTCCCCAAGTGGCGATTAAAAGGCGGGGAGGGATCATCAAATTGGGAGCCCCTTTAAAAAGCCCCCCAAATTCTTCTGCCTACCCAATAACCTTCTGTTTCTCCGCCTACGCCTTAAATAGGGGAAGGGTCGAGGGCCTCCAAAAAGGAGTGAACCTCCGATTCCTATGCCCCGGGGTGGGGGTACCCGAAGAGGGGTGAACCCCCACTTCCTCTCAAAGACCTAAGATCTCTGCTAATTCCTTTGACAAGCGAGGAGACTAATTAGAATTTCCCATGCCCTTCCGAGGCCTCTCCGGGCCGCGCCGTGCCTACATCCACCCCGCTCACCTTCAGCCCCCGGCCGGGCCGCAGCCAAAGCAGCCGCCCCAGACCGAGCCCGCAGCCTCAGCGGGTTGGGACATCAGCGCTCGACGTGCGTGCGTCCGCAAAGCCCTGCCCCCGCGCAGCCGCCGGCTCCGCCCCCACGATGACATCATTGTAGCCAGCCAATGGGGGGAGGCCTGGGTCGGCTGCCGCACTGCAGAGTCGCGGGGGCGCGGGCAAGACCCTGAATGCTGACGCCATCTTGTTCCCCGGGGCTGTGACTCCCGCCCCGCGGGACGGGGTGGCTGTGGGCGCTGCTGGTGCGGGTGCTCGAGGACCTCCACTCAAATGCCCTTCAGAATTTCTTCTCCCTGACACTTACCCTCGAGGCTGGGCTGTCTGCTTGCAGATTAATTCACAACTTTTCTTCCTTGAGGAAAGTCACATCAAGGAAGGGGAGACATTATGAAATGACCTGGAAGCTGGAGGAAGAGCTTATTAAAAGCGCTTACAGTCCAGTCTTCCCTACATTACACACGCACGCTTTTTCCTTATTTTACAGAGGAGAACATTTAAGGCTCCGAGTGAGCAAGGCCTTTCTAAGATCGTAGTAGAACCTTGAACAGGGGCTCGTTCACTTAAGTATGGGAAAGCCCTTTTTAGGAAAGTGCTTGGCTAAGTCCCTTTAGCAAGCGTTCAGGGTCTATTTTTCTCCAATTAGTGGGGAAATCCCCATAAGACCCTATGTAGTGACAGTACATTTTTATCTTGTTCGGTGGATTCCTGCAGGCCGTTTGACCACGTAAGGGTTTTCTATTCCTCAAAAGGTTTTAAAGAATAACTTTTTTAAACGGCAAAAGTGGAGCATCTGGGTGGCTAAGTAGGCTAAGCGTTTGCTTTCAGCTAAGGTCATGATCCCAGGGTCCTGGGATGGAGTCCCATGTTGGGCTCCCTGCTCCCCGGACAGCCTGTTTCTCCCTCTGCCTCTGCCTCCCACCCCTGCTTGTTCTCTCTCTCAAATAAATAAAATCTTAAATAAAACCGCAAAAGTGATGCTAATGTGGGAAACAAAGGCAAAAAAATCTAAATTTCCTTACTAGCTACAGCCCACTGACAAGTCCCTAGGGACATTGCTTTAGGAACTCAGCTGCCTCGAATTTTGTTTGTTTGCTTGTTTTAGCTCCCTCGATGTTAATACCTTGCTAAGGGCAAAAGGTAATCTCAGCTGGACCCCCAGGATGCTGTAAGTCTACTTTAACATATAAAAGTTCCTTTGGAAAATTCCTTGCTCTCTACGCCCAGAGATACATGTTGGCAATCATCCTCCAAGCATATGACCCACCAGTATACATTGGAAGGGTCTCATGACTACGGTTTTTTTAGACAGTAATAAACAGCTTTTTCCTAACAATAACTAATCCCCTCAAAGGTCCTGGAAACCTTCCTTTCAAATTCCTTAAAGACTTAACGCTATCCCTAACCCCTTCCCAACTTGGAAGTAAATAATGGGCCACTTCTCAGGACCCCAGTGCAGCTCTTTCTGCCCACAGATCCTGTCCCCATGCTTTAATAAAATCACCTTTTTGCACCAAAGACATCTCAAGAATTCTTTCTGGGACATCAGCTCCAAACCCTAACATTTCCCACATCAGTGTTACCTACTATTTATAAAAATGTCTTTCTCAAATACTGGTATCAACTCCATAAGGAGGAGTAAGGATCCCAAATCGTTTGTAGTAACTAGAGCTGTGTCAGGAAAAACTTGGAAAACCAGTTTTTCAGGCTCGGTGGATGGTGGAACCCTATTGAGATTCAAGTGTAATGAGGGAGATACTTCAGATAAAAACTTGATGCTGATAATTTTGTCCACCTGGCAAAAACATTATCAATCCTGTTTTACCAGCCTAAACAAAATAATGAAGGACAAAAACGGACATTTTATTTAAATTTTCTATCTCCTATTGTGAGTGAAGATATAACTTGACTCCATTACGATTTAGTTGAGAAGCAGCACCTTGAAGAAGGCTAAACCCTCCCCTTCCCTGTGATCTTCAATGTCCCCTAGCTGTCTCAACTTTTCCTGGCAGGACAGATAGAGACCCACACTTGAAAGCCTGCCAAGTTTCAGAAAACTATTACACAATGATTACCATTTCCTTCCTCTGAGATTTAAAAACAAAACAATACCAAAAAAAAAAAAAAAAAGCCCCCCTCCCCCCGCCTTTCTTTTAAACCTCAGAGTCAACTTGCTAACCACAAATTTTTGGTACTCCACTTTTAAGACAGGCTTTCATCTGGACTTGCCTCAATCCCCTTGAACTCTGTTTTTTCATGGTTTCCTTGAAAGTATATCCTCTCAAGAGTTCATTTTCTGGCTCCTTTCATCTTCTGCCATCAATCTTTCTCCAGTGTTCAGTGTTCTCATTCCCTCCATGCTCTCTTCCTTGGCAGTCCTGCTTCTTGTTGGGTGTAAATGTCTATGTGTGGGACTCACACTGATTTTTCCATCCACCTCCCTTATCCAAGGCTTCCAGATGGAATTTCAAACAGCCTGAATAATGCCATTCAGGCAACAAATGCTTACTGAGGGCCTAACACATGGCAAACATGGTACTAACTGCTGGGGATAGGAAAAATGAAATAGACCCACTTTCTATCTTACAGTTCAGTGAGAAATAAAGTTCCAATAATTATAAGAGAGAGACAGAGATGAGTGCAATGACTCATACTTACTATGTGACAGGCACTTTTCTAAGTGCTTTATAAATATGAATTCATTTAATTTTCATAACAATACTAGGAGGAAGATACTAGTATTATTCCCATTTAATACATGATATGGTGTGGGGCACCTCACTGGCTCAGTCAGTAGAGCATGCGACTCTTGATCTCAGGGTCGTGAGTTTAAGCCCCACATTGGGTGTAGAGATCACTTAAACAAGTAAGTATTTCTTTAAAAGTAAAGTAAAATCTTTTTTTTTTTTTAAGATTTTCTTTTTATTTATTTGATAGAGAGAGACACAGCAAGAGAAGGAACACAAGCTGAGGCTCGATCCCAGGACCCCTAGATCATGACCTGAGCGAAAGGCAGATGCCTAACAACTGAGCCACCCAGGCGCCCTAAGTAAAATCTTTTTTAAAAAAATAGATGATGTGGTGAAACTGAGGCTCAATAATTTGCCCAAGGTTGCTCAGCTAGTAAATGGTAGAGCAGGATTCAAACCCAGGCAGAATGGCCCATTTCCTGTGCTAAATACTGCACTGTTCTACAGATTTCTAGTGTTCCTCTGCTGTACTGTCTACAGAGTGCTGTCTGAGTCCAATCTGAGTTCAAGTCTTAGTCTGTCATTTAATATCTATAACCTTCAGACTCTCTAAGCCCCCGTTCCCTCCTCTGTAAAGAGGGGTTAATAATGATACTTTTCTCATATGGTTATTGGGAGGAATAAAAGGAACTTTAGTACATGTTTGGCACTCAGTCTGTATTAAAAACTGCTAACTAGGGGTGCCTGAGTAGCTCAGTGGGAGCCTGCTTCCCCCCCTGCCCCGGACCCGCTCTCTCTCTGCCTGCCTCTCTGCCTACTTGTGATCTGTGTCAAATAAATAAATAAAATATTTTTTAAAAATTGCTAATTATCATCATCATCATGACTGTTGCTGTTGATATACAAAATACTGTATAATGGACCAGAGAATCTCAGAAAAGTTTACATTGAGGAGGTGATATGAGAGCAGAGTTTTGTTTTGTTTTGTTTTAAAGATTTTATTTATTTGAGAGGGAGAGAGGGAGATGAAGAAGACTCCCTGCTGAGCAGGGAGCCCAACTTGAGGCTCTATCCCAGGACCCCAAGACCATGACCGCTGGAGCCTCTGGCACAGGCTTAACCAAATGAGCCACTCAGGTGCCTGAAAGAGTTTTGAAGGATTATACTCTCACTGAATAAAAACTGGCCCTTCCCCTCAGATCATTAATCCTGCTAATGGCATTATTGTTTTCCTAGTTACCCAAGTTCCAAGCTTAAGCCATCTCTAATTCCATTCTTTTTCCTTCCACATTTAATCAGTTGCCATGTCATGTTAATTATGTGTCCTGCATTTCTTGCCTCTACCCACTTATCCTTTTTATTTTCATTGCTAATAACCTATACAGGTCCATTAGCCTCTCTCAGATACTAAAGCAGGAACCAATGGGAAGCAGCATGGGGTAGTGTAGTAGACCACAGGCTTTAGTACCATCCTGAACTAGGCTTGAATCTCAGATCCTCCATTCATTCCAATATCAAATGTAAGAGAAATCTCAGCTCTAACAATTACAAGGTGTGTGAACTTGAGCAAGCTGGTTCACTTTCTTGATCTTCATTTTCCTCATTGAGACTCTCATGGGCTTATCCTATCTCCTTTAGAAAACACAGTACTTGGGGCGCCTGGGTGGCTCAGTGGGTTAAGGCCTCTGCCTTTAGCTCAGGTCATGATCCCAGGTCCTGGGATGGAGCCCCGCATCGAGCCCCGCATCGGGCTCTCTGCTCAGCAGGGAGCCTGCTTCCTCCCCTCTCTCTCTCTGCCTGCCTCTCTGCCTACTTGTGATCTCTCTCTCTCTCTCTCTGTCAAATAAATAAAATCTTTAAAAAAAAAAAAAGAAATAAAGAAAACACAGTACTGGGGCTACTGGTGGTGCAATTGGTTGAGCTTCTGACTCTTGGTTTTGGCTCAGGTCCTGACCTCAGGGGTGTGAGACTGAGCCCTGTCTTGGGCTCTGAGCTTAGTGAGGAGTCAGCTAAAGTTTCTCTCTCCCTCTTCCCCTGCACCTCCCTATGCTCTCTCTTTCTAAAATAAATAAATCGTAAAAAAAAAAAAAAAAAAAAAAAAAAAAAAGAGAGAGAGAGAGAGAAAGAAAAAGAAAACACAGTACTTTCTTCCTGACTTCTTTTCTCTTCTATCACCAAATTATAAATTCCTTTTCTCCTCCTAGCTTTGGGCCTACTCATTCAATAGTAAGTACTATTTCTTGAATGAATGAGTGGACAGATGGATGATTCTGAAAGAAATGGGAGCCTCCTAATAGAAATCTACTATCAACGAAAGAACACAGGTTAACAGACAAAAAGGAATATGATTACACCCTGCCTCTTTTCTTTATCCCCTTTATTTTATGGGCTTCATTATCTGGGAGAAGAGCGTGTGACAGATTCTTCTTTTCTTTTCTTTTTTTTTTAAATATTTTATTTATTTATTTGACAGAGATCACAAGTAGGCAGAGAGACAGGCAGAGAGAGAGGGGGAAGCAGGCTTCCCGCTGAGCAGAGAGCCCGATGCGGGGCTCGATCCCAGGACCCCGAGACGATGACCCGAGCCGAAGGCAGAGGCTTAACCCACTGAGCCACCCAGGCACCCCTTCTTTTCTTTTTTTTAATGTTTAAAGTTTTTTTTTTTATAAAGATTTTTATTTATTTGACAGATCACAAGTAGGCACAGAGGCAGGCAGAGAGAGAGAGAGGAGGAGGAGGCAGGCTCCCTGCTGAGCAGAGAGCCCGATGTGAGGCTCGATCCCAGGACCCTGGGATCATGACCTGAGCCGAAGGCAGAGGCTTTAACCACTGAGCCACCCAGGCGCCCCAATGTTTAAAGTTTTTATTTGAATTCTAACATAAAGTGTAAAAGCGTCAGTGACAGATTCTTCTAGTTTTGTAACAGAGATATGAGAGACAGCTAGGAAAGCTTCAGAGGAGAAGCTAAAAATCAGAAAATGTGTGTGGAGTCAGGGCCAACTCTGTAGGATCACCAAGTTTAGCACAGGAGTGCTGACGTTGGCATTCCATTTACAGTTCTCAAAGTTATTCTACATCAAAGCATACCTACGAGGAAAACACTCTTTGAATACTTAAGAATATTTCTTAAATTTATTTTTAAATTTTTTAGCCAGTGAAAAGGACTGATCAACAAAACCAAAAGACAACTGACAGAATGGGAGAAGATACTCACAAATGACATATCAGATAAAGGGCTAGTATCCAAAATCTGTAAAGAACTTAGCAAACTCAACACCCAAAGAACAAATAATCCAATCAAGAAATGGGCAGAAGGGGCACCTGGGTGGCTCAGTAGGTTAAGCCTCTGCCTCCCCCTCAGGTCCTGAGATCAAGAGTCCTGGGATCAAGCCCTGCATCAGGCTCTCTGCTCAGCAGGGAGCCTGCTTCCCCCACTCTCTCTGCCTGCCTCTCTGCCTACTTGTGATCTTTCTCTTTGTGTCAAATAAATAAATAAATAATCTTAAAAAAAAAAAAAGAAATGGCAGAAGACACGAACAGACTTTTCTGCAAAGAAGACATCCAAATGGCGCCAACAGACACACGAAAAAGTGCTCAACATCACCCGGCATCAGGGAAATACAAATCAAAACCACAAAGAGATACTACCTCACAGCAGTCAGAATGACTAAAATTAACAAGTCAGAAAATGACAGAGGTTGGCGAGGGTGCAGAGAAAGGGGAACCCTCCTACACTGTTGGTGCAAATGCAAGCTGGTGCAGCCACTCTGAAAAACAGTATGGAGGTTCCTCAAAAAGTTGAAAATAGAACTACTCTATGACCCAGCAATCATAATACTGGGTATTTACCCTAAAGATACACATGTAGTGATGCGAAGGGGCACGTGCACCTGGATGTTTATAGCAGCAATGTCCACAATAGCCAAACTATGGAAAAAGCCTAGATGTCCATCAATAGATGAATGGATAAAGAAGATGTGATACACACACACACACACACACACACACACACACACACACACAATGGAATACTATGCAGCCATCAAAAGAAATGAAATCTTGCCATTTGCAAAGATGTGGATGGAACTAGAGGGTATTATGCTGAGCGAAACAAATCAATCAGAGAAAGACAATTATCATATGACCTCTCTGATATGAGGAATTTGAGAGGCAGAGTGGGGGGTTGTGGGGGATAGGGAAGGAAAAAATGAAACAAGATGGGATTGGGAGGGAGAGAAACCATAAGAGACTCTTAATCTCACAAACAAACTGAGGGTTGCTGGGGCAGGGTAGGGAGAGGGCGGTTGGGTTATGGGCATTGGGGAGGGTATGTGCTATGGTGAGTGCTGCGAAATGTGTAAGCCTGATGATTCACAGACCTGTACCCTTGGGGCAAATAATACATTATATGTTAATAAATACATACATATATATATGTATATCTGTATATGTGTGTGCTTTAATGAGAACACTTCCTATCTTTTTTCTTTCCTAAAGATTTTATTTATTTGAGAGACAAATGTAGCAAGAGAGAACACCAGAGGGTAGGAGAGGGAGAAGCAGGCTCCCCACTGAGTAGGGAGTCCCATGTGAGGCTCAATCCCAGGACCCTGAGATCACGACCTGAGCCAAAGGCAGACACTTAACTGACTAAGCCACCCAGGTGTCCCACTTCTCTTATCTTTAAATAAAAATGATTTACATTTTTTTAATGTGAAATTGCTCTTCAATTAGGACTCAACGGCTGCCTGATCTACTGATTCCCCAGCGCCCCTGAGGCACCTTTAGACAGGTCCTTTTCCGCTAGAAGTCCTTGTGGCAACATCAGGGGCTTGATTCCTTTTTTTTTTTTTTTTTTAAGATTTTATTTATTTACTTGACAGACAGAGATCACAAGTAGAAAAGAGGCAGGCACAGAAAGAGGAGGGGAAGCAGGCTCGATCCCAGAACCCTGGGATCATGATCTGAGCCGAAGGCAGAGGCTTTAACCCACTGAGCCACCACAAGCGCCCCCATGAGGGGCTTGATTCTTATCAAATGTTGAACCACTTACAGTTTTGCATTCACTGAAGGGATATTCTTGGGACCTTGAGGAGTATGTGTTTTTTCTAATCCAAGCATTTTTAATTTTTTTTAGATTTTATATATTATTTGTCAGAAAGAGAGAAAATAAGCAGGGGAGAGGCAGGTAGAGGGAGAAGCAGGCTCTCTGCTGAGCAGGGAGCCTGATGCGGGGCTTGGTCCCAGGACCCTGGGATCATGACCTGAGATGAAGTCAGATGCTTAACCGACTGAGCCACCCAGGCATCCCTGAAGGCTGAAATACTTTATCTGGAATTCTTGATTTGGTAAAATTATGACAAATTCAGTCTGTACAAACAAGAGACTCCACACCTTTTTTCACATTTTGGAGTTGGTCTGGGGGCCTCTGAACTACTGAGCACAAAATCCCTGCCATGAATGTGGGGACTGTTCTCTTCAGAGGTGAGGGAAAGGGAAGTAGAAGACAGACCACCAAGCACTATACTTGAAGAATATTTTTAAAAAATGATTTTATGTATGTATTTACTTATTTTAGAGGAAGAGAGAGAGCATTGGGGGGAAGGAGGGAGGAAGGAGCAGAGACAGAGAGACAACCAGGCTCCACGCTCAGTGTGGAGCCCGACATGGGGCTTGATCTGAGCTGAAATCAAGAGTTAGACGCTTAATTGATGGGGCGCCTGGGTGGCTCAGTGGGTTAAAGCTTCTGCCTTCGGCTCAGGTCATGATCCCAGGGTCCTGGGATCGAGCCCCGCATAGGGCTCTCTGACTGCCTCTCTGCCTACTTGTAATCTCTGTCAAATAAATAAATAAAATCTTAAAAAAAAAAAGAAAAGAGTTAGACGCTTAATTGCCTGAGCCATCCAGGCGTCCCAAGAATACTTTTATAAATAGCTTTCAGTCATCAAACCTCCATGATTCTTTCAGCAAACACTCACTAAGTCCATGCTTTATATGGGGCATAATGCTAGAAGATGGAAATGCAAAGATGAGCAAGGAGATCACTTGTCCATCAGGGGAGAGAGACAAACAACTAACTGTAATATAGCATATGTAATACAGCAGAGGCTAGAACAGAAGGTTATGAAAGCTGAGAAGAGAGCTATTATTGACCCTAGAGAAGCCTTTAAGAGGACATGATATGCAAGGTGGGCTTTGAGGGATGGATAGAATTTTGTTTAGAGGAGGAAACAAAGGCTAATAAAATTGAAGAGAAACAGTACTAATATTTTAGACCAAAATCAGAATTTGTTTTCATCATAGTAGGCAAATACATTAACTTAGCCCAAAACCGATAGACAACTTTGATTCAGAAAAATCAGGCATTTGTGTTGATTTTATCTCTAATTTTCTGTATGCTTCTGGAGTAAAGAAAGGAGACAAGAAGAATATTCTAGGTTGTGCTCAAGCCTTTCTTTCATTGAACAAGCACAGCATAGGTCCAACAATACCAAGTATAAAATGCTGTTAATCACACAGATCTGGAAGATGGGAGCAGATCTATAGGAGACTTAGCAGGTAATGCAATTCTGGGAGCCTAAACTGAGCTACTCCTTGGCATTTGGGAAAATGTTTCAACAGAAATTATAGAAATTAGTTCTTCCCTACCAAGACAAAGCAGACAACAGAGGTAATGGTCTAACAGAATCTCAAAAAGTTTTAAGACTTGTCACTATATGGGCACCTGGGTGGCTCAGTTGGTTAAGTGACTACCTTTGGCTCAGGTCATGATCCTGGAGTCCTAGGATTGAGTCCCACATCAGGCTCCCAGCTTCATGGGGAGTCTGCTTCTCCCTCTGACCTTGTCCCCTCTCATGCTCTCTCTCTCAAAATGGATAAATAAAATCTTTAAAAAAAAATTGTCACTATAGTGGAATGACTAAAATAAATGTTTTTCCTTTTTCCCCTCAATTTTTCCAACTGTTCACTTGCAAGTAGTTGGCAGCAAACAGCAAAACTGTGATTTAAGGGGCACCTGGGTGGCTCAGTGGGTTAAGCCACTGCCTTCAGCTCAGGTCATGATCTCAGGGTCCTGGGATCGAGCCCCGCATCGGGCTCTCTGCTCAGCAGGGAGCCTGCTTCCTCCTCTCTCTCTGCCTGACTCTCTGCCTACCTGTGATCTCTGTCAAATAAATAAATAAAATCTTTAAAAAAACAACAACTGTGATTTAAAATTTTACTTTTGCTTGCCTACATTCTTTGAGAGGATAATCACTCGGTTTAATGATGGTTTGCGTCTAGTCAAATCAATTTTTGTTTTCCCCTTCTATGTAAAAATGAACTCTAGTTCTACCAAGGAACTGATTTTACTTATTTATCTATTTTAAGTAAGCTCTATGCCCAACATGGGGCTTGAACTCACAACCCCAGATCAAGCATCCTGT
The DNA here is from genome assembly GCF_902655055.1 of Lutra lutra. Taxonomy (NCBI): domain Eukaryota; kingdom Metazoa; phylum Chordata; class Mammalia; order Carnivora; family Mustelidae; genus Lutra; species Lutra lutra. The sequence continues at coordinate 20,017,466 of NC_062293.1, forward strand.
GTTCCACTGACTGAGACAGCCAGGAGCCCCAGGAACTGACTTTAGTGTTGATGAGAGGATTCCCCTGCCATGACTTTTAGGTGACTTGTAATCATGTTTGACCATCATTCTTGAAAATGATGAGTAGCAATGTGTTTCCACAGAAGTAATTCCTTTCACCCCGAGTTCTCTAAAATAACACTCTGCTTTTACTTTCAAAGCCTGTCAATGTTTAAAATAAAAGCCTTTGGGTAAAAAGTAAAAATCTCTTCATAATAGATTTTGAGGCTTCCTTTGAAGCTCAAGGAATGTCAGCTTCCTTTAGCTCTGCTAGTGATTACAACCACAAGGAGATATTAATGAGCCTAAGGCATGTGACATTTTATGTAACCCTTAAGACTTGTGACCAACACATAAGGGAAGGGACTCTTAACTTGTGGAAGTTAAGAATGCCACGGAAAAAAGCTTTTAAATGAAATGAAATTTTCAGAGAAAGACAAACCATATTATTTCACCAAATGGGGAATCTAAAAAACAAAGCAGATAAGCAAATGACCAAAAAGCAGAAACAGAACCATAAATACAAAGAACGAACTGATGACTGCTAGAGAGAGCGGAGTGGAGGAATGGGCAAAAAAAGTGAAGGGGAGCAAGAGACAGAGGCTTCTAGTTATAGAATAAATGAGTCATGAGGATAAAAGGTACAGCATAGGGAATATAGTCAATGGCATTGTAATAGCATTTTACGGTGGCAGATGGTAGCTAAACTTTGCTGAGCATAGCGTAACATGTAGTTGTGAATCACAGTGTTATACACCTGAAACTAATGCAACATTGTGTGTCAACTGTTCCTCAATTTTAAAAAAATTTAATTGAGAAAACTTGAGATGGGGGGGGCGCCTCCCTTCAGCACAGGTCATGATCCCAGGGTCCTGGGATCAAGCCCCGCATAGGGCTCCCTGCTCATCGGGAGGCCTGCTTCTCCCTCTCCCTGGCTTGTATTCTCCCTCTCGCTGTCTTTCTGTCAAATAAGTAAATAAAATCTTAAAAAAAGAAAGAAAGAAAGAAAACTTGAGATGGGATGAAGGGAAAGGACTGATTGACATAGGTTAGAGAAGAGACTCTGTGACGTTAGGCCTGAAATACTTGCCAGAGAAACAAGAAACTGGTTCAAGGAGATTTCCGAAGTAGAGAATCTGGTAAATGTTTCTGTATTGGGTTTCCAGTGACTTGGAAAAAAGATGAGACCTAGAATGAAGAAATACATTGGAAAAATCCAGTAGAAAGGATCTGGTTCAGCCAAGGAGCAAGGGATGCATTTTTTTAAATAGATTTTATTTATTTATATGACAAAGAGATCACAAGTAGGCGGAGAGGCAGGCAGAGAGAGGAAGGGAAGCAGGCTCCCTGCCAAGCAGAGAGCCCGATGTGGGGCTCGATCCCAGGACCCTGGGATCATGACCTGAGCCAAAATCAGAGACTTTAACCCACTGAGTCACCCAGGCACCCGCAAGGGATGTATTTAATTTGAACTGCTGTATTGCCCATCTTAGTGCCTGATTTTTAATATATACTTAATAAATTTTTCTTTAGTAAACTCTACACCCAATATGGAGACCCCAATGACCACAAGATCAAGACCCCAAGATCAAGAGATCAAGAGTTGCATGCTCTACTGACAGAGCCAGACAAGCACCCCTACTAAATAAATATTTTTAGAAGAGTCGGTTAAGCATCCGACTCTTGATTTTGGCTCAGGTTAAGGCTAGAGATTGCTATGCTTTACAATTGAATTGTTTTGTTTTATAAAGCAGTGTTGAACTGGGCTTGGGTGATATTTTAAGGAGTGAGTTGTGGGAAAGGGAGCCTGCAGGATATTTTTAGGGAGGATGTACAAGGGTATGGTCTTTAGAGAAGAAAATTTTTCTTAGGAGGAGAAAGATACCCAAAGTGAATCTTCAGTTGGATATTGCCTTGAGTCCTATTTTCATTCTAAGTTTCTTTTTGTTAGGTTTAGAAATTCCGAATACAGGCGAACAACTATTTCTATTAAAGAAATATACTTTGGATGGGGCTCCTGGGTAGCTCAGTCAGTTAAGCCTCTGCCTTTGGCTTGGGTCCTGATCCTGGGGTCCTGGAATTGAGCCCCATGTTGGCTCCTTGCTCCGGAGGAAGTCTGCTTCTCGCTCTCCCTCTGCTGCTCCCCCAGCTTGTGCTCTCTCCCTCTCTCTCAAGTAAAATAAATAAAATCTTTAAAAATACACACACACACACACACACACACACACACACACACACACACACACACACTTTGGGGCATCTGGGTGGCTCAGTTGGTTAAGCATCTGCCTTCAGCAGGTCATGATGCCAGAATCCTCAGATAAGAGTCCTGCATCAAGGGTCACCTGGGTGGCTCAGTGGGTTAAAGCCTCTGCCTTCAGCTCAGGTCATAATCCCAGGGTGCTGGGATCGAGCCCCGCATCAGGCTCTCTGCTCAGTAGGGAGACTGCTTCCCTTCCTCTCTCTGCCTACTTGTGATCTCTGCCTGTCAAATAAATAAATAAAATCTTTAAAAAAAAAAAAAAAAAAAAAAAAAAGAAGAGTCCTGCATCAGGCCCCTCGCTCAGCGGGTAGTCTGTTTCTCCCTCTGCCCCTCCCCTTCCCCCCTGCTCATACTCTCACTCTCTCTCCAATAAATAAAATCTTTAAAAAAGTTATATACATACACATACATACATATATACACCCATATAAATATACATATACATGTATGCTTTGTGGGGTGCTTAGGTGGCTCAGTTGTTAATCTGCTGGCTCTTGATTTTGGCTCAGGTCATGATTTCAGGGTCTTGAGACTGACTGAGCTCAGCATCTGGCTCCAAGCTTAGCATCTGGCTCCAAGCTCAGTGGAGAGTCTGCTTGAGGATTCTTTTTCTCTCTCCCTCTCCCTCTGCCCCTTGCTGCACGTGCACACACACATGCACATTTATTCTCTCTCTCTCTCAAATTAAAAAAAAAAAATACACATACACACATATACACACCTTGGGACCTTAAAGTTTTCTGGCAGTATGTATAGCTATTGACAATAAGAGATTTGAGTAAACCCTGTGAGGCAAGTAAATTTTATTTTATTTTTTTATCTTATTATTAGCCTTTTTAGTCTCTATACCCAATGTGGGACTCAAGATCCTGAGATCAAGAGTCACATGCTCTACCAACTAAGCCAGCCAGGGGCCCTAGGGCAAGTGTATATTAGGAGATTTGCAGTCTTTAAATGTTTGGTAGAATTCTTACTAAAACCATTTGGACCCAGAGATTTCCTTCTTTAATTGAATGATATTTTAAGTTATAAATTAAATTTCTTTAACTGTTACAGAGCTATTCAAACTATTCATATTGGGTAAGTTGTGGTAGTTTGTACTTTTCGAGAAATTGGAATACAGGATATTTACTTAGTCTCAAGACAACCCCCTACAAAAATAGTTATGGATGACAAAGAGGAAAAGAGTAACTTTAGACAGGAAAAGTCTTCCAGACATCACCTTCACCACTCATCAAGGTTAACATCTCTAGCAATTGGCAAATCAAAACTGTGTGCTACGTGATAGGAGACAACGACAAGAACACAGCATCCCTTTGGTGCTATTCCTGACAAAGATAAACATCCTAAATCCTATCATGAGAAGACATCAGATAAGGTCAAATGAAGCAACATTATACATAATAAATGCATAGTAATCTTCAAAAAGACCAAAGTTACCAAAGACAAGGAAAGCATGAGGAACTATGCCCCTAATTGAGGAAGACTAAAGAGAAGGGCAACTCAATTCAAAGTGTGATCTCAGGGGCGCCTGGGTGGCTCAGTTGTTAAGTGTCTGCCTTCAGCTTGGTTCATGATCCCAGGGTCCTGAGATCCAGCCCCGCATCAGACTCCCTGCTCAGTGGGAAGCCTGCTTCTCCCTCTCCCACTTCCCCGGCTTGTGTTCCCTCTCTTGCTGTGTCTCTGTCAAATGAATAAATAAAATCCTTAAAAAAAAAAAAAAAAGTCTGATCTCAGATTGGGTCATTATTGGGACAGATGATGAAATCTGGTAGGCTGCTGAGAAACAGATGGTGATATGCATCTATGCTAACTTCCTGACTGTGATGGCTGTACTCTGGTTATGTATCAGAAGGTCCTTATTTGTAGAAAACACATACTAAAGTATTTGGGAGATAAGACATCAAGCTGTCAACTTATTCTCAAATCGTTCAGAAAAAAATAATCTTTTTGTACTAAAAAAAAAAAGCTTTTCTATACATTTTAAATAATTAAAAAATTTTGTAAATGAAACTTTTTCCAGATAGCCTTTTCTCATTTTGATCACTCTGTTATTCTAGAGCACCTAAACAATGATGGATATATTTGATATAAATGTGTATTAATATCATCTACTTATTTGAGGATCTTTCTACATTTCTCTCTAATCTAATCTTTCTAATTTATTTCCTCGATGAGATTATTAAACCCCCAAAAGACATATATTATGCTTCTATTTCCTTTGTATTCCCTAAAGTATCAAATAGCTGCTCTTAATAACCACTTGAAAACACTAAAGGTTTTGGAACATGAATTATCTGAATAGCTTAATTGCTTCTTTCAACTTAAGCCCATTGAAAAACTTTAAATCATCTCTCTTAAGTCATACGATGGATCCAGGAATCAAGTCTGTGCTGACTGCTCTTTCACACCAATCGGTGGCCTCTGGGATTCATAGAAATATGTGTCTTGGTGGAAAAATGAGTCACTCCACCAACGCACAGCTACTCTCACACCCAGAGCACAGAGAAAATGTGGAAATCTGAGTGAAGCACAAGGAATCTATATCCGAACAAAAGTTCACATTCTTCCTGTTGTGTTACATTGTGAAATGGAAACATTGTTTCCTGGGAAAAGGGCCAGATTTCACAAATTAAATGCTTTTGCTTAAATGTGCACAGCTGCTAAACACTTAAACTGTGCTTATTGAGAGTATCTTGTTTTGAAGATCTGGTCTTGATTCCAACTGGAAAGTTGAAAGGAGGCGGGGGTAGTGGGGAGGTCTTCTTGTGTGCAACAGAATGGGTTTAACAGAAAGTTGTCTTGAATACTACCAGTTCTTAACTGGTTTAAGTGCATGAAAGGGAAAAATGGTTATGCACATTTCTTGCCACCAATGGTACGTATGTCGACCATTCTAACATGTCTGTTTACATATATAAACACACTTCCTCCTCCAAAGAACCTTGGTATTTTTTATAACAGGAAAGTTCAACTGTAGACAAAAATAGAATAATACAGTGAATCCCTATGTACCTATCACCTTGCTTGAGCAATGATTAACATATGGCCAATCTCCTTCCATCTAGATCCCCAGCCACTTCCCTCAGGACTATTTTTGAATCATATCCTAGATGTGGTATCATTTCATCAGTAAATACTTCAGTATGTATCTCTTAAATATAAAGATTTATATTGTGGGGCTCAACCCACCAAATCGAGAGTCATATGCTCCACCCACTGAGCCAGCCAGGCATCCCCAAGAATTATTTTCGAAGTATAACCACAATGCCACTATCACACTTTAGAAGTTAATGATAATTTCCTGATGCCAAAGATCTAATCAGTATTCAGATTCCCCTGATTGCCTCATAAACCATTTTTTGCTAACAATTTGTTCAAATCAGGGTTTAAATAAGGTCCACACATTGTAATTGGTTGACTGTTTTTTTTTTTTTTTTGGTCTTTTTAAGTAAGCTCTTAAAAAAAAAGATTTTATGTATTTATTTTTGTGTGAAAGAAGGATAAATAGAGCATGAATGGGGTAAAGGGCAGACGGAGAAGCATACTCCCCATTGAGCAGGGAACCTGATGCCAGACTCAATCCAAGGACCCCAGAAATCATGACCTGAGCCTAAGGTAGACACTTAGCAGACTGAGCCACCCAGTTGCCCTTAAGTAAGCTCTTTACACAACGTGGGACTTGAACTCACAACCCTGAGATCAAGAGTCACATACTCTACCAACTAAGCCAGCCAAGCACCCCTCTTCTTTTCTTCTATTAAAAAAAAAAATTATTTACTTGAGAGAGAGACAAGAGTACAGGCAGGGGTGTGTAGGCAGAGGGAGAGGGAGAAAGAGAATCTCAAGCAGATTCCCCACTAAACACAGAGCCCGATGCAGGGCTTGATCTCACAACCCTGAGATCCTGCCCTGGTCAAAACCAAGAGTCACACACTTAAACCAAATGAGCCACCCAGGCATCCCTTCGTTTCTTTTAAATAGGCTTTTGAAGTTTCTTTTAATTTAGTGATTTCCCCCTTCATCATCATCTCTTCCTCTCCCCCCCACCTTTGCACTTTGCTTGCTGGAGAAACTGGGTTGTTTGTCCTGTAGAGCTTCCCATCTCTGAATTTCGCTGGTTGCATTATTACAGTGTCGCTTAATGTATTTCTCTGGCCCTCCGGTTTCCTGTCAACTGGTAGTTAGATCCAGATGCTTGATCAGATTCAAGCTTGACTGTTTTTTGCTTGTTTTTTTGTCAAGAGTACTTCATAGGTGTTGGTGTGTACTTCTTAGCACACCCTAGACACATAATGTCAATCTTCTCTGTTTGTGATGTTAAGATTAATGAGTAGGTTTAGGTGTTAGTGTGATATAACAGTTATAGAGTTCCCCATTAGCTTCCACCTCAGAGTTTTACCAGGTATTAATGATCATTATCTTCATTGTTATTTTACTAGAGGTTACAAAATGGTGATATTATATCATTCTATCTTCATTTATGAGCTGAAATTATTCTATAAATAAGTTCTTTATTTAATAAATATAATAAGGAGTCTTGCTCCTGCCTCTCCCTCTGCCTCCCCCCTCATGCTCTCTCTCTCAAATAAATAAAATCTTAAAAAAAAAAAATACAGGGGCACCTGGGTGGCTCAGTGGGTTAAGCATCTGCCTTCAGCTCAGGTCATGATCCCAGGGTCCTGGGATGGAGCCCATATTAGGCTCTCTGCTCAGCAGGGGGCCTGCTTCCCCCTCTCTCTCTGCCTGCCTCTCGGCCTACTTGTGATCTCTGTTTATCAAATAAATAAATAATCTTTAAAAAAATAAAAATTAAAAAAAATAAAATACAATGTAAATCATCTCCTCTCCCTCGTTTGTTTTTTTCCTCCCCTCTTGCTCTTTCGGTTAAAATCCTTAAACAGTGCCTTTAAGCCTTTAGTTAACCTTTAGGATAAAGGCCTGGACCTATTAGCATGACTTCCAGGATGCTCCATGATTGGGCATCTTTTTCCTGCCCAATCTCACTTCGGCCTCTTTGCCTCCAAACACCTTATACAACACCTTATTTAACAGGTGTTCATTTTGGGGATGACAAAAATGTTCTAAAATTGACTGTGGTTGCTAACTAAGTGAATGTACTAAAACCCCTAAATTGTACACTTCATTTTTTTTTTAAGATTTTATTTATTTATTTGACAGAGAGAGATCACAAGTAGACGGAGAGGCAGGCAGAGAGAGAGAGGGAAGCAGGCTCCCTGCTGAGCAGAGAGCCCGATGCGGGCCTCGATCCCAGGACCCTGAGATCATGACCTGAGCCGAAGGCAGCGGCTTAACCCACTGAGCCACCCAGGCGCCCTACACTTTATTTTTTATTTTTGTAAGATTTTATTTATTTATTTGATAGAGAGAGACAGAGAAAGAAAGAGAGAGAGCACAAGCAGGGGGAGCAGCAGAGGGAGAGGGAGAGGGAGAAGCAGGCTTCCTGCAGAGCAGGGAGCCCAATGTGGGACTCGATCCCAGGACCCCGAGATCAAAACCTGAGCCAAAGCAGATGCTTAACTGACTGAGCCACCAAGGTGCCCCTGAATTGTACACTTTATTTTTTTTTCTTTGAAGATTTTATTTATTTACTCAACAGAGATCACAAGTAGGCAGAGAGGCAGGCAGAGAGGGAGGGGGAGGCAGGGAGCAGAGAGCCCGATGTGGGGCTCGATCCCAGGACCCCAAGATCACGACCTGACCCAAAGGCAGAGGCTTTACCCACTGAACCGCCCAGGTGCCCCTGAATTGTACACTTTAAATAAATAGGTGAGTTGTATGTGATGTGAATTATATCTCCATAAAGCTGGGTTTTTGTTTTGTTTTGTTTTTAGTTTTTTAATAGTTTAAAAAGGTGGGTTGTTTAAAAAGAAAATGAGAGGAAGAAAAAATAAGTTACCAAATAGGACAGGAAATAAATACAACCTCACAAAGACCAAGAGGGAGAGTGTCAAGGACAAATTGGTCAGCAGTGCTAAATGCTGCAGGGTTCAAATAAAATTAGAAAAGAGAGGTAATTGGTAGAATATGGAGTTTACTAGTGACTTTTAAGTGCTCTTTTAGTAGAGAAGAAGCCAACTTTTTGGGCAAATGGCAGAAGTTTAAGAACTGAATTGAGTGTTAGGGATCTGTGGCAGCAGTTCTAAAAAACAATGAAATTTGAATGCTAGAAAATGGACAGACCTAACCTTGAGGAGACAGGAAGGTAAAACCAATTAAGACTGCAGTTTTTGTTTGTGTGTTTTGTTTCTTATTTTTAGGATAAGAGACCAGTGCATGTTGACAGCAGAGGAGGAGGAGAGGTTTTAGGGCATTTCCATTAATTTCTTTTCTTTTTTTTAAGATATTATTTATTTGACAGACAGAGATCACAAGTAGGTGGAGAGAGGAGGAAGCGGGCTCCCTGCTGAGCAGAGAGCCCAAAGCAGGGCTCGATCCCAGGACTCTGGGATCATGACCTGAGCCGGAGGCAGAGGCTTTAACCCACTGAGCCACCCAGGCGCCCCGCCATTAATTTATTTTCTTTGAAGTTTTGTTCGTCTGGCTGCATTACTGGTTCCCTGAGACGAAAAACTCTCCCCCCAACAGCAAATTTGCTATGCCTTTGAAAGGTTTCTAGCACTAAGCTGTGCATAAATTAGCTCTTAATAAATAATTTCAACTGTTTTCTGGCTCACGAAAGCTACCTTATATATTAATATTCGAGGGAGAAGAAAGGAAGGAATTTTTTTTTTTTAAAGATTTTATTTATTTACTTGACAGACAGAGATCACAAGTAGGCAGAGAGGCAGGCAGAGAGAGAGGAGGAAGCAGGCTCCCTGCTGAGCAGAGTCCGATGTGGGGCTCGATCCCAGGACCCTGAGATCATGACCCGAGCCGAAGGCAGCGGCTTAACCCACTGAGCCACCCAGGCGCCCGAAAGGAAGGAATTTTTGAGGAAGAGAAATATGCAAATATTATAGGCATTTTTGTTTTGTTTTGTTTATGTCAGAGGAACAAGAATAGTGCCTATAAATCAGGGGAGAAAAACACAGCTGCTGTCTGTAGCAGCTGAAAGCCAGGTCCTGGGGACTGGTTTTCCATGCGGCATGGTTTCTCTGATGTAAAGACACATCATTTATTCAAACTGTTTATTACTAACAAAGCATACTGTCTCCCTAGGATTTCTCCCAGGACGGATCCAAAACTGAATGGAACACATTGCATGCTGTGTGCCTCACACCTTGCTGGATCTCCCTAATTATATACTCAGAGGACCTACGCAGAACCACAGTAAGAGATGAACAGTGCCTGGTTATCTCCTTCCCCAGCCCTGCACTTTCACACCTCATGTTGTTGCTGCGGGGATGGGGGTGAGGGTGTGTGTGTGGGGGGGCACTTTCTCCTCCTTTACACCTAGAGACTCTCCCCCATGTAAACCTTTTCCCCCTCTCCCAGGAAGTAGTGGGAGTACTCCCTGAGCTGCTGGAGGACCTTCCACTTTGTACCAGAAACTATTTGTACATCTGTCTCCCTTGCTACACTATGAGCTTCTCACCAGGAGGGACTGGGCTTTACGATTCCTCCTTGAACGCCCCAGTCCCGCAGCTGGCTCATGTTAAGTAGTCACCCTTTTTGAGCAAACGAATGGATAGAGGAATATGAGAGAGCTCTGTGAGGTCCCAGCTGCTGACGTGGTTGTATCCCGGCGTTCTTTTTTCTGGGCCAAAGGGTTGTTTGTTACCACCTCTCCATCCCTTTTACAGACTCTGCCTCAGCAGCTTAAAGTACACAATGGAACAGTGTGCCTTTCAGCAAATAGAGTGAGCGATGGAAAATGCAAAACCTCAACCTTGAATGTAAGCAATGGCATGCTGAATGTAATTCCAAATGAAGAGAAACTGACAATTTTCACTAAAATGGAGTGAAAGCCTTCTGGTAAGGCTCTTGTTGGGCTCCATGTCTCGTTATCAGGATTGATAAAGCCGACGCAACAAGGCTAAGCACGCCCCCTGTTGGATTTTGCTAGCTTTCAGTAAGAAGAAGAAGAAGAGAGAAACTCCTTGCAATTTCTTAGAAGTAGGTATGCAGGGGTAGGGCCCTTCTGAAAAATTCTCTATTAAGGAGGCATCAAATGAGTCAGAGATGTAGTCACTGGACTGTCCTTTGGATATAACTTGACTCATCCACAAATACTGACATTCCTTTTTGAAGAACAGAAATATTTTCCAAATGTGAAAGCCAAAATGGCATACCCTTAATTCCTTTGAGCAAGCATGCAACTACAAAAAACAAATCAACCACTAAAACTCCTCTTCAGCATCTCCCCCATCCCCAGTGAGGTTTAAATTATAATTTCTGAATCTCCATTGATAGAGAACTGGCTACATAAGTATAGCATATCCATGCATTGGAAAACAAGTCAGCTCTATAATGCAGTGATACAGAACAATCTTCATGGTATATTATTAACTGAAAAAAGGCAAAGTGCTGAGCATATATGTGCGTGTGTGCGCACGTGTGTGTGTGTGTGTGTGTGTTTCTTTCACAAGAAAACAGTAACAATTTGTCTCTTGGGGGGAGAAATTAGTTGTGCAGAAAGTATAGAAGGAAAAGTTTTTTTCCCTCTACTTCTCTGTGTCCTGTTCACAATCTGCATCTTGTGTGTCACCCGTGAAAACAATCTAACCCATTTTAAAAAGTAAGAACCTGGGGCCCTGGGCTGGCTCAGTCCAAAGAACATGGGACTCTTGATCTCAGGGTCATGAGTTCTAGTTCCACACAGGGTGCAGATAAATAAATAAGGACCTTATAAAAGGCTAGTAAGGTTCTCTACTGTCACTCTTCTTTTTTTCTAGCAGTCTTTTCAATCCTCAGTGGAAGCAACTTAAACTGCTATAGCACGTTTTCTCTAATTTTTATTAAAAGATTTTATTTATTTTACTTGAGAGAACACAAGCAAGAGGAGAAGCAGAGGGAAAAAGAGAAGCAGGCTACCCAATGAGCAGGAAGCCCAATGCAGGGCTCAATTCTAGGACCCCAGGATCATGACCTGAGCTGAAGGGAGATGTTTAACTGACTAAGCCATCCAGATGACCTGGTACATTTTCTCTTAATTTCTAAAAAAATTTAGTATGGTCATCTGTCAGTTCTAACAGACATATATCTGCCAGTCATTGGGGCTATCGCAGACTGTTCAAGATATTGAACTCCAGCATCTTTCTGGCTTGGATCTCTGAATGGATTGTTGGGGCCTGGGACCCCATGGAGCAGTTTTTCACTCTTCCTAATGATAATGCATGCCAGACTAGAAGTGACCTTTTGCCAAAACCATCATCCACCCAGCTGGGGAAACCCAAGCTTAGTTTCCTAAGCAGGGAAAAGGTCTGCAGCTTTTCTGGGGGAAAGAGGGCTGGTGCCACTCCAGGGAATTCATTACTCCAGTGCTGTGCTAGAGAGCAAAATAGGGGAGCATGGACAGCCTCTTTTTCTCTAGACTTCTGAGTCAAGGGTCCTCCTTGGTTCTGGTCCTTGATACCCATCACAGTTGAAAATATATCTGTAGTTAATCTTCAGGCTCACATACTGGAAACCAGTATGCCTGGGCAGCCATGACTGCCTATCCCTGTCCCAGTGAAAAGTAGAATGCTAAGGTAGAGAGAGCAAGAGAGACATATAGGGGCCTGATTTGAGCACCAAGCCCAGGTTAACCTGTGGGTACTTCTGGCAAGTCACTTGTCCTCTCCAGGCCCTCCTGTTCTTGTCAAGTGAGGAGGTGGGATTTGATGATCTCTCTCATTGCCAAGGGCCAGTCTCTGGCATTAGAAAGATAGATGCATTCCTAGGTCCTGCTCTGGGAAGTCAGTGTGAGCTAGGCCTCTGGCAGGAGGAAACACAGGGAAAGGTAATTTTTAAAGAGCGGTGAGAGGTGGGTTAAAGGCTTTGCTTTTTGCTTTATTGTCCATCTTAGTCTTACTCTGTTAGTATAAATCTAAGAACCTAGAGGAGCTATGCAGCCTTTTACCACCACTGTGATCCTAATCTAAGTTCTCCCTGCCCCCAACAACCCATCAAACATTTGTTTTAAAGATTTTATTTAGGGGCGCCTGGGTGGCTCAGTGGGTTAAAGCCTCTGCCTTCGGCTTGGGTCATGATCTAGGAGTCCTGGGATCGAGCCCCGCATCGAGCCCCGCATCGAGCCCCGCATTGAGCCCCGCATCGGGCTCTCTGCTCAGCAGGGAGCCTGCTTCCTCCTCTCTCTCTGCCTGCCTCTCTGCCTACTTGTAATCTCTGTCTGTCAAATAAATAAATAAAATCTTAAAATAATAAAAAATAATAAAGATTTTATTTATAAATCATTTCTACATCTAAGGTGGGGCTTGAACTCATAACCCCAAGATCAAGAATCACATGCTCTACTGACTCAGCCAGCCCAGCACCCCAGAACTCTTCACGCTTTTTAGAATGGTGGTGAGTAACTCGGCTGTGGGGGAGGTAGAGACCTCCCCTCCCTTCGAAAACACTGGAAGCCATGGATATTTTTCCCTCTCAAAATCTGGGCACAGGCAAATCCAGTATTTTGGATACAATTTTAGGATCTCATGTTCTACTTGACTCCCTGCTCTAGAACTTCAAAGGTGCGTGAGCAAAAAAACACGGGGGCGGGGAAGGAGAGCCTCACTCCTGGACCTGTTTCCCTTCCCCGGCTTACGGCTCACATTCCTCCGCCCCAGTCCCGCTGCGTGGCCTCCGCTGGCAGCCGAGGCCCTAGTCTCCCGCTCCAACTATTCCAACCATCCTGGGAAGGGTGGGGCCCTCGGCTCTTGGGTCCCCCTCGGTTGCCCCCCTTCCCCACCATCGGTCTCCCCTTCTGCCCCGGTCCCTCCCTTTCTGGGGTGGGGCCAGCCAATGAGCGATGAGACTCTGGGGTTTGGCCCGGGAGCCAGGGAGCTCACCGATTCCCCGCCCTACAGTTCTGGCCACCGTCCCGGTGCGCACGGACGTGGCTCGAGTTTCCTCGGCTCTCCGCTCTTTCTCGCTTTCCCCCCTCCTGCTCTTCCTCCTCTTCTGGGCTTCAGCTCCAGCTCCACCCGGCCGGCCCCGCACGGCTCCGGCTAGCCATGGAGGACACCCAGCTCCATATCATCGAGCAGCCGCTTCCCGGGTACCCCGATGTTGGGGACCCGGGGTCCTCCCCAATGGCGGCGCCAGCGGCGGAGGAGCCGTCAGGGGCCGGCTCTGAGGAGCTGATCAAGTCGGACCAGGTGAACGGCGTGCTGGTGCTGAGCCTTCTGGACAAAATCATCGGCGCCGTCGACCAGATCCAGCTGACCCAAGCCCAGCTGGAGGAACGGCAGGCGGAGATGGAGGGTGCCGTGCAGAGCATCCAGGGTGAGCTGAGCAAGCTGGGCAAGGCACACGCCACCACCAGCAACACCGTGAGCAAGTTGCTGGAGAAGGTGCGCAAGGTCAGCGTCAACGTGAAGACCGTGCGCGGCAGCCTGGAGCGCCAGGCCGGCCAGATCAAGAAGTTGGAGGTCAACGAGGCGGAGCTGCTGAGGCGCCGCAACTTTAAAGTCATGATCTACCAGGTGAGCTGGGGGGTGGACGCATCTGGCCCGGAGTCTCCGGAGCTTGGGGTAGGAGGACCTGCCCGCGGTGCGGCGCTCCCGCCAGCCTGGCGTGGGTGGCTCATGGGACCCACCCTCCTTCCGGGAGCACCGTTGGAGTGGGGTGGGGCAGGGCGGGGTGGGCTCCAGATTCCTGGAGCGCGCAGAGGGGCGCGCTTTGCACCCCACGCCTTCTCACCGAGCCCCGTCCCTCTGGCGACAAACTCGCAAAAAAGTTAGAGGGCAGGACTTGAGGAAGTTCCCCCTCTCAGACTGTTCCCAGCTCGGCTGTGTGAAGTCTTCCTACTTGGCGGAGGTTTGGGGGAAAGCCAGGGGTCCCTGGCGGCCGGTGGGCCCACTGTAAGCGGACACTGGAGGCGTGGCCCGGGTTTGGGGCCTCCGGCCCTGCCCGCCCGATATAGCGGGTGATTCAGGGCTCAGGCACGCACCGCCGGGGGCTGCGCCAGGCGAGGGCAGCGACCGCCAGCACACGCCCCCGGACCCGCATGGGCCTCGGCTGCCCCCGCGTCCTCGGGCTGCGAGCTGCCCCGAGCCTCTGGGCACTTTCAGGCCCTTGGGGACGCAGGCAGCTCTCCCGAACCCTCTCTGGTAGATGAAAGTAGGCGCGGGGGTTGTGGGGGGTGATTGGGGAAGGGAGGTGGAGTGCAAAGTAAAGAGTGCAAGCGGGGTTGGTGGGGCAAAGCGGACAGTCCCTGCCGGGCCCGACGATCTAGGCGCAGGAATCACCCTGCTGGCCTGGGGGACAGCGGAGCAGCGGGCAGACAGGCGGGAGGAGGCTGGCGCGTGCCAGGCTCCGCCCAGGCCGCTTGTTGCTTCCTTTGCTCCTCTACCGGTTTTGCTCGGATAAAAATGACATTTTTGTATCCTAACTGCAAATAAACCTGGAAATCTCAGTGTTGCTAGTCCTCCCCGCTCCCTCCTCCCCAATCACATTAGAAGAGGCTCTGAGGGGGCGCCTGGGTGGCTCAGTGGGTTAAAGCCTCTGCCTTCGGCTGGGCTCATGATCCCGGGATCCTGGGATCAAGCCCCGCATCGGGCTCTCTGCTCAGCAGGGAGCCTGCTTCCTCCTCTCTCTCTGCCTGCCTCTCTGCCTACTTGTGATCTCTGTCTGTCAAATAAAAAATAAATAAAATCTTAAAAAAAAAGAAGAAGAAGAAGAAGCTCTGCGCTGAGGGCTTGGTGATCTTTGGACGGGTGGGAATTTGCCCAACCTCTCCTGCTGTCTTCTTCCCACTGGCCTGGTTGACGTTCCCACCCCAAGGAGGTGAGGTCAGGGGTAAAGGCGTTAGTCTATGCTCCCTCAGCCCCTTCCTCTCCCTACAGAAGGGAATGGAAAGAAAAGGAAGGCTACATTTCCCACACCCTCTAGGTGAGAGAACCTGTCAGGGAGCTGTGGTTTCCCTGACTGCACCAAGCTGGATTCTGAGTGACCATCTGGGATTCAGTGAGGTCCTTAACTGGGTGTCTCTAGGAGGAACTAAGAGAGATGCAGATTAGGACAAGTGTTTGGGACAGTAGACACAGGGAGATGGGTGAACTTGTACCCATCCAAGGAGATGGTGGTGGGGCAGAGACAGAACTGGTGCTGTCCCCTTCCCTCCAATGCCCAGAGACTCCTCCCAAGTGGTGCTAGAAGTTCCCCCACCAGCCCATATAGCACTACCTGGTAGAAATGTTTGTCTAGAGCTGTTTCACTTAATCTAACTGCTTGGAAGAGTGTATGTGAGAGAGATTTTAAAAGAAATCTGATTAGTCCCGGGGGAGGGGGTGTCACCAAGGGAAGAACACTCAGGGGTCTGGGACCATAGCTGCCAGCTCTTTTCTCCACAGCCTCGTGTATTAGAGGGTTGCCACGAAGGGCTTGGATAGGTTGCTGTCTTCACTCTAAATATCCCAGACCATAGAACGTGGGAAAGTTCTCAGACTTGAGGTAAACCTATGTCAAAGGTAGAGATGCTGAGAGAAGGATGGGTCCTTAGGAAGCAAAACTCGTGTGCAGAGGCCAGTGGCATCTCTGTTACTCCCGCTCAGCAGCTGGCAGGGATCTGTCTGTCATGTGTCTGTGGGGGTGGGAGGTGGGGTCTAATCACAGCCTGGAGGTAGAAAGAATGGCTCAAGCTGGGGACCCTGTGCCTCTAAACCACAGGGCAAATAACTAATAAGTAACACTGTTCCAACCTGGAGAGAAGCTCAGAGGCAAGGAAAAGATTCCAGCAACAGGGGTGGGGCTCAGGGAAGCAGCACTTCCCTGAGATGCAGAGCAGAGGTCCAGGTAAGGGCCGAGGGTGTGAGGTACTCAGCAGCTAAAGAAAAAGCAGAGGCTACTCCTTTCTGAGGTCTGCAGGCCTGGGAAGAGAAGGAGGTAAAAATAGCTCTGCGCCTTGGCAGACCTAATAGGGAAGATTGGGGGCGGCAGCATTTATGGTAGTCAGGCTGAGGGGTAGGATGCTTGGGTGGCCAGGCAGAGAGAGAGAGAGAGATTTGGAGAAAGGCCCCCTGGGAGAATGTGAGTTTTCCAGAGTGGGAACAGGGGAGTGGATACTGTATTTCCCGCTGCAGATGTGGGAGGTGATGATGTGGCAATGGGGGCAGGGCAGAAAGAAGAATGAAAGGCCAGGAAGGCCCCAGCTGTGGGATCAGGCCATCTGCCCCCCCCCATACCTTTTTCCTTGGGGGATAAAGAAGAGAATCCCTTGTGTGGCCTCACCCCATATTCAAGGAACTGTTAGACATAATGATTCCACAGGTTAAGTTTGTATTTGATCCTCCTGGCTCCCCCATGAAATTTAGCACCTCCCACCCCAGGATATCAGAGCCCTCACCTTGAACCCACTTCTGAGTCATTACTGTCCTCTGGCATTTCCCTATCCCCTAACAAAAACTAGCAGTTTGGCATCCCATCCTATCAGGGTGATACCTAACTAGGCAACATCTAGTGAAGGAGAAGAACGAAATCTACTAGTAGCTAAGGGTCAGTGGACTGAGAACTGACTGCTGGGAAGATCAGGCAGATCCTGGACACTGTACAAACGGGACGGGCAGTGATCATTAAAGATTTGGTTCTTCCAGATAATGACTTGGATATTACTAGTGTTCTTTTAGAATGCAGAAAAGGGGGCTAAAATGGAAAGAAACGCTTTCTGGAGCAGTTGTGATGAGACATGATCTCCACAAGGACCCTTCAGACCTGCTCCAAGCGCTTGATGATAGGACCAGGAAGCATTTAAGGGATTAAGGACTTTTAGGCTTTAAAAACAAGGGCACCAAGGCTGGAATGAGGGCTTGCTGGCTTTTCCTCCCCAAATCCTAACCTAACCCATATAGCTCTTTACTGGACTCAAGGCAAATGAGGGCTCTCTGTGCCAGAACTCAGAACTTTTGTTCCCAAATATTCCAATGTGAGGCTCTTGCCCCTCTCAGTCCCTGAGCCTAGTGGCCATGGAAAGAGTGCTTACCACATCCTTCCTCCGAAACACTGAGATTTTCCTGGTCATTGGATCCAAAGCAGGGAGGATACTATTAGGGGTAATCCTAAGACTAAAGGAAATAATACTCCTCCCTCTGATTTTTTTTTTTTTAATAAGAAAAGTCTGACTATTGTAAAGGTCAAAATCAAAAAGGGATGCAATGGCACAAAATAAGCTACTGATATAGAGAAGTGAGAGGATATTGTTGCTAGGCAACCAACCTCAGAGATGAGTAGTGGTTTGTTCCATTTCAGTGAAGCATACCATTGTGCATGTTTCATTATTCTGCCATTACAGAATTTTTTGAGCTGGAAGATGCTTCAGAGATAATCAGCTTAAGCTCCTTCATTCTATAGCTAGGGAAGTGGAGGCCCAAAGAGGGGAACTTACTTGCCTACTGTCACTCAAGTCAGTGAGGGTCAAAGCTGGGACTAGAACCCAGGTGTACCCCTTCTTCTGCTAAATTCTCTGCTCCCCACTTCCTCCCTCCATTCCCGGGCTCTGCGAAGAAACCAGGGCGGAGGTTATTCCAACAGTGGGTTTGTTCTGGCTCCTTCATCCTCTAAGGGAGATAGTCGCACCATCCTGGCACTTGGGCTGCTGTCTGAGTACATGTGTGCGTGTGCATGTGTGTGTACACGTGAGGGTGCAATCAACATTACTAAGAGTGGCTAAGGTTGGTGGCCATTAGTTGCTTAGCCTCCTAGTACTGAAGCAGAGGCAATGGGCAATGACAAAGGACCAATGACAGTGAGGGAGGAGGGAGGGGTACAGAGAGTAAGGCATAGAGCTCCCTGGCCAGTATGGGTATCCCCTGGCCTAAGCTCTGCAGCTGGCTATGAGAGGTCTATGCTGACTTTCTCCTTGGCCTTCCTTCTCCTTATACTCCACAGGGAAGGTTGGCGCCTGCTACGTTGTGTTTTTGTGGCTGCAGGCTTTTACCCACCACTGCTGTCACTGGAGTCTGGTAGTGCCCCTAACCATCTCTCTCCCTGACTTCTCATGATGGTCCAAGACAAGAGTGGCAGCTCAGCCCCTCAGGAGGGAGAATGGGAGCTGCCGCTAGGTCTTCCAGGATGCAAGCCCAGCTGTCATAAAAAGAGCTTGGCTTTTGTTCCTGATTTCTCTGTGCATCTTGGTGTCTGCTATCCCCGGCATGTGTAGGGGGAGGAGTGGCAAGGAAGGCAAGAGGTGGGGACATGACCAAAGGGAAACAACCAGGATGTCCCTCTTCCCTGCCTCTACCTCTCCTCATCCAGGGCGGCACCAAGTGCCCACCCTGCCCTGGGGAAATAATGAGAACTAGGACTCTGAAGACAGTAGAGTTGTTCGCCTACTTGCCTTCTTTTTCACTTCTCAGAGCCTCTACGGCTAGAGTCAGTAACTGACCTCTTGAAGAGCTCCTTCTACGTTGCCAGCAGCCTCTAACTCCCTCACTCCAGCCCTCAACAGCATCATCCCACGACTATGGCTGGGTAGGGACAGAAGGCAGGAGGCTAAGGATGGGAGTGGGGAAGATTCTAGAGGGAAGAACAGAGGAGCTCTGTTTAAACTGTTTATTAAACACGGGCCTGGGTTTGTCACACTTTCATCCCCGGGGCCTTCTTGATGACGCATATAAAATATGGTTCCTTTCCAGCCTGATGCATGCCATATTCCCTTCCCCCTACTCACCAACTCCAATTCTGCATGCCCACTAAGGCCTCTTTCTCTCAACAACATCCACACCCATCTCAAGCCCCATTTACACCCCTTTTCCTCATCTTAGCCCAAGAAGAAGCTGAAAGCACCCTCTGACCTGGCCACACCCAAGATCGTGCCTTTTGACCTTCTGCCTGAGACTGAGCCCATTGACCTGAAGCCTGAGACAGTGCCTGAGCTCCCACCCTTTGACCAGACGCCTAGGACACTGCCCTATTACCCAGAGTCTGTGCCTCTGCCCACCCCAGAGAAGCCGACAGCCGGTGGGGGCACTTAGGGTCTCTCGGGTGACATGGGGCAGTGGGCATGGGCCGTCATTCCAGTCCACCACCAGCTCACTGCTTAGTGGTGGTCAGTGTTGGGATGAGAGGCCTCTTTCAAGCCCTGGGTTGGTGGTGGATATGGTGAAAACACTCTTGCAATACGCAGAGTTCAGGCAAATGTGGTGTGTGCAATGGGGTGGGAAGCAAAGGGACGGGGCCCTCCCCCACCTCTGGGTTTCTGTCTTAATAGTAGATGCTCCAAACCCCAAATTGGAGCTGCAGCCTGTGCTGCCCTGCATGAAATTGCATGAAACTGTGCCATGGCATCTGATTCTCCTTCCCGTTCCCCTTCTGCCTCCTCCTCAGGGACAGGCCAGTTTGGCTCAAAGCTTCTTTGGAGAGGGCCCTTATGAGGCCCAGGCCTGGGGTCTGTTCTGTACCCTGTCCACCCTCTCCCTGGAGCTGAGGAAAACATTTACACTTATTTTTTTCCATTTTTTTTTTTAGAAAATGTTTTGCAAAGGGATCCCTTATGTTTGCCAGATCCTGCCTTGGGTGGGGCACCCTAAAGCTGCCAACTCGGAGAGGCCGGAAGGGGGGACATTTTAGCTGGCTCTGGCCTGGATCCTCTGGCTTCCCTACAGCACAAAAGGGTTTCCTCCAACTTTTTTTCTTTTTCCAAAATCATCCTTCTAAGGAGTCCTTTTAGACATTTTCCCTAACTGTCCCCTCCTCCACGAAATTTTTTTTTTTTTTTTAAGATTTTATTTATTTATTTGTCAGAGCGAGGGAGAGAGAGCGAGCACAGGCAGACAGAATGGCAGGCAGAGGCAGAGGGAGAAGCAGGTTCCCTGACGAGCAAGGAGCCCGATGCAGGACTCGATCCCAGGACGCTGGGATCATGACCTGAGCCGAAGGCAGCTGCTTAACCAACTGAGCCACCCAGGCGTCCCTCCTCCACGAAATTTTAATGCTATAGATATACTATCTATCTACATATGTATTGGGACTCTTCGGCACTACAAACTACTGGGATATCTAAATTAACCTCTCCCTTCAAGAATTAATTTCCACCCTCTTGGGGGCAACATGAATCCTGTTGAGAATCCTGCTCTAGCAGAAAGGACCCTCTGCCTTTGGTGTCTCTCACCCCTTGTCTCAGCAATCTAAAGTAACAATCCTGAGATTTTATGACTTTCCCTCTTTTCTACCTCTCCCCAAGTCTTGCCCTTCTTCTAACTTACTCTCTGAGCAGATCCTGGGTCTCTGAATGCCCTCTCCAGAGTCTTCTCTGGCTAGTCCCAGGCAGTAGTTGGGGACAGAACATTAAGTCCAGAGAGTCTCCTGGAGTGCCTGGCTGGCTCAGTCAGTAGAGCCTGTGACTCTTGATCTCAGGGTCATGAGGTTGAGCCCCACATTGGGTAGAGAACTTACTTTAAAAAAAAAAAAAAAGATTAAAGAAAAGAAAAAAAAGGAAAGAAAGGCTCCTACTTAAAGAGTCATATGACATTGTCCCTTCTCCCTGACAAATGTGAAATGCCTGGCCAAGGACTAGGCACATAGTAGGTGCTTGATTAAATTATAATCATATTAAAATCTTCTTCCTAGACCAGAGGATCTTCAGTTTATAAAGCAGAGTTGGGCAGTGGAGCGGATGGGGCCGGAAGTTTCCCTGGGGCTCCTGAAACCCATCTTGGACTGGTGCCTTCCTGGGTTGGAGAACTGTGTATGCTTGGTGGGGGGGAGGGGAAGCTGTGCATGCTTTTGCTCAGACCTGGTCATTAAAGGTAACTCTGGAAACCAAGCCTGTTAGGAGTGGTGGTTTTCTTTAATAAAAGCGTGAAAAGGGACGCCTGGGTGGTTCAGTTGGTTGGACGACTGCCTTCGGCTCAGGTCATGATCCCGGAGTCCCGGGATCGAGTCCCGCATCGGGCTCCCAGCTCCATGGGGAGTCTGCTTCTCCCTCTGACCTTCTCCTCGCTCATGCTCTCTCTCACGGTCTCTCTCTCAAATAAATAAATAAAATCTTTAAAAAAAAAAATAAAAAATAAAAGCGTGAAAACAGAACAAGCAGAGCCATCCCCTGAGGCCCCTCCTTTGGTGTAGGAGCTCTGCCAGGGCAGCAGGGGTGGGACAAGGGTGCCTGGCCATTGTGCCCAGGGTAGGGGGAGGTGCTTTGGAATTGTGTTGGTGGTTGTTGTAGCAACAGGCTGATGGGGTGGACCCAAAACAGCACTCCAAGCCTATGAGTCATAGGGGAAACCTGGCTTGCAAAGGGGGAGAAAAGAGAAAATCCATTAATGGAGGAAAAAAGCTAAAATCATAGTGGTATACCCTCTGTAGAGCCAGTCTACTGGATGTTGTCCAGGGAGTTAGGTCAAGTTATTTCTTCCCCCATCCCCTGATCTTCCACCAAAGCAGCTCCTCTGGTGTAAGCTATCACTCTGGGGGGAACCTACAATGAATGGTGTTAATATATATTCATATACCTTTCTGGACTGGGAGAGACACCTCCAAATCCAGGAATAAACCCCCTTCACTGGGATTGTTCCCTGATGTTGTATTTGAGACCTTTCAACAGGAATTAGAAAGATGGGATTGGCTACAAGAGGTCTGCGACTCTGTCCCTAGCCCCGTTCACTTTCAAGCTCAGCAGGCAAACACCTTTAATTTAGGAAGCCAGAGGCCTGGAAAACCAGTCAGCTTAGCCTTTAAGGGATGGGGTGGGGCAGGGGTTGGGGGGTGGTAAGGGGAGGCATCAGGGATGCTGGGGGTGGGGTAGGGAGACAATGTCGATTTGTTTTCCAGCAGCTGGGACTATTTCCTGACTATTCCCCGCCCATCACCCTAATCCTTCCCTAGCCTATCCACATTGTCTGAGTTTAGCGAAAGGAGGGGTTCTCTACTATCCTTTGGTGGAGCATGTATGGGGTTTTAGTCAGAGAGGCTTTGAAGGAGATCAGAGCTGAAATTTTTTTGATACTGGGGTTGCAGGTAAATTCTGGGTGGAGAAGGATGAAGAGGTAGCAGAGAGCTTAGATCATGGAGAGTCCTAAAATGGTGTGTAAAAGAGAGGACTTGAGTAGCAGGCAGAAAGACTGTAAAAAGGAAACCCAAAGGGTACAACTGGAAATAAGGAATGTTAAGAGAGGTTGGGATCCTCTTACACTCAAGACAAGGAAAACAATCCCTTCAACTCCTCTGTGAGTGATAAGAGGGAGAGGGATAGACAGAATGACAGTACTAAGCCAGCTATGGCAGATGGAGACTACAAGTCCCAGCATGCCCTGAGCCCAGATCACCTTGCCTGCTGGGAGGTGTAGTTGAATAATGACAGCTTGAGGTGGCTTGATGCCCAGCAGTACTGGTGTCCAGTTTGGGAGAAAGGGTGGAGCGAGCATTCTGTCTTTGTCCTTGCTAATGCTATTAACAGGGAGGGAAGGAAGTTGGGAGGGGTTGTTCCTAGTTTTCAGTGTAAACCAGGAAACTCTGGGGGGATGTGGATGGGAGGGAAGAGGAAAGAGGTTGGGGGCTGGGGGAGGAATTTCTGTAGCATGTGGTGCTGAGATACCAAGTGGAAATGTGTGTGTGTGTGTGTATGTGTGTGTGTGTATGTGTGTTTATAAGAGGGGTCAATTCATGTTGCCTCATTTTTCTCAGATGGGTTGTTGTTTTTGTTTTTGGTTTTGTTTTTTTTACAATTCTGGGAAATTGTCTTCAGAAACCCCTTTGAAGCAGCGCCTGGGTGGCCCAGGGTTAAGCTTCTGCCTTCAACTCAGGTCATGATCTCAGTGGCCTGGGATCCAGCTCCACATCGGGCTCTCTGCTCAGCAGGGAGCCCGCTCCCCGAGCTCTCTCTCTCTCTGCCTGCTGCTCTGCCTACTTGTGACCTCTCTCTCTCTCTCTCTCTCTCTCTCTGTCAAATAAATAAATAAATAAATCTTAAAAAAGAAAGAAAAAGAAAACCCCTTGAAAACCTACTGTCTCCTTCCTTCATCTTAAGTCCCTGAAGAGAGTGTGAGCCAAAGAGTTCTGGGTTTATGTTTATGTTCTTGAATATGCCCCCTTGCCCTTTCTGTGCTCCACCTCCCTTACCTTCTTGTAGAAGGTGATCCTGAGATTCTGAAATGTTGGCCCAGAGTCAGGACCTTGGAAAATCTTCCCAGAATGGAAGACAGTGCTGGTGCTAGGTACTCCCAGAGGCAAAGGGAAGAACTGGCTCTGAGCTCTAGATCTCAGGGACTCTGGGACCACCACCCCATTCCTGGCCCCTTAAACTCTGGTCTGGGGAGAAAAAAATCACAATGGAAAAAGTAATCCCTCCCTTCCATTCCAAGGCTGGGAAGTCAGAACCAGAATAATTGTCCATGTTGGGAAGAAAACATGCTCTTGGCTGCCAGCCAGCTTCTTCCTCTTTCCTCTCTCAATTTCTACGTGCGTGCGGGGTAATGACCGCTGCTGGAACAAATCAGTATGAGGAGGTCAAGGGTGGGGAGCATGGGCTCAGCACAGCTCTCCTTCCCTAAGACTGGTCCTGAACTTATGTGAAGTCTGGGAAACACTCCCTTTATCTTGCCTTCAAGTTACCGTACCTGGGGGTCGCCTGACTGGCTGTGAGCTCACTCCCCCACCCCCTCCCCCTCAACGACTTCTCAAACCCCTTTGCATTTTTTGGTCTAGCTAGAGCGGTGTGCACCAGGGGGCGCTCTGCGCATTTCCAAAGTTAAACTGTGTTCCCTGAGTTAGGAGTAGTTTAACTAAGATGCGTGGACGCAGGTTGTAGGACAGGTTTGGGGGCTGCAGAGATATTTAGCTCAAGTGCAATGACTGCACAAGCCGGAAGCTCCGTTCCCTCCTCGCCCTGTCTGTATAGTTACCGTTCATTCAACACATAATTTACTGGGCGCCCACGCAGTGTCCAGCTCACGGACACTGGCACACCCGCGAAGGAGTCGGGCGGATGTCACAGCTACCACGCACTCCCCTGAATCACCACCCACCCTCCTGCCGCGGGTTCGCCCAGCATCCCCCAGGTCCCCGCCCAGCCCTCGGCTCTGCCCCCTCACCTCTTCGCTCTGCTCTCCCTTCAGGACGAGGTGAAACTGCCGGCCAAAGTAAGCATCGGCAAGTCGCTGAAAGAGGCGGAGGCGCTGCCCGAGAAGGAGGGCGACGAGCTGGGCGAGGGCGAGCGGCCGGAGGAGGACGCGGCCGCGCTCGAGCTGTCGTCCGACGAGGCGGTGGAGGTGGAGGAGGTCATTGAGGAGTCGCGCGCCGAGCGCATCAAGCGCAGCGGCCTGCGGCGCGTGGACGACTTCAAGAAGGCCTTCTCCAAGGAGAAGATGGAGAAGACCAAGGTGCGCACCCGCGAGAACCTGGAGAAGACCCGCCTCAAGACCAAGGAGAACCTGGAGAAGACGCGGCACACGCTCGAGAAGCGCATGAACAAGCTGGGCACGCGCCTCGTTCCCGCCGAGAGGCGCGAGAAGCTCAAGACCTCGCGAGATAAGCTGCGCAAGTCCTTCACGCCTGACCACGTGGTGTACGCGCGCTCCAAAACGGCGGTCTACAAGGTGCCGCCCTTCACCTTCCACGTCAAGAAGATCCGCGAGGGCGAGGTGGAGGTGCTAAAGGCCACCGAAATGGTGGAGGTGGGCGCCGACGACGACGAGGGCGGCGCGGAGCGCGGCGAGGCGGGCGACCTGCTGCGCGGGAGCAGCCCCGACGTGCACACGCTGCTGGAGATCACCGAGGAGTCGGACGCGGTGCTGGTGGACAAGAGTGACAGCGACTGAGCGCACGCACGCGGGGCTCTGCCCGGGAGGCCGCGCCACCCTGCCCCGCCATTCCCCGCCCCCTCCCCATGCCTTTCCCTCTGGAACTTTCTCTTTCGCATTCTCTCTCGGCCCCACGCGGGCTGAGATGTTTCTAAATTGACAACACCGCCCCTCAAGGAGCACCTCTCCAAGTCTTAACCGCTGTTAAGATCGGAGGGAGGCAGCCTCCACCTTAGATCGCCCCAGTTTGGGCACAGTCTGGGTGGGAGTGGAGAGGGGAGTGATCCGTGTCGTGGTTGTCCAAGTCAGGGATCTTAAAGGAAATGGCTGTCGTTTCCATGGTTGCCCCACCCCACTTTGGGGTAGGCTGCCTCCCCCCCCTCACCCTCCACCTCACACTTGTACCCAGCTGCTGTCATTCCTGCTCACTGAGCTCTTCTTTCTCATCCTGATCCCTGGAGGCTTGAAAGCCAAAACTACCATAAAAGGAAAGAGTGAATCTTGAAGAGGACCCTTGCCCACACGGGAGGCCCCATACTGGAAGGACTTAAAAGCAGCTTTCAGGAGAACCTCGGGCAGTTGGGGGAAGAGGGCAGAGTGAGCGTGACCCTGGAAAGAGAGGCTAGCACCGTTGTATCTGTATAGGGTTCCAACAAGTAAGGCTGTAGCCAAGCAGAGCCCTGGGGAAGGAGGAGATGATGTAGGGAACATTTACCGTGTTTCTGCATCTGCAATAGCAGCACATGGCTCTGGCTTTGGGAACGAGAATGGGAAACTGTAGAAAGTGGAAATTGGTGAAGAGAGGAGAATTCTCCTCATTAGAAGCATGAGAAACACGAGACAAGAATCCCGTCGTAATGGGGTTCTCAGAGGACAGCGGGACAATTTTCAGAATAAGGGGGAAGGACAGTGAGAACGAGATGATCCAAAGAGGAGAGAGAGGTACGCCTCACTCACCCCTGTCCCTTAACTGAGATCTGAATGGTGCCCCTTGTGGCAGCCCATTTCTCAAATCCAGAGTATGAGGGTTCCAGAAGGGGGCAGCACCAGACTGCAGAGAGCTGGGAGGTAGCTGGGAGGCCGGCTGGAAAGACAGCAACGTGCTAATGGCCAGGCCACCAAGCTGAGAGCTGAAGGGGACATGGAGAGAGTGTATGGAGCAACCCGGCCTTGGCTCACTCCTGGTAGTTTCTTCTCAAGATCCTTCCCTAGAGCTAGTATCAGAAAGCTGCGAAACTTGCCAAGACCTCCTTGCCTTGTGGGTTCTTCTCCTGAATCATTGGGGATGATGGGTATGCTACTTCCAGTCCTGTTGTGCACTGACAGGTTCTCTTCAGGACACTTCAGTACACCCCCCCATTCCTCTCCAGTAAAGGCCGCTTGTCAGAAGCAAAGACAACTCCCTTCCCCTTCAAGCACAGCCCAAAAAGGAGGATTGAAGGCTTCCTCCTCCCTCATCTCCTCTGCCTTATCTTCCCTGCTTTGCTTTTTAGAGTTGCAGCTAATAGTTTTAAGGGGTGGAGGGAGGGAGCCTGGGGACACAAACTTTTTTTTTTATAATACAAAGCTTTGCTTTCTGCTCCCAACCCCTCCCCCTCCCCCCCTTCTTGGTTCCCTTCTCTCTTCTGAACGGTTGGAGACGCTTCAGCTGAGGGAGGATGGGGATTGTGGGACAGGGTCCCTTGGTGCTGATGGGCTGAAGGGGCCTGAGTTGTGGGCAGATACAGTTTCCTGTGGGCTCCTGGGAGCCTCTCATGTTGCTGTGTCCTGGTAAGCAGCCCGACCAATAAACCCGCTTTTCTAAAAGGATCTGTGCTGGATTATATTGTCTAAAGGCAGTTACATAGGCTGAGTGACAGAGGACAGGAGAGAACCAGGGTGGGGAAGAGGGAGAGGACTGTTGGTTTAAACCTGTCCCATGTGCCTGGAGTGGGTGTGGGTGTGGGAGTAGGGTATTATTATCATCCCCATTTTAGAGATGAAGAAACACAGAGTGACTTGTCTAAAGTCACGTACTCAGTAAGTGGCAGAGCTGGGATTCTGAGCTGGGCAGCCTGGCTCCGTGGTCTTAACTGTCGAGAATCTGTGACTTTCTCCTGTCTGGATCCATTCCCCGCTGTCAGGGTATTAGCCCTCCAGACACAGTTAACTTTGCTCAGTTTGAGCTTCCTCCAAATCCGCACTTCCAAATCAGATCTGGCCTAGAGGAGGCAGCCTGGGGAAGGGAAAAGTCAGAGACCCTGACTCAGAGGGCTGAATGTCATATAGAAAGGATTCCAGTGCATGTCAGATGCGCCGGTCATAGCCACACATCATAGTTAATTCTCCCCACAATCCTGGGATGAGCACCTATTTTGTTATCTGTGCAGTCTCTCTTCCCCATGAGTAAGCAGCCTGCCCTACCTGTCCACAAGCTATGGATTTTTTTAGAACAATGGACTCAAGTCATCATGTGGGTTCCACCTGTATATCAGAATCTCCCTAATGAAAATAGTGTCATTTCTGGGGCTCCATCCCAGCTTTTTGCCACAACTCAAACAAGCTGAGCCCTTCCTCATGAACCATGCATTTCCCTTCAACTCCCCTATCCCTGCCACCAGCAACAAGCACAGCAGTCTGGAGTTCTAAATCTCCCAGAAAGGGTTGGCTTCCTGCCAAAAGAAATGAAAACTGATGCTGAAAATTCAGAGCCTGGGAGCCAGGAAACTTCCTTCCTGCCAGGAGAGGATCCTTCTTCCTCTGGGATCCAGATGTACAGCTGTGAGAAGCCTGGAATGATGTCAGGACCCCAGCTGTGGAGTAACAAGGCCAGAGGAAACCAGGAAAAGTCCTGGGATACCAGGCCTTCATTTACTTCTCTTATCCACAATCGGGCACCTGACACACACACATCCCTTCTACAAGCCATGCCTCTCACTGGCCCACCACAATTTTAATATCAGGGCAATGACTTTGATGTGCCTTCCCTACCCAGTTTATCCTGGGCACTGCTTTGTTGTTAAGAACAGTCCTAATTCTCTGAGCAGCCACATTTCTGCTACCCCTTGCTCCACGGCAAAGTGAGGGACCACAGCCTCCCCAGAATCAGAAATTACTCCCTTCCCTCTTCCCTTGCTGCTGAAGGGAGGAGGAGGGCGGGTCTCAGGTACCGTGAGATAGTCAACAGTCGACCAATAGGATTTGAGGGCATTCCAAGGTCCCACAGCTTTGAAGCATCTTTTCCACAAAGTATACTGAACTGGCCCTGAACTTGCCCACCCATCATTAGCATTATTTCCATGACAATAAACTAGGGGTATTGCCTTCTCAAAGGCTTACAACAAGTGCGCCTTGAGATCTAAGGAAGTTCCCCTACAGCCTCAGATTGAGTTTATCAGGTCTCTAAATGGTACCTCCAAAGCCCTAAGAAGGCTGGGGTCTGTTGGGGTCAGAAGAAAATAGCTTAAGCCAGTTTCTGGTCCAGACCCTCATCTGCTCCCACCTGGATTATCTGGATGGACTTTAAATTCTCTTTCCAATCCATTCCCCAAATTACTGCCAGATAGAGATAGAAGATCTAGAGATAGATATTTTTAAAAAAGATTTTATTTGGGACGCCTGGGTGGCTCAGTTGGTTGGACGACTGCCTTCGGCTCAGGTCATGATCCCGGAATCCCGGGATCGATTCCCACATCAGGCTCTCAGCTCCATGGGGAGTCTGCTTCTCCCTCTGACCTTCTCCTAGCTCATGCTCTCTCTCACTGTCTCTCTCTCAAATAAATAAATAAAATCTTTAAAAAAAAAAAAAGAAAGGATGAATACCCAACTTTAAAAAAAAAAAGATTTTATTTATTTATTTGACAGAAAGAGAGATCACAAGTAGGCAGAGAATCAGGCAGAGAGAGAGGGGAGGAAGCAGGCTCCCTGCAGAGCAGAGAGCCTGACATGGGGCTCAATCCCAGGACCCTGGGACCATGACCTGAGCCGAAGGCAGAGGCTTTAACCCACTGAGCCACCCAGGCGCCCCTAGATATTAAAGAAAACATACCTTACAGTTTAAACCCCTTCCTCTGACCAAAGGGTTAAACTTAGTGACATGGCTCACAAGATCCCTTAAGAGTCTAGTCCCGCCCCAGTTCTTACTGGTCTTCAACATGGTCTTTACTGAGTTTGCTGGCCAGAAATGGACCACACATTTTCAAACCTGTGGGCCTTTGCTCAGGCTGCTCCCTCTCTATGGAATGGCCTCCCCCTCCCCACTTTCTCTCTTTTTTTTTTTTTTTAAGATTTTATTTATTTATTTGACAGAGAGAGATCACAAGCAGGCAGAGAGGCAGGCAGAGAGAGAGGAGGAAGCAGGCTCCCTGCTGAGCAGAGAGCCCGATGCGGGGCTCCATCCCAGGACCCTGAGATCACGACCCGAGCCGAAGGCAGCGGCTTAACCCACTGAGCCACCCAGGCGCCCCCCTCCCACTTTCTCTCTTAAGCCAACCTCTTCCCCAGCTCCAACCTGGTCATACTATCCCTTCCCTTCTCAGGGCTCCCATAGAACTTTATGTCAATAAACACTTGTTGAATGAATGAGTGAATGAATGACAAGACTCTCTATTGTGTCATAAACTCAAACCAGCTGCAACAGAAACAAAACAAAACAACGATCGGGGTGCCTAGGCTGGTTCAGTCGGTAGAGCACATGAGTCTTGATCTCAGGATTGCAAGTTCAAGCCTCATGTTGGATATAGCGATTACTTAAAAATAAATACATAAATAAATACATAAATAACGGGGTACCTGGTGGCTCAGTCAGTTGAACAGCCAACTGGTGATTTCCGCTCAGGTCATCATCTCATAGGTGGTGGGATGGAGCACCCCCTCCCCCTCAGCAGGGAGTCTGCTTGAGATTCTCTCCCTCTGCCCCTCCCCTCATTTGCGTGCAGGTACTCTCTCCTAGCTCTCTCTCTCTCTTTAAAATAATAAATAAATAAATCTTTTAAAAAAGAATGAAGGGGGGAAAAGCTGAAAACAAATGCAGAAGGAATTAATGTGATCAAAAAATTCCTGATAATAGGTTCCAAGGGTGTCCAAGATGCAAATTCTGATATAATATCATTGGAAGTTTATTTCCCCTCTTATTTTCTCTTTTTTTCATTGTGTTTGTTGGATTAATAATCAGGTTTTCCCCCGTGTCTTGGCAAAGATGACCATCGGTAACTGTAGGCTTATGGCTTAACAGCTAAACAACCCAATTAAGAGGGTTTCTTTCCAAATCCTTCCAGCCAGAATCGCAGATAGGATGTCCATTGGCCCTAAAGGTCATAAATAGGTCATAAATCTGAATCTCTGTGCCTCTGACCACATCTAGGTTATGTACCACTTCTAGAACCACAGAATAGAGAGTGAAGGAAGGCTGATTTCCCAAATGAAAATTGGACTGCTGTTATCAACAGAAAAGGGAGAGGAAAAAAAAAAAAGAAAAAAAGAAAAGGGAGAGGATGATAGGCAGATGAAACAACAGATGTTCTTTCCCAGGGATCTGTTTGTGATACTGTGCTAGGAGCTGAGAGACTAAAAAGATAACATATCTAGCTCTTGATTTTAAAGCATTTGCAATTAGTAGGAAAAGAAGATATACAAAAGAGCTCAAGGTAGGAGGTAAGGGAGGTAAAGCAAAATGCAAAAGCAGTACACGGGAGAGGGATTAATCCTGCTTGGGGAAAATGGGGACATTTGAAAGATGCACTCCTAAACATGGGTAGGATTTCAAATAGATGTTGCTGGAGGGCTGAGATAGCATTTTACATGATTTCTGTGTCACCAGAGCCTAATGGTGTCTCAACTATTACAGTGGTTAATGATTATTTGGTTGGAAATATAAGAAAAAGACACTGGCCATAAAGGGAAAAAGGAACCTACATTGGAAGGCTGCCAAGATATCCCATGGACTCCAAGGAACCGCTGAACGGCTAAGGTAGGAAGAATAGGAACCAGGGGATCTCCAGGGACTTCTGAGAGGGAGTTGATGGATAACCCTCTCTAACATGCTGACATTAATGGAACTCAGCTCTAAGGGCTCCCAGGCTCTGTGCTTCTCAGTTTCAAATTCCAGATTCCTGGCACAGAGAATCTGATTAAGGCAGTTAACATCAGTGTTCACCCTGGATTTAATAATCTATGGCCAGGAGGACAGGCTCATGTAATATAGGCGTGGCTGAAAGGACCCATTCCAGTGTATGATTGCAGAGTGGGGAGAGGAGCAATCCCCAGGAAAGAAGGATTTGTTGAGCACCAGGCAGGACCCAAGAGGTATCTATTAATATGGTAGGTATTCAGTAAAGGTAATTGAATGAAAGCAGTGATGTGGGACAGGGAATGTTCTCCAGGCAAAGGGGATAGTGAGCGGAAAGGTAGAGGCAGGAAAGCTGAAGGCATGATCGAGGAACAATTAATAGAATTATGGAATGTTGGAACTAAAAAGTGTTTTGTTTTCTAGATGAGGCAACAGGAGTCATCTTACAGAGGATGTTGCTGGGTACCCGGAAGAGAAAGTAATTTATCTTTACCTAGTAAGACTCAGCACAAAAGACTGGTCAGAACAGAGGTGGTCCTGGAAGTGCTAGGAATAGATGAGTTTGCCAAGGGAGGGAATGTGGGGGAGAAAAGGATGGAATTTAGAATTAAAGGCAGGAGTGCCCAACTTTAGGAGGTTGTGGGGATTGGAAAGGGGGAGCAGCAAAGTGGACCATGGATGGTCAGAGAGGGGGAAGGACATCGTGCTATATGCAGGGCACTTTCATAAACATTATCTCAGGTAATTCTGACCAGCATTGGCTGTCCTCTGCTCAGAAAAGACCCTGCCCTTTCCCTTCAGGGCTCTGCTGGTTGACCTTGACCCCTGCCCCTGTCCATAACTGTCTTGCCAAGGATGGAGATCTGTCCTTTCTGGGCCAATGAAATCCTCTTAGCCAGCAATTTAGAATTTTGAGCTGACTGCCACAGAGACTGAACATTTTCAGCAACAGCTTCAAGTCATAACAAAGGACGGACAGGACTTGAGTGAGATGTTCTGCAAGGACTCCCTCTGGTGAGGTTCCTAAAATTGCCCTTCCCAAGGTGTGGTTGTTCAACTCTTTACTGGAATTTGGGAGAAATCTCAGTTTTCTTCCAACAAGTCTCCCTGATTTTGCGATTTAAAAAGACATTGCATAAGACAATGAGAGCTAATGTCTATTAAGGGGCTGCCATGAGCCAGATGTTGTATTGAATGCTTGGCAGGTTATCTCATCTAATCTTCACAGCAACCTATGAGGGAGGTGCTCTTATTTCATTGAGGAGGAAAATGAGGCTCAGAGATGTCTCACAACTGGCCAGGGTCACATTGCTGCATAGGTGGGGTGGCTGAGTGGTGAACCCTGCCAGGGTCTGGCTTTTTTTTTTTTTTTTTTTTTTTAATTTGACAGAGAGAAATCACAACTAGGCAGAGAGGCAGGCAGAGAGAGAGGGGGAAGCAGACTCCCTGCCGAGCAGAGAGCCCGATGTGGGGCTCGATCCCAGGACCCTGGGATCATGACCTGAGCCGAAGGCAGAGGCCCCAATCCACTGAGCCACCGAGGCGCCCCTGGCTTTTTTTTTTTTTTTTAAGATTTTATTTATTTGGGGCGCCTGGGTGGCTCAGTGGGTTAAAGTCTCTGCCTTCGGGTCATGATCTCAGGGTCCTGGGATCGAGCCCCGCATCGGGCTCTCTGCTCCGTGGGGAGCCTGCTTCCTCCTCTCTCTCTGCCTGCTTCCCTGCCTACTTGTGGTCTCTGTCTGTCAAACAAATAAAATCTTTTTTATTTTTTATTTTTTATTTTATTTTATTTTTTTTAAGATTTTATTTATTTATTTGACACACACACAGAGAGAGAGAGAGAGATCACAAGGAGGCAGAGAGGCAGGCAGAGAGAGGGGGAAGCAGGCTCACCGCCAAGCAGAGAGCCCGATGCGGGGCTCGATCCCAAGACCCTGAGATCATGACCTGAGCCGAAGGCAGAGGCTTAACCCACTGAGCCACCCAGGCGCCCCAATAAAATCTTTTTTAAAAAAGATTTTATTTATTTATTGGACAGAGAGAGACATAGTGAGGGGGGAACACAAGCAGGAGGAGTGGGAGAGGGAGAGAGCAGGCTTCCTGCCGAGCAGGGAGCCCGATGTGGGGCTCGATCCCACGACCCTGGGATCATGACCCGAGCTGAAGGCAGAAGCTTAACAACTGAGGTACCCAGGTGCCTCCAGGGTCTGGCTTTTATCAGCCATGCTTCACAGTTAATTTGAGATTATCGGGGCGCCTGGGTGGCTCAGTGGGTTAAACCGCTGCCTTCGGCTCAGGTCATGATCTCAGGGTCCTGGGATCAAGCCCCGAATCGGGCTCTCTGCTCAGCAGGGAGCCTGCATCCTCCTCTCTCTCTACCTGCCTCTCTGCCTGCTTGTGATCTCTCTCTGTCAAATAAATAAATAAAATCTTAAAAAAAAAGAGATTATCTTCTGATCAAAGACATTTTAATGCAAACTAATCAAAGTCAGAATTATGTTCTCCATTCAAAGATGTGGATGCTGAGGCTCAGAGAGGGTAAGGAATTTGGCCAGGGCGGTACAGTCCATTCTGTGTCAAAGCCAGGATTTAAACCGAGTGTGTCTCACTTCAGCTCCATCAGCTTTGTAGATAATGCAATGGCTTCTATTCACTGCTGCAATGGTCAAGGGAGGAGAAAATGTCTAGGAGACAGGCGGGTGATTGACAGTACCACATTCTACTGCAATGTTACGTAAAATGACAACAAGAAGACATTAGCTTTGATGAGGAGGGGATCCCTGGTGGCCTTCAAGAGCACTGTCCTATGGAGAAAAAGGATGGAAGCCACCTTGGCAGAACAAGTGGAGATGAGGACATGGGGGCCATGATGGGAAAGGGCAGGGGTAACTTGAGGGTCAAGATAGGAAAGAAGGAATATCTCCAGAGACATTGAGATAGAGACATGACCAGAGACAAGGTCAGGAAGGAGAGGAGAATTGATAAAACTCAAGAGAGGGGAAGGGTGAGAACAAGAGCACTTCCACTCATTCACAAAGCATTTATTGAGCACCTACAATATGCCTAGCACTGGGAGGAGAAGGGAGCAGCGAACAGGTAAGATTCATTTTCCTGGAACTGACAGATAAGAAAATTTATACAGATAAATAAATGAGAATGCTAAGAGTTCACAGGAAACAGCACATAAAGATAGTGATTAACACACTGGAAGCAACTGTCAGTGGGGGTAGTTACACAACACAGTTACACCTGCCTCTCTGAGCAGGTGAGACCGGTAGGGTGAGAAGGAACTAGCATGTGCCAAAGCTGGCAAAGTGGGGGGGGGGGGACTATGCAAAGGCCCTAAGGTGGAAAAGGGACTAGCTGGAATTTAGTGGGCAGGAGAGAGGTTGGTGGAATAGGCAGGGCCTTGACAGGGATAAGAAAAAGGAGAACCATTTTATCCCAAGCCCCATGGGAAGCCACTGAAGGGACAGAATGATATGGTATGAATGATGTTTTAAGCAGCATAGGAAAAGAGCTTTGCCTTGAAAATATTGAGGAGGGAGTACTATTCTTCAGACAGGAGAAAGGAGAGATGCTCTTCTCTATTATTTCAGTGAGGGGGAAGTTGGGCAGCCCTAATGAACCTCTCTGTTGCTGAGCCCCACAGGGGTCCCATCACACACACAAGTTGCCCCTTGCTCCCTTGCATCACCGCAGTAATGCACCACCCATTTGTCACCCCCAAGATTCTTCTCCAAATCTTGATTTAGAGTTTAACTGCTAGTTCCTCCAGGGAAAAGAGAGTAAATAAAGTTCCTAGAACCTTACAAAGTCTGATCAGTCTCCCTTCCTGACCTAGCTTATCATTCTAGAATCTCTCTGAAATGATAAAGGAAACTTATCCTACTTACTTATTGTTATGTAACAAACCACCCCAAAACTTACTGGCTTAAGACAATGTCAACACTTATTTTGCTCATGAATTTGTAATCTGTGTAAGGCTCAGCAAAAACGACCCACCTCTGCTTTACTTGGCCTCTGTTGGGGTGACTGGGGGCTGGCTCCACTCACAGCTGATGCTTGCTGTCAGCTGGGCCTTAGCTGGACTGCTGGTCAGAACCCCTTCATGCGGCCTCTACATATAGCTTGGGCTTCCTCCAACAGTTCCAAGGGTGAGTGTCCCAAGGGAAAGAGTCCCATGGAAGCTGTATGGTGTTT
The DNA here is from genome assembly GCF_902655055.1 of Lutra lutra. Taxonomy (NCBI): domain Eukaryota; kingdom Metazoa; phylum Chordata; class Mammalia; order Carnivora; family Mustelidae; genus Lutra; species Lutra lutra. The sequence continues at coordinate 20,052,852 of NC_062293.1, forward strand.
TATGGCCTCACCGCAGAGGTCACACAGCATCATTTTCACTGTGTTCTAGTTATTAGAAGTGAGTTACCGAGGGAATGGAATCAGTCTACCTTTAAATGGGAGAAGTATCAAAGAATTTGCAGACGTGTTTATAAACCACTACAGGCTTGAATGGGATGGACGCTGGTTTATCCACTTAGATGGGTAGAGGATGCGCACCTCATTTTTCCCCTCCTTAAGACTCTTCCTTAGGAATCCAAGAGGAAGGCTCAGCCTGGGGATACAGTGAAGGAAGAGCAGCTATTCAGGCTCTCAAGTTAGACACACTTGGATTTTTTATTTTTTTATTTTTTTTTATTTTTATTTTTTAAAGATTTTTATTTATTTATTTGACAGAGAGAAATCACAAGTAGGCAGAGAGGCAGGCAGAGAGAGAGGAGGAAGCAGGCTCCCCGCCGAGCAGAAAGCCCGATGTGGGGCTTGAACCCAGGACCTGGGATCATGACCTGAGCCGAAGGCAGCGGCTCAACCCACTGAGCCACCCAGGCGCCCCACACTTGGATTTTTTAAAAAAGATTTTATTTATTTATTTGACAGAGGTCACAAGTAGGCAGAGAGGCAGGCAGAGAGAGGGGGAAGCAGGCTCCCTGCTTGAGCAGAGAGCCCAATTCGAGGCTCAATCCCAGGACCCTGGGACCATGACCTGAGCCGAAAACAGAGGCTTTAACCCTTTGAGCCACCCAGGCGTCCCATACACACACTTGTATTTGAATCCTGGCTCTGCCATTTACCAGCTCTGTGTTCTTGGGTAAGTCACTTAAACTTGGATAAGCCTCCTATTCGTCATCTGTAAAATCACAGTATCCTCTTCATGGGATCATTACAAGGATTAAGTGAGTTAATAATTGGGTTAATAATATATGCTCAGAGCAAGAGCTAGTTCATAGCGAACACTCCATGTTAGCTGTTGCTGATATGATTATTCAATATATGTTTATCAATATTTAACTCATGCTTAGTTGAGTTTGCTAGATGCTATATGCTAGAATTATGAAAATAATTCTAGCATATAGCTGGGGGTTTAAGCTTCCAGGAACCTACAGCTATATTCCTACAGGAATATATATATATATGTGTGTATATATACACATATATATATCCCTATGGGAATATATGTATATATAAAAATATATATATGAATAGATGTATGTATATTCATATATATATATATATATTTTTTTTTAAGTAATCTTTATACGCAACGTAGGGTTTGAACGCATGACTCTGAGATCAAGAGATGTATGCTCCACGGACTGAGCCAGCCAGGCATCCCTGGGATGTGGTTTTTGTTGTTGTTGTTGTTGTTGTTGTTTTTTAAAGATTTTATTTATTTATTTGACAGAGAGATCACAAGCAGGCAGAGAGGCAGACAGAGAGAGAGGAGGAAGCAGGCTCCCTGCTGAGCAGAGAGCCCGATGCGGGACTCGATCCCAGGACTCTGAGATCATGACCTGAGCCGAAGGCAGCGGCTTAACCCACTGAGCCACCCAGGCGCCCCCTGGGATGTGTTTTAAGCATGCAGGCAGAGTCCTGGCTTTGGAGCCAACCATACCTGATTCTCATTCTGAGTTCGTCCATAGTTTCTAGTTGTGGGACCTTGGACCTATCTTCCACTTTCTCAACCACAATTTTCTCAGTTGAAAATGAGAATTACGGTAGTACCTATCTCACTGGGTATTGGTGAGGATCAAATGAGATAATCTAGGTAAAAAGCTTAGCACAGTTCCTGGAGCACGGTAATTACTTAATATGTGTTAATTATTCATTTATCAGGAAATAGGCTAATTAATGGAGACATTGCAGTCCCAAGATAAAGAGCGCCATATTGGATGGGGAAACTAGCTGCTAAAGGAGTCGGGCAGGAGATTAACTTTGCCAGGAAGAATCTCAGAAAGCCCTGAGGAGGTAATGTTGGACTGGGCTTTGAAGAATGAGTAAGAGTTTTCTGGCTGAGAACGAGGAAAGAGAAGGCATTCCAGGCAGAGGGAAGAAGATCCACAAAGGCATAAAGTAATAGAAGGTGTTGACATGTTTGGAGGAAGGTGATAAATTCAGTGTGGGAGTTTAAGGTGTGTGGTATGGAGGGAAGAGGGCTGGAAAGCAGAGTTCAGGTCAAAACATTGGCTTAGGGGCGCCTGGGTGGCTCAGTGGGTTAAGCCCCTGCCTTCGGCTCAGGTCATGATCCCGGAGTCCTGGGATCGAGTCCCGCATCGGGCTCTCTGCTCAGCAGGAAGCCTGCTTCCCTTCCTCTCTCTCTGCCTGCCTCTCTGCCTACTTGTGATCTCTCTCTGTCAAATAAATAAATAAAATCTTAAAAAAAAACACATTGGCTTATGTGGGAGAAACTGTGAGCCGTCTGTAAGCTGGGGGGATTTGGTAGAGTATGGAGAAAGGCCAGTAGTGGGGCTGGAGAGAGGTTTTATAGGTGGAACAGACAGGCTCAGGGGAACATTTTATGTGACCTGTGGGGGAGGGCAGTGAGGGAAGCAAAGGCCATCTGCTGAAGAGTCAAGGGAAGAGGGCAGGGTTTGAGTGGATGAACAAAGCTATGGGATGGGGAGTCCAAAAATTTGACTCTAAATCTACCTGATATACTGCTGAGTAACTCTTTGATCTTGAGAGTGTCACACTATATATTTTTTTAATTTTACGATTTTATTTATTCATTTGACAGAGAGAGAGAGAGAGCGCGCACAAGCAGGGGGAGCTGCAGGCAGAGGGAGAGGGAGAAGCAGGCTCTCCGTAGAGCAAGGGGAGCTCAATGTGAACTCGATCCCAGGACCCCAGGATCATGATCTGAGCTGAAGGCAGTAGCTTAACCAACTGAGCTACCCGGGCACCCCAGGGAGTGTCACACTCTTTTGTCCTTAGTTTTCTATTGGTAAATAATACAGCTTCTATCTGCTACACATAATTATTGTGGAAAAGACAAGAGGTAAAGAGTAAGTGCTTTGTAAGCAGTAAATAGTTAAACAAATATCAGACCTTATGTTTTTAGGGAGGCAGTCAGTTGCCTGGAATAGCACAGCTAAAGCAGAGTTTAGGTGAGATGGAAGGTAAGGGTATCTGTTCTACTGTTCAGGGGTGAAGATAAACACAGGAACACACACACACATACACACACCCCAGACAAGTACAGTAATTTCCACACTGGGACTGGGCTGGGTCTGCAGAAGGGCATGGGAAAATCAATTCCACCACCAGGGACTTTACCAATTGTGCTACAGACACCTTCTCCTCTTAACTTGGATTTAAGTTGGTCCAAAGATCCAAATCTGGAGTCTGGCTAGGCTTCAGGTATCTGGGGAACCATCGATGAGTAAAAGTTATGCTGCTGATTTCTTGGGGGTAGAATTCATAGTCTCCAGCCAACTCTCAGAAGCACCTGTGACACCCTTACCCCTGCCCCCCAAAAGTTAAAGCCATTGATTTTCTCAACAGAAATTGAGAATTTTCTCACCAGAAGGTGATGGATGTTCATTTTTAATTTTTGACTTTTCTGAACTACATCAGTTTTTGAAACATGAACATGTTTCACTCAACCATGAAATGAAAAGTTTCATTGAAAAAAACTCATTGGGGCGCCTGGGTAGCTCAATTCGTTAAGCATTGGCTTTCAGCTTGGGTCATGATCCCAAGGGTCCTGGGCCCGCTTCTCTTTCTCCCTCTCCCTCTGCCTGCCGCTCCCCCTGCTTTTGCGTGCTCTCTCTCTTGCTCTCTGTGTCAAATAAATAAATAAAACCTTAAAAAAAAATGAAGAAAACTCATCAGGGGTTATCTGGATAGTGTCGTAAGAGCCCTGTTTAGATCTCATCTTTATACCGTTTTGTAGTAAACACAATAAACACGAATATTAATAGCTGTTATTTAAAAAAATCCTGATAGTGTCAGCGGGCACCCCCCCCCCCATTTCATTATGCAAGGTACATCCCCTATTTTGTAAGGTAAAATGTCTACATTTCCTATAAACTACTGGCTTCAATGCAGTAAAATTTGCAATCGAAGTAGACTAGACGAAGAAGAAAAAGGCAGGCAATTTCAAGTATTTTCGGCTCAGACTTATAAAAATAATGTGTTTGTCAATCTTCACATGCTTTATCTCTGCCTTTTTGTGAACCCGCCAATAAGCGAGCCGTTGGCGTTTGATGCTTGAAGCGACGGAACGGAGAACAGGGTTAAATCCACTACCCTCTCCCCACGCACTCTAGTAATTACTCTATTTCCACGTCATGTTTCCGGGTGTGTGTGTCCCGACTCACGCAGAAACTGAAGTTCAAAGCAGGCGGGAGTCACCCATGTTCTTTTTGCTGTCCCCAGAAACCCAATTCTGGCGCTGGGCCCCTGAGAATCTGGCGATACCTGGGACTGTCTAACTGGTTGATTCCCACGTGGTAAGTGGCCTGCAACCTCGACCCCACGTGGTGCCAAAAGCTGGGAAAAGGGAGAGCAAGCTGAAGCGAGCCGCATCAGGGGCATTTAAAGTGTCCTGACGTCACGCATTGCCAGGAACTCAGCTGAGTTTTCAGCAGGACATTCCGGTCATCTTCCCTCCCTCCCCCCGGATTTCTGTGCCCAAGGCCGCGGCTCCTCCTCTGCTGTGGCGGAGGGAGGGATACTTAGTGTTCGGAACAGCCAGCACAGGGGCGTTCCCAGCCTACTGTTGTCCCCGCCCTTTCCCCAGAGGCTCTCCTCATTGGCCAGTGGGTGGGGCTTCGGGAGTGCAGTACACGCACCAGTGCCTCTGGGCGGCCGGGGAAACTAGCAGTCTCATGAATTATGCAGAAGCGGCGTGTCCCTGCCAAGTTGGGGCTGGGCGGGGATTGGCTGGAGGGGCTGTAATTCAGCGGTTTCCGGAGCTGCCGCGGCGTAGACAGGGAGGGGGGAGTCTGGGGTTCCGACGTCGCCGCGGAGCGAGCGAGCCCGAACCGGATCCTTGACGAGCACCCCTGCTCCGCGTTCTCTCTCCGTGTCTGCGAGGAGAGGCCCTGCGGCCTGAGGGAGACCCGCCGCCCGCACCCCGGCGCAAGCGCAGCCCCGGTCTATCGGGCCCGAGCCCGAGAAACAGGTGAAGGGGGTGAAGGGTGGGGCCGCCTTCCCCGACGGCCCCCAGGCCTGGGGATCCCGGGGGGGCGCGGGAGGGGCTGGGAGCCTCTGCGGTGTTTGGGGGAGTTGCGGGTGGAAACTTCAGTGGGGCGGGGGAGGGGGCGAATCCGTGGAGACGCCAGGGTTGAACTGAAGGGACAACTCCCGGGATGACAGGAGCGGGCCTCTGAAGGGACGGGGGGGGCGCTGGAAGGAAGTTTCGTTCTTCGGAGAAAGGGCAGACGCCGAAGAAGAGAGAAAACGGGCTCAAGGGGGAGGACAGTGGGACAGTGGGGCGAAAGCACCCAGGGTGGCGGTGGTAGGAGTGAGGGACAGCCCCCCGACTTCCTGCTCCCCGAGGCTCTGGGGACGTTCCGGCAACAGGAGCAACTGTCACGCAGGCAGAGATCACGGGCAGGGGGATGGGGGTGTTGGAAAGAGCTTTCTCCCCTCTCCCCCGCGGCGCCCGGCTGAGCCAATTCCTCGGCCTTGCCCTGTTCTCTCTCCTAGAGGTAGGAATAGGTGTCTCCCCCCTGCAGCCCCACGAGCTGGTTGGTTGTGGGTAGGATTATTGCATAAGAATCAAGTTTCCTGTAGGGAAATTGACAGTCTTGTACTCTTTTTTAAATTACCTCCCGTCTTCCCCACCCATACATTAAATCTTGCTTCTCTCCTCCCCTTCTAAAAACAAAACAAAGCAAAATAAAACCTCCATCAAGCCAGTTCTAGAGAGAAATAAACCTCTTTCTTCCTTGACATTGTTCTTTTATAAACACCTGGTAAACTTGGCCAGAAGATAAATAATTGAGCCCTCGCGTTTACTGGATTGTGGTGTTGCTTAATTGCATAGGACAGAATGAACCAATCGAGAGTGGGAGTTTTCTGTCTTAGAGCCAAGATCTTGGGTAAACGCAGAGGGAAACAAAGACAGGCTGGCCTTGGCAAAGCCATGTGTGCAAACTTTACCTGTGATTGGGGGTGTGGTTGGGCTTAAGTTAGCAAAATTCACACCAAGTTGCTTTTTCCATGTATAGTGCACATCTTTGTGTCTGGTATTGGCACACACTTTTTTTTTTAAATAAAAATGTACATAATATGTATCTGCCGGTTTTTATCATGTGTGCATCTATAGGCTATATTCTGTGTATGGCTTGTAACTTTTTGGCTGGCTTTGCTGATAAAGCATTGGTTGGAATAAATCAGAACTCTAAATCATCTCAGTCTTCCATATGTGGATTTAGACTGTTACGACTTGATTCAGCCAAATTTCTGTTTTATATTAAATATGTCTGTGTTCCCTGAGTCGACACATTTATTTCCTTGTTACATGTGCCAGACTGGCATACTAGCAGAATTTTTGCTCAGACATTTGCATAGTGGGATGGAGAAAAGAAGTCTGGAATACCGGGGAAAAAATGAGATATTAGAGGGTTGATCTTAAAGTCTATATATTTGTTAGCATATCCACCACAGAGAACTAATAGCAAATTCACAGATCTTTTCTTTGTGTATATAGTACTTTTGGCAAGAATAACTGTTTAGAAATATCCACGGCTATGACTTGCCCTCCAAAGGGTAGATAGTTCACATGACATCATCCCCATTTTATAGATAAGAAAACTGAGGCCAAAGGAACAAGGCGCTTGCCCAAGGCAGCAGAATGTCATAGTGGTGGAACTCATACCTTTGGTATATTTTGTGTTATTTTGTCCTGTCTATGTTAAGTATTAGTTCTTGATTTACAGTGAGTCCGGACCCTGCTGGGAAAAGTGTCACTGAAATTCTAACATCTCTCTGGACAGTGAAATACTACCATTAGGCTGTTAAGACTCCAAGGGAGATAGCCAGTACAGGTACAAAAACAAGTAGAAACAGGGTATGCTTAGGTTATTTTTTCGTCTGCTGTGTCTAACTTGGGAAGTCACAAACTTTTTAGTTAGTGTAACTTGTCGTCAGAATTTAGCTATTTGCTAATGGAGAGAGAGAAAAATGCAGTTTAATCCAGAGTGCCTTGTGGCTTGATCAGTGATCATTCGTGTCTCTAGAAAGTTGCTTTCTCCTCCCTGGCTCTGGTTCTCTTAACTTCCCAATGTGAGATGGGGCCGAGGTAGTGAGCATTCTAGATGCTGACTGAGTCCAGCATCTTTTTTACCTTATGGATTCCCCAGAGGTGTTGTACAGATCAACACATATTTGCCTTTTGCGACTTTGTGAAAGTTGCCATGAAGAATCAGAGGCTTTGTTCACAGGACTTGCAGTCCACTGAGGGGACTTGATAAATGCATTATCCCTGTAGAACAACATGTCCTTAAAGAGGTGCTGAGACCTTAAATCTGTGCCATTCAACGAGGTAGCTGTTACATGTTAAAAGTATCATAGCTGGGGCACCTGGGTGGCTCAGTGGGTTAAAGGCTCTGCCTTCGGCTCAGGTCATGATCCCAGGGCCCGGGGATGGAGCCCCGCATCGGGCTCTCTGCTCTGCAGGAAGCCTGCTTCACCCTCTCCCTCTGCCTGCCTCTCTGCCTACTTGTGATTTGTCTGTGAAATAAATAAATAAAATCTTTAAAAAAATATAAAAGTATCATAGCTATAGAACATTTCCATTGTCCTGGTCTAGGAAGTCTTGCCAAAGGAGAGATTTGATCTGGTCCCAAATAATAGCTGGAATTTGATAGGTGTAAAGAATCGGGGGTGAGGAGGTATGGTGGTACAGTAGGAACAAAATCCTGGTAGATTAGGAAGGTAAGTAGGGGAGGAGTGTCTACTCATAAGAGGCCTTGAGGCCAGACCATGGAATTTCAGGTTTTGTCCTTTCAAAGATGTGAGAGGCCAAGTATTGGTGTTTAATTGTGGATTGCCTCCTGTGTGTTGGGCACGTGCCTGGCATTGGTTAATTTGTACAAAGTAGATCAGTGCACGTGGCATCTTCCCTAGGGGAGTTGTCCTTGGGGCTGAGCTTATAAATTGGGCCAGCACCCAGAGAACTATTCTGACTTAACAGATCTGTGTGTTTAAGTGCAGAAGTGTCTTTTAGCATTTTTGATTGGCTGTAAATGGCCACTTACATTTTATGTCTTCCACATTTAAACAATTCTACTGTAACTTTTGGGTCATTCATAAAAACCACCAAAAGAGCACTTGAAGGATGTCCCCAAATCTTGAAGTCCTGGTTCCTAGAGCAACCTTGGTGAGATCCAGCAGGATGACTTTGCCCAGCCTTTTCACACTTGGTCAGTCATGGTGAAAAGGATTAATATCCCAGTTAATGTTTGTCCCTCAGAACCTCCGCTTACTGTGGTGTACTTTAGTCCGGATGGCCAGATGGTACTTTGGTGGTCAGTTGTTTGAAATGTCTCTAGTTCTTAAAAGGAGCAGCATGTGGAATAATGAATTCTATTCCGCTCAGTTCTCATTTTGTTAGGATTGTCACAACTCTTAGATCAGGCCGGCAAACATTTTATTTAATTTTGTTTTGTTTTAATTAATTAATTATTGGCAGACATTTTATACTGAGAGCCAATTACTGTGGTTGGTGGTATCAAAGGGTAATGAAATATGCTTCCTATTTTCATGGATCTAGAGGTGTGATGCAGACCAGGGTGTGTGTTGCTTTAGTATGGAAACAGGGCAGGGGAGATGACAGGATAAGAGGTTCACATCTGATGCTCTGGAGTCAGACAAGTCTGGGATCAGATCTTGGATCTGCTACTTCCGCCTCAGAGCCTGAGTCTCAGTTTCTTATCTGTAAAGGTAGAGGGTAACAGGGCCTATCTCCTAGAACTGTTGAAGATGCAATGAGAAAATACAGGTAAAAAGCTTAGCATAATGCCTGGCACACAATAAGAACTCCATAAATGTAAGTTCTTATTAAATGTCCCAGAAAAGAGATTTCATTCTCTTTAGGGGTGAGAAAAAGGCTTTATGACCAAGGGTCTTTATCAGGTCAGAACACCTATGAAAAGGGTCTTTATCGGGTCGGAACACCTGTGTTTTGTAGGTCTGAATAGGAGTTCTCCTGATGACGTTGAGTGGTGAACTTTGCATTCAAGGCCAGGGAACATGAATGTGTAGAGGCTTAAAACAGCAGAGAGTGTCCGGGGAGCTACAAGTGTAGGTTCTTAATTTAGGAGGACTGAACTGAGGGGAGAGGAAGCTGCTGAGCTGTGGCTCTTCCCCCTTCTTTTCTGTTCCTTATTGGGTTCACATGTCCTCAAAACTAAGTAGTTTGGTCCTGCTTACAAAAGAAATATATGCTGTTACAAAATATTTAAATTTGTAGAACTATAAGCTGTATGTATTATATATATATATATGTATGTACATATATATATTCTGTTAATATTTGTATTAATGGTTAATGGTGTGTGTATCTTCAGATTTTTGCACCTTTTTCTACTTACCAGTTTAACTTGGACTTTTTTTTTTTAAGATTTTATTTATTTATTTGACAGAGATCACAAGTAGGCAGAGAGGCAGGCAGTGGGGGGGGGGCGGGGGGGAGCGGTGAGCAGGCTCCCCGCTGAGCAGAGAGCCGGATGCGGGGCTCCATCCTAGAACCCTGGGATCATGACCCGAGCTGAAGGCAGAGGCTTAACCCACTGAGCCACCCAGGTGCCCCAACTTGGACATATTTATGGCAAATTTCTTTCTAATAGCCTAATAAAAAAAACAATAAGGAAGGCAAATCTACCCACCAAAGTACGATAAGGTTTGGATTATCTGGGTTTTCTTTCTGCTACCCCCCACCCATAAGAATAAATGACTCTTCTAATCACTGAACTTTTGCCTGACCTTTGGCTTGCTTTATAACTCCATTGGACAAGGAACTTATTTTGAGCATTCCTAAGGTAACACTGTACTGTCGAAATGCTTGGGCCATGTGTTTGAGGGTCTCATGAGCCAAAGCTGCTATGGGAAGTAAAAGAATGGACTGTGAGGTCAGACTCCTTGGGCTTTAATCCCGAATCCAGCGCCTCTTAGACCTTGCAAGGTCAGTGCTTTAACTTCCTGGCTTCAGTTTCTCTAGCCATAAAATACAGATACCAGGCTTTGTTGCTGGGAAGTTGTGAGGATTAAGCAAGATAATGTGTGTATATTTGTATTTGTGTATGTTTGTCTTAAAGAATTTATTTGCTTGATAGAGCACAAGCCGGGGTGGGGTGGGGGGAACAGCAGCCAGAGGGAGAGAGAAGCAGGCTCCCCGCTGAGCAAGTTGCCTGATATGGGGCTCCATCCCAGGACCCTGGGATCATGACCTGAGCTGAAGGCAGCTGCCCAACCAACTGAGCTACCCAGGTGCCCCTGTTTGTTTGTTTATAGTAGGCTCTACGGCCAATGTGGGGCTTCTACTTAGCACCCCTAGATCAAGGGTCTCATGCCTTATGGGCTGAGCTATCCAAGGACCCCACAAGATAATGCATATAAAGTACTTTGTCTAGTGCCTGGCAGATAGCTAAAATTTGAATGCTAATAATTAATATCATTAAAAACTACAGTATCTATCCACCTAAAGTCAGACAAGTTATGATTCATGGGGGCCATTAATGACCCAAAGGAAAGAAGGAGTAATTGGGAAATTCTAACCTAATAGGAAAAAACTAAATGAATAGGGACCAGGGGGATTTACATTGTGGTGGAGGAGATGGAGGCTGTCACGTAAAAGGAATAGGCAACCCGTAAATTCCTGTTTACACAAATGCCCTTGTGACAGGTCTCTCTGCATCTTCCAAAGGCTCTGATTGTGGGACATTTATTTTAAGTAGTAGTCGACACGTTAAAAATGTATTACCTCTTAGGAATTTGAAGCCCCTTGGAGTTCCTAACGCCAGAAAGTACACAGGATGTTGAAGGTTTGAGGGGAAGAGGAGTCGGGCTCTGAAGGTGGGGCAGCATACTGTTTTGGGGTGTGTGTGGCACCTCCCAAGGGGAATGAATGACTTGTCTGTGGCTAGGAGGTGATTTGTCCTTTTGTGCGTGTGTGTGTGTGTGTGTGTGTAAATGTGTATGTTTTGGTGATTTGTCCGTGTGTGTGTGTGTGTGTGTGTGTGTGTTTAAGTGCGTATGTTTTCACCCGAGGAGTAGAGCATTATTTTCTTGTCCTGTAACTTTCCTTTGCAAAGTGCATCTGTATTCAAAATAGTCTTGCGGTTAAGAAGAACCACTCAGCTTCTCCGTGAAACAGGTTTTCTCACACTAGCTCTCCAGTTCGGGATCCGAGAAGCCAGGAAAGAAGGGCCGCCCCATTGCTTCTAGCGAGTATGTGGGGCAGGAGGAAGCCTGCGGAGCTTGAAAGAGAAAGTAAACCTTCTGGTAGATAAATGGCTTCCCTGTTGTGGAGGAGGAGTACAAATTATTAGGGGGATGTTTGGGTAGTTTTTGTAAAAGCCATTTCTGAAAACTGATTTAGATTAGCGAAGGTGAGCTCAATTTAGGAAAACCCTGCCCCGCCTGGTGTTAACCACCTGCTTTCCCGCTTTGTTGATTGATTTTATTAGTTTTCGGTATCCTGACCACTCATTCTGGTTATGAGAAATGGAGGATTTGAGTCTGAATTTGAGCACCTGCTTAGGTGAAAGCTTCCTAAAATGCATGTTTTTCGAATCTATTCTAATGTACTTTTGTTTTGCTATTTAGCCTATGCTGTTTTTATGACAGAATGAAAAACGTAAGACTTTCCTTTGTTCTCCCCTTCTCTCCCCACCAGGGTAATCCTCAAAAACCCCCAAACCCAGATGTTAGCTGTATAATTATCTCTCTTATAAACCAAACAGAGGGCAATGTTGCATTGAGTTAGCATTAAAATAGTCAGCCTTTGAATTTATTTTTTCCTACTTGTGGCTTAGATATGGTAAATATTTAATCTTAGACTCATTTTGTCTGATAAATCAGTTTGGTATTTGGGCTTCTTTTTATCAGTATGTTTAGGGAAAGCCAATTTATTGAAACATTAACTAAAATCAAACCTAATTAGGATGGTGACTTTTATGCATAGGGGGAGGTGGAATAATTAAAGTGTTCTGGAGCCAAGTATCAGTATTCTTTTAAAAAAAATTATTTATTTATTTAGGGGCGTCTGGGTGGCCCATTGGGTTAAGCCTCTGCCTTCAGCTCAGGTCATGATCTCAGGGTCCTGGGATCCAGCCCCTCATCCGGCTCTCTGCTCAGCAAGGAGCCTGCTTCCCCCCCTCCTTTCTCTGCCTGTTCCTCTGCCTGCTTGTGATTTCTCTCTCTGTCAAATAAATAAATAAAATCTTCAAAAATTTTTTTTGAAAAAATTTATTTATTTATTGACAGAGAGCGAGAGAGACAGTGAGGGCAGAATACAAGCAGGGGGATTGGGGGAGGGAGAAGCAGGCTTCCCTTGGAGCAGGGAGCCCGATGTGGGACTCGATCCCAGTACGCTGGGATCATGACCTGAACCAAAGGCAGATGCTTAATGACTGAGCCACCCAGGCACCCCAAATAAAATCTTTTTAAAAAAAATTATTTATTTATTTGAGAGAGAGTGAGGAGAAGGAGCAGAGGGAGAGGTACAAGCAGACTCCGGAGCCCTAGGTGAGGCTCCATCTCAAGACCCTGAGATCATGACCTGAGCCGAAACCAAGAGTCAGACACTTAACTGACTCTTAACGGAGAGAGAGGGAACCCAGCACCCCCCCCCCCCGCCTTTTTTTTTCTGGACAGATACTGCATTCTGTTTAGGAACTCCTGGGGTGTTTTTGTTTTTTTAAGAGAAGGAGATAGAATAGCAGAGGGAGAAGGAAAGAGAGAATCCCAAACCGACCCCTCGCCCAGCATGGAGCCCCATGCAGGGCTTGACCCCATAACTGCAAGATCGTGACCCAAGCCAAAATCAGGAGTCAGAGACTCAACCGACTGATCAACCAGGTGCCTCACAAATATCATTATTCTTTTTTTTTCTTTTTAAAGATTTTATTTATTTGACAGAGAGATCACAAGTAGGCAGAGAGGCAGGCGGCGAGGATGTGTGTGTGGGGGAGGGTAGCAGGCTCCCTCCTGAGCAGAGAGCTGGATATGGGGCTCAATCCCAGGATTCTGGGATCATGACCCTGAGCCGAAGGCAGAGGCTTAACCCACTAGGCCACCCGGGGGCCCCTCAGTATTTGTTCTTAATACTATGTGTTATTGTCCCTTTGCATTTACTCACATAAGAGTGGACTGTAACTGGGGAGGAGTACGTGGGGCATCTTAAGTCCTAATAACTGTTGGAGAATATTGGGTTCATGGAGCCATCTGAAATTCCTGTTTCTCGATGTACCACTGTGGTGCCAGACATTGATAATGGGAGAGGTTGTGCCTGTTGGGGTCAGGGGCGGGTGGTTTATGGGAACTCTGTACTTTCTGCTCAATTTCACTCAATTTTGCTTTGAATCTAAAAACGGCTTTAAAAAGTAAAGCTTATTTTTTAAAAAAGATTTTGCTTATTTATTTGACAGAGAGAGCGAGCAAGAGCAGGAACGCAAGCAGGGGGAGTGAGAGACAGAGAGAAGCAGGCTGCCCGCCAAGCAGGGAGCAAAATGTGGGACTTGATCCCAGGATCCCTGGATCATGACCTGAATGAAAGGCAGATAGATGTTTAATGACTGAACCACCCAGGCACCCCTTAAAATAAAGCTTATTCATTAAAATCTTTCTACAGAAATATCCAAGGTGTCCTGGGTCAGAAGTGCCCTGTGTGATTCTGTAGACTTCTGCCTTAGTTTACCCTAAGCTTTACAATGAGAGTACCATTCTTATATACCCAGTGAGAATATCTTCCGAGTAAGGGTGAAGGAGGTTGGAGGTGGCGGGTAGAGAAAACCCACACACGGTACAGTCTGTGGATTAAACCCACACACGGTACAGTCTGTGGATTAAACTACTTCCCCTTTCCCCCAGGAAAGATAAATGCTAGCTAGTCTTAACCACAGATTTGCTACAAGAATATATCAGTTTTGTTTTTCGGTTCCAGACTCCGGCTTTCTTTATCGTAAAAGTAATATTTTAGGAAAACAAAAAAAAGAAAAAGTTTAATCAGTACAAAAAGTTAGTAGTAAGTGGAAGGCTTTCTTTTTACCTTACCTCTAAATTCTCTTTCCAGGGACAGCTAGTAGCCTAGTTTTTATTCTTCTCAGAGTGACTTCATTTGTATGCAGGCAAACATATTATTTTCTCTCTTTTTCCCTTGCCAAAGAATATAGTACATTATACACATAACTGTATCTTACTTTTTGTCACTTTGTTTATCTTAGTAAACCCTCCATGTGAATATGTTTGTTTCATGTTTTTATGTGTGTTTGTTTTTAAGATTGTATTTTTAAGTAATCTCTACAGCCGGCCTCGGGCTCAAACTCATAACCATGAGATCAAGAGTCACATATTCTTCCAACTGAGCCAGCCAGGCACCCCTGTCTAGTGTTTTTTAAGATCTGCCCAGTATTCTAGGCTATGGATGCCATAATTTATTTAGATTTTTTTCTTTTTAAAGTACAATCTACCCCCCAAAGGTGGGGCTCAAACTCATGACCCCAAGATCAAGAGTCACATGCTCTACTGGCAAAGCTAGCCAGGCGCCCCTTTCTTTCAAGTGTTTTTTTTTTTTTAATTTTAATAATTTATTTAATCTCCTAATGATAGCCATAGACTGCAGAATCTAAAGACAGAAAACAGTGTTTTCAAGAAAAAAGCAGCTAGTTTGAGATGATAACTGAAATGTTCCACAAGAGCTCTTTCCTGCTACATCACGGAAGTATGATGGTTGTCTCAGGGGAGAGCTCTTGTGGGAACATTTTCAGTTATAATCTCAAACTAGCTCCGTTTTTTCTTTTTTCTTTTTTTTTTTTTAAAGATTTTATTTATTTATTTGACAGAGAGATCACAAGCAGGCAGAGAGGCAGGCAGAGAGAGAGGAGGAAAGCAGGCTCCCTGCCGAGCAGAGAGCCCGACGCGGGGCTCGATCCCAGGACTCCGAGATCATGACCTGAGCCGATGGCAGCGGCTTAACCCACTGAGCCACCCAGGCGCCCCATAGCTCCGTTTTTTCTTGAAACACTGTTTCTACTGTGAAAAAATGACAGACCAGCTGGGATGTTGGTAGACATTTCCTCAAAAATGAAAGAAGAGAAGCTGTCTCTTCCAGGAAACAACTGGCTGGCAGTATTTGTTGCCAATGATAAAATTGAAGCTTTTGAGTGAAAATTAGAATTTGAGAAAACTTGTGAAAAAAATTGTGAGTTTGACAGCTTTCCCATATTAACGAATGGAATTTGTTTTTATGGTAAAACAGATGTGATTTTTTGATAGTTCATAATGAAATGTGTCGACATGTGGAAGGTCTATGTGTCTCTGAGATAGTGTTTTCCAGATGATTAATGCAAACATGACTAGATCATGCTTGGGAAAACATTCTGTTCAAAATGCTGGATAGACTAGTGGATCTCATTGCAGCTGAGTATGAAAAGTTAATTGAGATCCAGTGGCATGCAATCCACATTGCATCTGATCTTTAAGAAATGACCACTTATTGGGGCGCCTGGGTGGCTCAGTGGGTTAAAGCCTCTGCCTTCGGCTCAGGTCATGATCCCAGGGTCCTGGGATCGAGCCCTGCATCCAGCCCCACATTGGACTCTCTGCTTGGCGGGGAGCCTGCTTCCCTTCCTCTCTCTCTCTGCCTACTTGTGATCTCTGTCTGTCAAATAAATAAAAAATAAAATCTTAAAAAAAAAAAAAAAAGAAATGACCACTTGTGAATTTTGGTGTGGTGTTATGAAATATCCAGAATTATCTGTAAAGGCTATTAAGATAGTCTCCTCCCTTTTCCAACCAGTGTGACAAGTTTTCTTCATCAAAGCAACATACTGCAACAGATTGAATGCAAAAGCAGATACGAGACTCCAGCTGTCTTCTATTAAGCCAGACATTAGAGAAATTTCTAAAACTTTTACAGTGTCACTCTTTCCTCTGATTTTTTTTTAGAAATTGTTATTTTTCATAGAAATGTTATTCATGTTGACATATAATAGGTTTATTATTTTTAAACAAATTAATATTTTTAAAAAATATTTATTTATTTGACAGATCACAAGTAGGCAGAGAAGCAAGCAGAGAGAGAGGGGGAAGCAGGCTTCCCGCGGAGCAGAGAGCCCGATGCGGGGGCTCGATCCCAGGACCCTGGGATCATGACCTGAGCCGAAGGCAGAGGCTTCAACCCACTGAGCCACCTAGGTGCCCCAACGAATTAATATTTTTAAATTTCTGTTTTAATTTCGAATACAGTAAATAATTGGTAGATAGAACCTTCATAAACAAATGTTCTTTGAGGTTCTTATTTTTAAGGATGTAAAGGGTCCTGAGAGCAAAAAGTTTGAGAACTGTTGGTCTAAAGATTTTAGTACAAGAACCTCCAGGACACTTGTTTAAAAAAGAAAAAGAAGATTCTACTGTTTTGACCCAGAGAGTCTGATTTAGTAGATCTAGTGTTGTTTTAACAAGCAGTCAGGTATTCTGATGTGGGTGGTCCTTGGCTTGAGACATTCTGCTCTGAAGAACTGTTAAGTCATAAAATCTTTCTTCAGATTAGCAAAGTCATGTCCACAAGGTTTAGAAATCATTGTTGTTTTGGAGATAAAGGTAAATGGTAGGCATGTAGTTTACTAAGGAAAAAAGCTTTGGAGATCCTCCCTCCCTCCCTCCCTGCCTTCCTTTCTTTTTGTTTATTTATCTATTAAAAAATCCTAAGTAATCTCTATACCCAATGTGGGGCTTGAACTCATAACCCCAAGATCAAGAATTATATGGCTCAGTTAGAGGGGCACATCGCTCTTGATCTCGGGACCCCTGGGTATTTTTTTTTTTTTTTGTCTGTTTACTACTCTTAGTATTTATAGACTTTAATATTAATTAGGGGTGGATTATGACTATCAAAAAAAGTAATGACTTTACCAGATTAATGTTCAGTCTAATTATATTGATAGACCATACATAAACGTATTAAGACAGTTTCTGACTTCTTTGATTAATTTCAGACATATCTTT